>NC_133647.1:175166472-175484739 GCF_009905375.1 Apium graveolens | reverse complement strand
ATCTTTCTTTCGGCTACAAATCTCAGACTTTGTTGCTCCCAAATTCCTCCGTCAACATTATTATCAACTCTTGCAAGATGCAACTCGTCATCATTTTTTTAATTTTATCTTAAGTTCTTTGATAACATCCCTAATTCTTTTCAGGTATGAAGGATTCGCTTATAAAAAAATTGCATATTTTATTGGGGTCCTCAAAATTAAAACATAAAATTTATGAAAAATGCATACTTTATGACATATTATATAATATTTACATGAAACACCATATTTTGTATCGATTACAACCGAAAAATCGTTGTCCTGGATCAATCAAGAGTGTCTTCCGTCCAAATTTCTTGACAAGGAGAAGGAAGATCACATTTGAATTTCAGTCCAGCAGTTCCAAAATCCAAGCTAGCATATTTCAATTCAACTTTGTAATTATTTGAGTTATACGGGTTCCGAACCGAAATAAAGGAAATTCTTGAATTAGACATTAAAGACTCTGTAATGAGTATTGTTATTCCCTAACAACACAACAAGAATTATAGAAGGGGGGGGGTTGATTGTAATTCTGGCTTCTTTTCTTGATTTTAAAAATGTTCTAACTTAATACATATAACAGTGTTTGATTTGCTGAAGTGCGAAATAGAAGGATAATTGAAATCAAGACACTAAGTAATAAAATACAAGGCTTTAAAACATTCTGGTGGATTTGAATGTATCCACCAGATATATATATATATATATATTAGAATGAGAACTTTGTGAAGCTTTGAATAGCTGACAGCTGCTTTACAAGTTAAACAAACAAACTACAGAGAAATTCTTGCAGAATACAGCTTGATACGTTTCTCTGAAAATAAACTTGCTTAGTTAAGTGTTCTACTTACTACTCTTGGTTTATATATCGCCAAGTTACATGATAGTAAGACAAGATAATAAAACAAAATATATCTAGCCTAACTTCATGCTACTTCACTACTCTATTCCGGCATCCTTGAATATCTTCACATTTGCATGGAAATGGTAATGCTTCTTTGTTCTCAAAATGCTGCTTAACAGGCTCCCACATTCCTTTTGCAAACATCCAACGCATGTGACTGTGTTGTCACTGTCAATAGCTATTTTGAATTTGATCATCCATCGGGACTATGTTGGTCATCCGTCGGGAGCTTTGTTGATCATCCGTTGGGAGTCTTGTAGATCATCCGTCGGGAGTCTATCTGCCACTTTACTCTATTTCACTTATACAGAATTACAAGACATCTCATATTTATAATTAGTCAACATATTCTGCATATCAATCTAGTAGTCAACATGACTTAGAGAACCCTACGCAATCTACCAGACTAAAACATGTTGTTTGAAGAAATGAGCTACAATACTTATTTGTTACATAAGCTACACTCTCGATGGATGTCAAATTGTCATCCGTCGGGACTATAAAGTTCATCCGTCGGGACTATATTAGATCATTCGTCGAGAGCTACAAATTCCACTAAGTTAAATCTACTAAGGTGTTTTGTTTGACTCATCATCAAGTTCACAACATATTCCTAACAATCTCCCCCAATTTATGTCTACTGGAATTATAGCCATAAATTAAGAGAAACTTGATGATAACAAAACACCCTAAAAATACATATTAAAATATAGTAGATAAAACTGATGAGCGCTACAAATTTATTGAAAATTGAACAAAGTAAAGTGTACAAAGAGTTCTCACCATCATAATCAAGGTGCTCGTTTAGTCTGAGCAGATGATTCTATTTCCTTGATTGTCTAGATTTCTTCCCAAGTTTTCTGTTGTTTTCTTCTATTTGATTCTGGAGTTGTCTGTGGAATTCAAGTTCATCAGCTTCAGATAGATCCATCTTTTCTTGCATTTCCAATAGAGTCTCATTTCTAGAGATACTCAATTGGTCATCCAGTCTGAAGAATCTTCTAACACCCTTATCATCCATGAATTCCATCAGCCAATAGGGCCTCAAATGCACTCTTTTTCTTGTGAAGGGAATTGATAGAGTTTTTGGGAGTGCATCTTTGGCTCTATTGCTCCTTAGATCTTCTATTTTCTTTAGGACTAATCTCCTTGCAGTCACATTAAATCCAAAATTCTTCTTGAAGGATGAGTAGACCTTTATCAGTACAGATTGACTTTCTTAAAGAATCATGTGAAATGGCCATGTGATTTCTTTCCCTCTCTTGTACTTGAACACCATCCTTTCAGGAAGATGTCTATGAGCATCAATTCCTCTTGCTTCTTCCAATTCATCCAAGTAGAGGTTTATTTCAGAAAACTCCTTGATGTCACAGATGTATAAGATATCTCCCTTGTTGACTGTAGGTTGAGATTTGGTTAGGGTCTTGGACCTGAGAATTACAGGCTTCACTTTCTTGGTTGTTTTAATCTATGTCTTCTTTGGCTTGTTAAAGATAGGTAAATTGAATTCAGGAATTGGCAAGCTAGTCTATTGGCTCATCCTTGGGAATTATAGGTTCACCATGAAAGTTCTTTGTTGGATCTACCTTGAATTCCTCATGTACCATTGAGGGTGGGGATGTTTGAGTTGAAGTTGTAGACTGTTTGGGAATGTTGTCCTCCATTTTCTCATCACTAAAGTCCAATTTTCTTTTGGAGTAAAGCTTGTATCTGAATTTTCTTTTTTGTGGAGGTTCATTTTGCATTTGTTGATCTTGAGCTTCAGTATTCACATGTGGTTTCTCAGAAATCTCAGTTATAGATTTGATAGCTTGAAGTTTGGCTAAGATAGTAGCTTGCTCCTTCTTTTGTTTGAGCTTCTTAGCATCTAAAGCAGCCTGCTTCTTTTCTTGCTTGATCCTTTCTTTTTCTTCCTTCTTAGATTCTACAAACAGAGGGTGTCCAGCAACCACACAGATCTCTTTTCCATTTCTGTAAATTTTGGAAATTCTCTTCTTTTGAACTGAGTCAGATGGATCTTTGCAAAATGCAATTGACCTTGCCAACAACTTCTCTTCATCTGGGTTTTAGTCTCAAATATTAGATCCACAGGGTTTTTGTCTGAGAACTTTGAGTAGTTCCTTTTAGGCTTCAGAATTAGATAGGCTTTTGGAGATTTGATGCATGAAGTTTGGTCTTTTTCCAAGCTACCAAGACTCATTTCATTCACTGGGATTTGTGTGACTTGTGAGTGGTGATGAAAAGTCTTGTCTGGTTTATGTACCTGACCAAATTTCTTTTGAATATATGCATCAATCTTCTTTCATTTATCATCTAGCTCCTTCTCAGCTGCTGCTACATCAATCTTTGTCAGTTTGTCATTTGATTCCAGTTTTGCTGTTGCTAGATTGATGAGATCAATGTTATTCATAGTTGGTGGCTTAGTGAAAGCAATTTCTGGCACAATTACTTTGCTGACTTGAATTTTGAGCAGTTTCTCCCCCTCACTTGATGAGCCTTTCTCCCCCTTTTTGTTAGCATCAAGTTGTTGAGAAGAATGGAGTTGGGCAGCCACCAACTGTTGGAGCGGAGCAGTTTGAGCTTCCTAATTTGCAAATATGTTGGCCACTGACTTCTCCACATTAGACAACCTAGAGTCCATGGCCTCAACCTTTCTGTTTAGATCAGCTTCTTTCCTTAGCTTTTGAGCTATCTCAGTCATGGTGGTTCCTGGAAGTATGGCATCCAACCTTGCCACAAAATCTTGTTTGACTTCAGAAATTTCTTGCTTCATTTCATCCACACTTTGACTGTGTTGGAGAGCTTGAATCTTGTGCAGTTGTAGAGCTTCAAGATGTGTTGTGAGTAACCTTTTAGTGCTGGCACTTGTGGATGCCTGAATTGTTGTTTGGGTGTCATAAATCAGCTTGAATAAGGTGGATTGGAGATAATAAAATAAACACTCTTTAGTCAGCATCCAGGAAGAAATATCTGCATCTCCCCCTATGCTCATGCTATCATCCTCCATATCTTCACCATCATCCCTAAAAGAGTCTTCAGCCAATTCAGGATCACTACCAGTTGTAGATGGCATAGCAGTGATTGCATCATTTGCCCTTTGTAGAGAAGCAGTTGTATGCACTAGGTTCAGCATCCTCTCAACATCCTCATTGCCATGTCCATCTAAAGTTTGATAAGCTGGAACATGATGAGTAAATGTCTCAGCATCCAGGGAGATATAATCTATAACAGCTTGATATTCTTGCTGAAATAGTCTCTCCCTTTTTGCATCACTGATATTCATTGACTCACTATCAATGGTTTCCATCCTTATAACTCCTGTACCTGCATTTCTATCGTTTTCTCTCTTTTGTTGCATCAAGGGCTCCCCTTGGCTCACCATCCTCACACCCTCACATTCACCTTCTAAGGTGGGACTCCTCTCACTCTCTTTTTTCAGGATGGAAGAAATAGCCTGCATGAGTTCACTCTTTTCCTCTCCTTTTGCCTGGGAGCAACCCAGCCTCTCACTCATTTCACTCCCTTTCCTCGGTCCTAAGAGTGATTGTACAACTACTAACTCATCTATACTTGTAACAATTGTTCAAATTTCAGTGTGTGTAGAGAGTACCGACGAATGATAAACATCCATCGAGATAGTAGTTAGGATAGCCGACGGATGGCTGCTGTTAGGAACATCCGTCGGGATACAATCACGAACGGGTGGATGAACAATATCCATCGGAATAAAAGAAATGAATGAGTTTGGAGTGGAAACTATTGTAGACTCTGTGCAGATTGATGAAAATTTGGGCATAGATGTTTAAACAGTTCCTGAAAGAATTGGCAAGTGAGCCAACAAATCATCCAAAAGATGATGCTCACTTGCACTAGATTTTGGCTTCCCCAACAGAGTTAAAGAAGGGGAATTAGGAATTGATGTGTTGATCATATCCACATCCAGAGAATTTGTGGGAGAGTTGGTGTTTGTGGTGCTTCTATTACTAAAGATTTTGGCTGTGACTTCACATTTATTAGAGCCACATTAAACTGACTTTGAGATGGTGCAGTGACTGAGTCTTTTGATTCAGTTTGCACTGTGTGTGTTCCATGTGCATCCCCAAGGGTTTTAGATCTCTTCTTTCTGGCATAGGTTTGAGGTGAACTAGTGTCCCTTACCCTTTTGGCTTGTGCTCCTGGTTGGGAGCTTGTTCCAATAGTAACATCCTTTTAAGAGGATGAAACTGGAGTTATGCTAATTTTCTTATTAACCACCACAATTTGTTAGGAAACTGTGGTGTGGCTAGGTTTGGGTACACTTACCTCACCAACCTTATCCTTAGGGTTTCTTTGATTTTCACCCTATCCCTCACCTATCTCACCACCCTTCACACTCCCCTCTTTAGGTTTGGTAGATTTTGCAACTGTTTTCTTTTGAGAGAAACCAGAGGGGGCTTTCTTTATTTTTGATTTTGGAGTTTTTGTTTTGGTAGCTTGGGTAGGCATATGTTGGGTCATTGACACAGATGTCATAGCTACACTTATAGGCAAAGAAATTTTTGAGGTTGGAAGAGTAGTGACAGTGGTGCTTACCTCACTTACCAGAGGGCCCTCCATGATTGGAAAGTAGAAGAGGGGAACCTCTTTGTGGTGACTTTCTCTGTTTAGATCTGCAATTATTCTCTTTTCTTGAACCCAACAATCCAGTTTGTTGGTTGTGTTCTCAATAGCAATATTCTCAATAAGATGGTTAGCAAGAATCATAAAGAATCTAGCATAATAGACACTTTTACCTCTCTTATTAACTTCCCCTAACTTATAGCCTAATTCAAACATAACCATGTCAATGAAATTATAATAATTATCAGTATCTAACATATACAACATGTTAAGCATGTCAGTATTGACAGAATCAAAATTACTTATTTTTCCAGAAAACACCTTGGCAACTACATCACATAAATAACTCCATTCCTTTCTAAGACATAGCCTTCTAATCTCACTTAACTTAGAGGTAGGAAGTGCATAGCCAATTGAATTAAGCATGGTAACTAAATTAGCATCTGTGTGTGGAACAGTAGTAGTGTTTTCAGGAATCTTAAAGCATGCTTGAATTGTGTCACTATTAATGCAGAATTGCTTACCTTTGAGTGTGAAAGTTATGGTTTTGTCAGTAGACTGGTACATAGCAGTTGTCCATATCTCCTCCACAACTTCACAGTAGATTGTGGGTGATTCCAGCATAGCATAACTAAGTTTGCACCTTTTCACAAAATCCATCATTTTGTGAAAATCTTTAGACGCCGGAATTTCCTTGTTCACAAGAGCTAGGTTGTTCTTCTCATAGATAAATCCAAACTGAGACATGATTTTGACTATTGGTGCCATTGTCAAAGTGAGGAAATTTGCTGAAAAAGAGAGAGTATTTGCTTTGGAGAAGAGGAGAGTTAGAGCAATTGATTTCAGAGTGATAAAAGAAAAGAATGAAAATAAATTTGGCTTTTACACCATCTCAAAAATAAACTGTCAAAAGTAATAAAGTAAAATAAAGTAACCAATCAGAATAGCCCAAAATAGCCGTTTAAAAAAAATAAACTGTCAAAATTCCTGTCGATTATCCGCCGTTATATACTTACAGACTGTAAGTATATCCGATGTATAATGTTTAGAGTTCCAACGGCTAAGATTGAGATAATTCAACGGATGAGAATGACACAATTATCCGTCGGGTATAAAATAATCCAGAAAGTTAATTGATTTTTATTAAGATATTCTATTCTGACGGATGATAAAACTCGATGGATAATGAGCATCCGCCGGGATGTAAATTTTGACTTAGCCAAAATTTCATCCAAAACAGAAAAATCAATTGAGTTTATGGCTGCATTGCAACCTGTAAATATAACTGAAATGATTTAAGAATAATTAAGCATACCTAACTCACTTACCAACCTGGAAAAGGTGGATTCATCAAGTGGCTTGGTAAAGATATCTGCAAGCTGCTTTTCACTTGGAACAAAATGAAGTTCCACATTACCATTCATCACATGTTCCCTAATAAAGTGGTACTTGATGTCTATATGCTTTGTACTTGAATGCTGTACTGGATTTTCAGTGATGGCAATTGCACTTGTGTTATCACATAAAATATGAATTCTGTCCACTTGTAGACCATAGTCCAACAATTGATTTTTCATCCATAAAATATGTGCACAACAACTACCAACAACAATATATTCAGCTTCAGTTGTAGAAGTAGAAACTGGATTTTGCTTTTTTACTGAACCGGGACACAAGTTTGTTTCCTAAAAATTGACAGGTTCCTGTTGTACTTTTTCTATCAATTTTACAACCTACATAATCTGCATCTAAATAACCAGTTAAATAAAAACCAAAATCTCTAGGGTACCAAATGCCAAGTTTTGGTGTTCCCTTGAGATATCTGAAAATTCTCTTAATAGCTACTAAATGAGATTCTCTAGGATCAGCCTGAAATCTAGCACAAAGACAGGTAACAAACATTATATCTGGCCTACTGGCTGTTAAGTACAGAAGTGAGACAACCATGCCGCTATAGCTTGAAATATCCACAGACTTTTCAGTAGTGTTTAATCTAAGTTTAGTTGCAGTGGCCATGGGAGTTTTTGCAGATGTGCAATCCATTAGATCAAACTTCTTTAAAAGATCATAAATGTATTTGGGTTGACTAATGAATATTCCATCACAAACTTGCTTAACTTGTAAACCAAGAAAGCAAGTTAGTTCTCCCATTATGCTCATTTCATACTTACTTTGCATCAATTTGGCAAACTTTTTACAAAGTTTTTCATCTGTAGAGCCAAATATAATATCATCTACATAAATTTGAACAAGTATACTAGAGTCATTAACATTTCTAAAGAATAAAGTTTTATAAACAGTACCTCTTGTGAAGTGATTTTCTAAAAGAAACTTTGATAAGGTGTCGTACAGGCTCTAGGTGCTTGCTTCAATCCATAAAGTGCTTTAAAAAGATAGTAGGCATATTCTGGAAAATTTGGATCTTCAAAACCAGGAGGCTGACTGACATAGACTTCCTCCTCCAAATCTCCATTCAGAAAGTCACTTTTGACATCCATTTGATAGACTTTGAAATTGGCATGAGCTGCATAGGCTAAGAAAATTCTGATGGCTTCAAGTCTTGCAACGGGAGCAAAAGTTTCATCAGAATCTATCCCTTCTTATTGACAATAGCCCTTAGCAACCAATCTAGCTTTGTTCCTGACAACTATGCCATTTTCATCCATCTTATTTTTGAATACCCACTTGGTATCAATTGGATTCTTTCCTTAAGGCTTGGGTACCATTTTGCATATCTTGTTCCTTTCAAATTGGCTTAGCTCCTCCTACATAGCTAAAATCCAATCAGGATCCAACAGAGCTTCTTCTACCTTCTTTGGTTATTCCTTAGAAAGGAAGCTGTTATACAGACACTCTTCTTGAGTTTCTTTCCTTGTTTGAACTCTAGAAGATGCATCACCAATAATGAGCTCAAAAGGGTGATCTTTAGTCCATTTTATCTGTTGTGGTAGATTAGCTCTAGATGAAGTGGCCTCATTGTTGTCTTGATGTGTGACTGAGTTTTGATTATGAGAAACTCCCCCTGAGTTTGTGAATCTTTGATTTGAGAAAGGGGTACTATCTGTAGGTGATCTGTTTTGACTCTCAGCTTCTCTCATTATTCCGACGGATGATGCACTTTGTATCTCAACAGATGAAGCTGATTTTCTACCGATGGATGAGGCAGATTGTAACTCGACATACGTTGAATTATGTGCTTCATTAGTTGTAGATTTTTTTGCATTATCCTTAGCCACTTTTTCTTGATCACTATCATCATCACTGTCATCACTAAGCATCTCAACATTATCAAACTTGAGGCTTTCATGGAAATATTCATCTTGTAGTCCTTCAATCTTTTTATGATCAAACACAACATGTACTGATTTCATAACAATGTTGGTTCTTAGATTGTAGACTCTATATGCCTTTCCAACAGCATATCCAACAAAGATTCCTTCATCTGCTTTGGCATCAAACTTCCCATGTAGATCAGTTTTTCTTTAAGATATAACATTTGCAGCCAAAGACATGAAAAAAATTTAGAGTTGGCTTCCTATTCTTGAACAACTGATAAGAAGCCATGCATTTGGCTTGATTAACCAAAGAAATATTCTGAGTGTAGCATGCAGTATTCACAACTTCAACCCAAAAATAGGTTGGTAACTTTGACTCTTCAAGCATTGTCCTTGCAACTTCAATTAGAGATCTGTTTTTCCTTTCCATCACTCCATTTTGTTGAGGAGTTCTAGCTGCAGAAAACTCATGCATAATTTCATTCTCTTCACAAAATGATCTCATCACAAATTCTTGAACTCAGTTCCATTATCACTCATGATTCTTCTCACTTTGAAGTCAGGATGATTGTTGACTTGCTTTATGTGATTGATGATGATTTCACTAGCTTCATCTTTGGACTTTAGAAAATATGTCCAAGAGAACTTTGAGAAATCATCTAAAATTACTAGGCAATATCTTTTTCCTTGAGATGGACAACACATTGACTGGTCCAAACAAATCCATGTGCAACAGTTGCAAAGGTTCTTCAATTGTTGAATCAAGCTTCTTTCTGAATGATGCTTTGATCTGCTTTCCTTTCTGGCAGGCATCACACAATCCATCCTTAGTAAACTCCACTTGAGGAATACCTCTAACCAATTCTTTCTTGACAAGCTCATTCATGGTCTTGAAGTTTAGATGGGACAGCTTCTTGTGCCATAGCCAACTTTCATCTTAACTTGCTTTACTGAGAAGATAAGTGATTGATTCTGCATTTGATGAGTTGAAGTCAGCTAGGTACACATTTCCTTTTCTCACTCCAGCGAGAACCACTTTGTTGCTCTTTTTGTTTGTCACAATACAAGGTTCTGAATTGAAGGTAACTGAGTTGCCCTTATCACAAAGTTGGCTGATACTCAACAAATTATGCTTGAGACCATCCACTAGGGCAACCTCTTCAATGATGACAATGTCCTTTGAAATCAAGCCATATCCCACAGTATAACCCTTGTTGTCATCTCCAAAAGTAATACTTGGGCTAGCTCTTTCCTTGAACTCAGTGAGCAGGGTGGAATCTCCAGTCATGTGCCTTGAGCAACCAATATCCAGATACCAAAGATTCTTTCTGTTTCCCTGCACACATCAAAATCAAATCAAGTTGATTTTGGTACCCAAGTTTCCTTGGGTCTTGCCTTGTTAGCTTTCTTCTTTGGTTTCTTAGGTTTGATCTCATTTGACTTGAGAATTTCAGATTCATCCTTAGTCATTTGAGTTGAACCTTTGAAACCAGACATTAAAACATAATTATCATGCACATTTTGGTTTACATGAAAAGGCATGTTATTTGCAAACATGTTATTCCAGTAAGGCATGCTAAATGGCATTTGAAGCATACTAAATGCATCATAATAAGGATTAGGTACAAATGGCATATTAGCAAATTGTGCATTCATATTCTGAGTAGACATAACATTTATAGGCATGGCAATTATGTTGGGAAAAGAAGAGGATATAGACATGGGAGTAGGCATGGCAAGCTTGCAATTAACAGACAAATAATTAACACTACCACATTTAACACATATTTTTCTTGGTGCATATTTATCAGGTGTGTAGTTGTTATATTTGTTAATTCCTACTTTCCCATTTCTATTGCTTTTCTTTTTAGCTTCTGTTTTAACCTCAATCTTTTCTAATCTGTCATTCAATTGATTGATAGACAGATGCCCAACATTAACTCTCTTTTCTTTTCTAACTTGACTCGATTCTCCTGGAATAAATTTTTTAGAAACTAATCCATATTTCTTATTTAATTTAGCTAGCTTAGCTTTGCTAACTGGTTTACTCACAGCCGACGGATGTGGCTCCTTGTCTCTCGACGGATAATCCTTTTTATTATCCGACAAATGATTTTCATCATCCGTCGAGTCCACATATGTCAACAATCCTTCAACCAAATTGGACTCAAGCTTCTCTTTACTCTTCTTCCAGGCTGCATCACAAAAGGACTCAATACCTTGAACTTTAGTGATTTGAGCATGAAAATCTCTAGATGATTTCCATGCCTTAAATCACTTCTTGTTCTCGTTCAAGCTGCTTCTTTAAAATATCTTCTTTCTTCAAGGACTCAGTTAATTCATCCTTAGAAATCTTACACTCAATTCTCAATTTCTCAAATTCAATAAACTGAGACTCTAGCACATTATTCCTCTCACTTAAAAACACATTGTTTCTTTAATTTTAGCATTTTCTTTAGTGAGGGACTTAAGTGTAACACGCAGGTGATATAATTCAGTAGACATGTCATTTATTGCATCATTACACCCAGCTTTAGATAAATGTGCTAGGTTAGTGGTGATTACCTGATTGCTTGAAGAACTTGTTTATGTTTTATCATATTTGGCCATTAGGGCTAGATTGACATAGCTTGTTTCTTCATCTTCATTCAGTCCATCTGCAGCCCAGTCATTCTACTATGTGATGAAAGCCCTTTCATTTTGATTGAGCAACTCAAAGTATTTTTGCTTGTAATCAACAGGCTCAAACTTCTTTTTCCTGGAATCATACTTTCTACATTCACTAGAAAAATGATCTTCCAAGCCATATTTAAACACTTGAATTTAGATTTATCAACCATGTTTCTATTTGGCTTGGATGCTCCAAAATTCTTCTTGAATTTGAGCTTGGCAAATCTTCTGGATAAGAATGCTAAATGCTCATCAATATCATCCATGTCATCTTGGCTCAACTGATCTTCATTCTCAGCTCCCAGCCCTTTGCCCTTGCTCTCACAGACCTTTGATGTAGACTCAACAGCTTCTACCTTCATCTCTTTCTCCTTCTCTAACTCAACAACCAGTGCTATGGACCCTCCCTTCTTCCTTCCTTTCTCCATCCTTTCATCTTGCTCTATTTCAAGCTCATAGGTTTTCAGGATGCCATATAGTCTCTCCAAGGTGAACTATTTGTAATCTTGTGAATTTCTTAATGAGATTGTCATTGGCTTCCACTCCTTTGAAAGAGATCTAAGGAACTTGAGGTTAGAATCTTTTGTTTGATAGACTCTTCCATGCAGCTTTAGAGCATTTAGTAGCTTTTGAAATCTACTAAATATATCAGTGAGTGACTCACTTTTTTCACAGTGGAAATGCTCATATTGCTGAATTAGGAGCTACATCTTGTTCTCCCTTACTTGCTCGGTACCATCACAAATAATTTGGATTGTTTCCCAAACCTCTTTGGCTGTTTACAGTTAATGATGTTATCAAATATATCACCATCAACTCCATTGAACAATATGTTCTTGGCTTTCTTATCCTTCCCGACTTGCCCAATATCAGGATTTGACCATTCATGCCTAGGTTTTGGAACAGATGGTTCATTGGCAGTTGCAGCTCTCATTGGTACATGAGGACCTCTCTCTATGCAGTCCACATATGCCTCATCTTGAGAAAGAAGATGTAGGTGCATCTTCACCTTCCAGTGGTGATAATTGTCTTTGTCCAGAAATGGGATTTTCACTCCAACATCCTTTTTGTTCATCTTGTGTTTGTTGTGATCTTTACACTCTTTGTGCTTCAAGAGCTTGCTCTGATACTGATTGTTATTCCCTAACAACACAACAAGAATTACAGAAGGGGGGGTTGAATGTAATTCTGGCTTCTTTTCTTGATTTTAAAAATGTTCTAACTTAATACATATAACAGTGTTTGATTTGCTGAAGTGCGGAATATAAGGATAATTGAAATCAAAACACTAAGTAATAAAATACAAGGCTTTAAAACTTTCTGGTGGATTTGAATGTATCCACCAGAGATATATATATATATATATATCAGAATGAGAACTCTGTGAAGTTTTGAATAGCTCACAGTTGCTTTACAAGTTGAACAAACAAACTACAGAGAAATTCTTGCGAGGTACAGCTTGATATGTTTCTCTGAAAATAAACTTGCTTAGTTAAGTGTTCTACTTGCTACTCTTAATTTATATATCACCAAGTTACATGATAGTAAGACAGGATAATAAAACAAAATATATCTAGCCTAACTTCATGCTACTTCACTACTCTATTCCAGCATCCTTGAATATCTTCACATTTGCATAGAAATGATAATGCTTCTTTGTTCTTAAAATCGTACTTAACAGGCTGCCACATTCCTTTTGCAAACGTCCAACGCATGTGACTGTCTTGTCACTGTCAACAGCTATTTTGAATTTGATCATCCGTCGGGACTATGTTGGTCATCCGTCGGGAGCTTTGTTGATCATCTGTCGGGAGTCTTGTAGATCATCCGTCGGGAGTCTATCTGCCACTTGACTTTATTTCACTTATACAGAATTACAAGACATCTCATATTTACAATTAGTCAAACTATTCTGCATATCAATCTAGTGGTCGACATGACTTAGAGAACCCTACACAATCTACCAAACTAAAACATGTTGTTTGCAGAAATGAGCTACAATACTTATTTGTTACATAAGCTACACTCTCGATGGATGTCAAATTGTCATCCGTCGGGACTATAAAGTTCATCCGTCGGGACTATAATAGATCATCCGTCGAGAGTTATAAATTCCACTAAGTTAAATCTACTAAGGTGTTTTGTTTGACTTATCATCAAATTTACAATATATTCCTAACAAGTATAGTTAGGGTTGAGAATAAAATTATAGAAGAAGAATGTGTATAATTGAATACAGGGGAAATAAGTGGGTTTAATTTGACCAATATGAGAAAAACGGATCTGTCATGTAGAATAACACATTAGATTGTCGTTAGTGTTCTTAACGGGAATAGACGAGAGTAATCTAATTGAAATATTATGTTTGTACAAGTGTTTAACAAAAAGATTTTTTGATTTGATGATTTCATTGAAAATTTGGTAATAGTACAATGACCAATTAGCTCATTAACTTTTTTTTTTATCTTCGTTTAATTTTAATAAAGCAAAAATTAATGCAAGTATATGAGAAATAGTTGAGGAAAAAAATGTGCCGCAAAATTTCGTTAAATAGCAGATTTTATCATATAAAAAATATATTATATTAAACTTATAATAATAATATTCTTATTTACGATGTTATTTTTCTTAAATTATATACGATAAATCCAAATGTGTCAAAATTAAATGAGATGACCGTGTATTGGTACTTGGTAGTACTATATTTCCAAAAAAATTCCCCAAACTTCCCCAACACAATGAACAGATGACAAGAATGTGCTCAGTATTAAAATGAGTGTTCACAGTTGCATGTTGAAATCTCTTACAACAATATTCTAAATCACTTCACCCGTTTTTGCCTGGGAACTAACAGCTTACATAAACCTAAATTCCCTCGACTTCTTCGTAGTGTTGAATCTCAAGTGAATAACTCCAGACCAGAGCTAGTTGTTTACTTCTCGTGTTTGGATCGGAAATACCTATTTAATATGTTTCGATTATTCTGTTTATAATGGGCGTCATCCCCCTAACCAGAGCAACTAAACAATCATGGGGTAAAGATATGGGGCAATCTGCTGATAATCATTCAACATAGTCAGCTGATAATCATTCAACATACACCACATTTATATGACGCATTCATTAGCCGCACTCTGCTTTAAAGATACTGGATGGTTGGTAGCTGTTTGTGAGTAATAATATGCCAGGCATCAGGCTCTGTCATCAAAACGATTCTTGTATATAAAGTTTAAACTGTTTACAAATACCATTATCTAAACTGTTACATCATTGCCCAAGCGATCGAGAAAGAGGGCGTATATTACAACCAAATTAATCTCCCTGCGGAAATGTCATGAGTAACTGAAATTGAGGTATCTTTGGCTATAAGCTTTATCTAGACATCTCAGATGTTACAATTTGTATAGGACTTATCTACCAGTCATTACAGACACACATTTGGATTTCAAAGTCATGTCCAAAGAGAGTAAACCAATACCCTGTAACAAGTCGAAAGATAAACCACCACTCATTATATATAAGAAGTTTTAGACTTATTTCAACAACAGGCACCAACAAACAATATTAGAAGTCACCAGACAGATGAATACGCCATATATGTCAAGAGCTGAATCAGAGGAAGCGATAAAGAAAGCAAACAACGGAAAAGCATTGCAAGACATAACATATGATCATCAAGTTGCAGGAAATAAACCAGTTTAAGCCTTTATGGTCACAGTGCACAAGCAAGATCCAGATGGCTTTATATTTGAAGTCTGCCATTCTTTACCAGGGGCCGCCTTTGGGTCATATAGCAGGGTTCTGTAGCCTGGTTCTGCATCTACTGCAAACAATAGAAGCTTCCCCTCCAGAATGCCAAATTGAAATCCTATTCTTGAGCTACCAGTCACCGGAATTGGCACCATCTTCCACGAATTGTCTTTTGGGTTAAAAATGGACAGTTTCCTTTGATTTTTCCACTCTATACAAAAGAGCTTATCATCCAGCACAGCATGAGCAGTCACCATCACACAACCATTTTTCATTTCACACCAAGTGTGGCTCTCAGGAGTATACACATCAACAAACCTTGAGTTCCCAATTGTGAAATTTGACCTTCCACCCAAAACATAAAGTTTACCCGCAAATCCACAAGCAAAACAGTTGTAACGCGGGCGACGAATACTCTCAATTACAGTCCACTTGTTGGAATCAGGATTGTATACCTCAGCACACGAGAGAGAGACTCCATTCTCCCCATAACCCCCGACTGCATAAATCATGCCATTAACTTCAGCACAAGCAAAATCGTAGCGAGCAACATTCATGTTTGCTAATTTGCTCCAGCTGAAAAACAAATTAAACATTGTAAACTGTCAGCAAGATTAAATAACTAACTTTTCTATACTCATAAACACACACATACTAAATTGTGTCAACTGAAGGCACCGAATTACGGAATATAAAATATGCCTAAAGGCTCATCTAAGAGGACATTTGGTCAAATATTTAGCGAATTCTTAGGTAGAACCCAAAATGATTGATGACTGAGTACAAGAACTCAGAATAATATGCCAAAATGATTGATGACTGAGTCAAGTTTATTGATCTACAAGAGAACTCTAGATTTACACTGAAATGAAATTACATGGACCAAATTACTTCGCAAGGCTACAATTTATAGAGTGCAGACAGGGAAAGGGTTGAGAGTGAAATCCCTACATATAAACTAATATGCACGAGACTTGTACACAAATAGTCTCCAAGCGAACAATATGTCTCTCAGCCTTGGAATATAAAAATAAAATTGCTTCAGAACAGAATTTGATAGATGAAGAGTAATATAGTATTAACATTTTTGTTAAGAAACAAAGACCTGATTTACAGTTAGAAGATATAAAACAAGGAAGTTGGAACATTCAAATAGGCTCTACTCCTCCATGGAAGTGCTTGGTCAGAACTTATTGAAGGAAAGGCCACAAATCTAGCATTTTAGCTTCCTATTATTCTAAAAGCTAGTACAATTTTAAGTTCCCAGTCATTGCACTCTTATAATGGTTACTATAGATGAAAGGATGATGAATACAATATTTGAACTACTGCAGAAAAGAAATAAAGAAATCGCTCCAGAAAGCAAACCTGTCGAGGCAAGAATCATATTGATAAACATCAGGTGACGCACTTCCAGTACCATCAACCACTGAATACCCAGCTATCACCAGAAGTTTTCCATTGAGAACTACCACACCAAACCCGGTCTTGACTGGACCAGGCATTTGAGGAAGGGCATGGTGCTTACCTCCCAAATGATCTATAACCTCCCAGTGGCTTCCCTTCCCTTCATCAACTACAGTCAAGATATAAAGCCACTCCTCAAGTAGGCCGGCTAATTTTCGCACGGTGATCAATTCTTTGCTTTTGATGAAAGACCTCCAGCACTTAGAAACACCACCCATGGCGGGAAAGTTAAACCGAGGAACAAGAGCTAGACAGTATTTTGCCACGTCATCAGGCAGCCCAGGTAAGATGGGATTGTAATTATCATCAGTTTTTAGAGAAGATTTAAAGGAACTGTTTTTTGAAAGAGTTGAGGTGTCTTGCTGAACCATATCGGAAAAACACATTGTTGATACCGAAAATCTCTTCTTTTTACAATCAAAATTCGGCATTTAATTAAAGTGCAAAGCTAAATAAGTCCTGGCAGTTTGACACAAACAACATCGCTGATAAGGAAGAATTCCTCCAATAAATATCAGATTAGCCGAAAGGACAGAAATTTAACTAAAGAAATTCATGATATTCATCACTTTTAGGGATTCTACAATGCCAAGGAATAAAAGGTTTTGCAGTACAGGTTAGTTGAGCTTTAAGGGGTGATGGTTTTCTGTGCTTTGTCCAAATCAATTCAAATTCCATACCAACACTGGTGCTTTTGACGTAGTTCTTGTAAATTGTTCTACCTGAAGTGTGTCCTACTGTATTGTTTGCGTCACTGCACAGTGCCTGAATATCTGCATACAACAATTAAAAAATATAACAAGGAATATAGAACAGGCAATGAGGGACACTTACAGAAACAAAACTTACCGATAGCCTAGAAAGAAGTGAAAGAATTACCCATCAAGGCCATATAATTTACAAATTTAGCCCCCTCTAACTTCCATTGTATCAAAGCGCATCACCTGCAGCATTAAAGATTCGTGTCAAAGAGAAATCCAGCCTTATGTTATATGCTCGAGGTTGCGGATTAGAAAGTTACTACCTCTTATTAAGTTAAGACAGAACAATAAAATCAGCAGCCTACGTCTCCTAAATCATAACACTCAATACTAGAATTACACAAGTGGTACATGATTAAGAAACAAACGCAACATCCACCAATTGATAAAGATATATAACTACATCTCCAAATAGAAAAGGTCTCCACACAAGTTCACCTAACCCCCTCGGATATAGATAAAACTCCACCAAAACTAAGCAAATGTGTATACAAGTTCACCTAACCCCCAGCAACAATCGAAATCTCGACATCAAGCCAAAACAGAAATCAAAGTTATAATATTCTACTGAACTTAAAGAATATATACAAAGTATCAGATCAAAAATATCCAATGAACAGCCAGCTTGAACAATAAAAGATCACCAAAAAAACAATTAGATTCTTTAACAAACAGATAAAAACAAACTAATAGCAGCCAGAGAAAATAAGATTATTAGTCCAAGTTGAATTAGATCCAAGATTGTGGGAACTTTGACAAACCCAACATGAATTATTATCTAGTTGCACATTAGCTAGCTTCAAAGATTAAAGAATTAATTTTAAGAATAAAAAAAAAAACAAAGAGTTAGCTCAAACACAACAGAAAATTAAGTGTCGGCAATAACAATGCTAGGATCTTTATAATCTTGGCATGAAGTACGAGATTGGTGATTAATCTCACGTACCAAGAATTCAAGAAACACATCCATACATCCCATACGTAAACACAGGATCGAATATACGAAACACAAAAGTACAAGCCATGATACGATAAGATAAAAGAAGCAGGGAAGTGGGATTACCTGAAGGTGGGAGAGGATGAGGAGTGGGAAGGAATGGAGCTTGGTATTTATTGATGGGGGAGAGAGACAAGATTGAGGATGTAAGAAAGGATATATAAAAATAATATATGTTTGGATGCAGAGGATGAGGGATGATGGGAGAATATATAGAGAGGATATATGTAATTATGACAAGAGGGGGGGTGGCAGAACAAGGATGAGATTTACAACTAGTCGCGGTATGGTAATGGTAACGAAACTAAGGATGATGCTTTGGAGAGAGTGGGTTGTTGTCTGAACACAAATTAAATAAATTTATTCTCTAACTATACATGGAAATTCTTGACTTTCTCTTTTTCTTACTAATAGTTTTATCAAAAAAATACTATGTGCAATTTATATTTTAACGGATTAATAACAATTCATAGAATTTTCAAATAATTGTTGCTGAATTTGAATCTTACATAGAGTTTGGTAGAATTGAGATACAGTGACATGTAATTTGAGTCCAGTCAAGTCAAGTTTGTGCTTATCAAATTCGAGATCGAATTTTTTTTATCGAGTCGAGTTGAGCCTGAAAATTATGTTCAAACTCAATCGTAAATTAAACGAGTCGAATTTTGAGCTGTTTGCGAGTTTATCGAGTTTATCAAGTTTTTATTTTTTCGAGCTTTTCTCGTTTTAACGAGTTTGTCCTTGTTGAATTATTTAAGGAGTTATCAAACCTATTATGGCTATAATCGAATTTTCGAGTTCTCGATTTCACGAACTAAACATCTTAAATAATACTCCATCTCTCTCTCCCATTTGTTTACACTTTCCTTTTTGAGATGTCCCTCCCAATTGTTTACATTTCAAAAATTTCCAAAAATAGTAAATTTTTTATAATTTTTAAAATAACAAAATCTAACGCGGACTGGGCGGCGCCGGGCGCGGGTGGAAGAAAGCTAAGAGTATGTTTAGTCGGGCGACGGCCGTCAGGTCACCTATTTTGAGTTATGGACACACAAGGCCAAAACATGTTACTACTTCTCTCCACTATACTCACTTTATAGATATGATATTAATCGGTTCCACTATTTTACTCACTATTTTAACTTTCCTCCACTACTTTATCATTTTTCTTAAATTTCGTACCCAACCCAAATGTAACATTTGGGAGGGACATAGGGAGTATACGATAATAACAACAATTATTTGTAAATTGTTTATCATGAACATGTAAGATTTTTGCTTATTTAAAATTGGCACCGTGAACCAAGATTACTAGTAGTTTTATATATTAGATATACCAGGATAATTTGTCGATAGGGTTAAATATCACTTTGGTCATTGAAGTGAGGGCCTAGTATCAAAATTTTCATTATTCTTATCGGGGTCTCTAATGTACCACTCTAGTAGCAGATAATGACAATGTCGTTACATTGTTTACTTGACCTAACGGCCGAATCTATGTGGTAGTGATTTGTTTGACACAGTGTAAACAACGGGTGGCTAGTGTGTTACATGGATTGTAACGGCTATAAGATGATACACATGGTTATAAAAAGATAGAAAACATAGTCCCCTATCTACATCTAGGGTTCTCACACCTAAAATCCAATAGTGGGAGTGAAAGGATAAATTAGTGTAATTCATTGAAGATTAAGCAGTTGTCGATGCTGAGGAGTGAAAGCCCTAACACAAAAACGTGCGGTAGCACCTCAAATGAATCAGTGAAAAAGTTCGGTTATCAACAATGTTTTTGTGGGAGATTAGCAAGGGTTAGTAATTCTTGGACAATGAAAAATCCAGTGAGAAGGTTCTATACATGTTCAAAACCTAAGGTATATATTATTGTTTATGTGAGATTTTATAAAATAAATTTTGATAATATGCACTGTGTTTGATTTTTTTGCTATGAAATTAGATAGTTCAAGGCTGCCACTTCTTTGAGTGGATTGATGAAGGATTTAATGGGAGGGCTTATGATGTAGTCACTCATTTGAATCACAGAAGGGTGTATTTGGAGGAAAAATTGAAACTTGTTGAAGAAAATCTGGAGGAAGCTGTTGAAAAAAGAAGAACGGTCAAGGGTGAGAAGATGCAAATAGAGGAGGCAAACAAGGACCTAGAAGCTGAGATAGAAAGGCTTAGAAGTAATTTGAAACTGTGTGTGTTTGTTGCTGTTGCAGAAGTAATGTTGTTTGTTAGGTAGATGTAATATTGATGCAGTTGGTTGTATGTAGAAGATGTAGTTGGTTGATGTAGTTGGTTCTTTTTAATGAAATTGCAGTTGGTTGATATGGTGTCTTCAATAAAAATTGTCATTGTGTATTATAAGTTTTATAGTGTATGAGTGTGTTTATAGTTGTCATGTCCACAAACAAGGTAAAATATGTGCAAAGTAATGAATATTTACAGAAAAGATGACACTAGAATAAAATAAAACAACAAGATTCCATTCCACTAGGATAAGACCAGGTCCAAATATTATAGTAGCCATACAAAAAGCAAAGCAGAATAGTCTTAAAGCAAGGGTATACTCCTGGTCCAAAGCATAACAAAAGCACTACAAATCTCATCTCAAAAGTCTGACCATAGTCTTAAATCTACTTAATGAAGCAAAGCAAAAGTAGGCAAAACAAAGGTCTAGTCATCCAACTTAACTGGATCATCTGGTGTGTTAGTCCAGTTGAATGCTCTCTTCTCAAGAAGCCTTACTGACCTCCTGCTTGGTTGAAGTGGATCTTCTGCCTCCATGTCTATAAATTCATCTTCTTCTGTTGCCTCCATGTCTGCTAGTTCATCTTCTTCTGCTGCCTCCATGTTTGCAAATCCAGCTTCTTCTTCAACCCCTATGTCAGCTGGATGTCCAATCTGAGCTAGACTGTATGGAGTTACTCTAGTGGTAGAACTTTGTTGGCTAGACAAGTGAAATGATGGAGGTGTAGAAGCTTCTGGTGTGTTTCTTGGGGGCAAGAATGAGACAAAGCCTGGTGTAGGCATGAATACTGCTTTATACCCAATTGGACCTAGTAGGTTCTCTTGGAAATGAGTTGGATCTTTGCCTTTCTTCACCACATTATCACCCGCCTCATTAACAAAAGGCAATTTCTTTTTAAGCACCTTAACAAAAGGAAATGAGTTGGATATTTGCCTCTGACCAGCCCCTATATTTTGTTGTCCTTCATTGTTAATAGCTTTTCCCTTGTCTCGTCTTCTTATCTGGAGCTTTTGTCTCTTCATCTCTTTTGGGGCTTTTTTCTCAGAAGTTATGATATGGTCAGGCCTTGTTGCATCTCCTTGCTCAAATGTCCTCATTCCAGCTTCTTCATCAAGTGGTGCACCATTCTTTTTGATTGGACAATTAGTCTTTCTGTGAGATGAGTCCCCACACAAGGAATAATGCATAACCCTTTTGTTTCTATACCTCTGGATAACTGGAACACTTACAGTTTGAGATCCTTGGACTCTATTCCCACCTTCCCAGTCCTCCTTCCTTCTCATTTTTTTGGGCCTTCCCCTTAGTTTTCTTGGAAGATCTGGAGGTAAAAGCTCATCAGTAGAATGGACCTCCCAGAATTCTTCTCCCTTTAGTGCTTATAGAGGGAAGTCATATGATGCCAAAAACTTTTATTTCTTGTAAAAATCCGAGACATGATCAACAGGGTGATGCCTCCTATCATGTATTGCAACAATGGCATGTTCACAAGGTATGCCAATAAGGTCATACCTCCTACAATCACATGATTTTGCATCTAAGTCAACTGTGACAATTCTTGTACCATGTTTGACACTATACATGGTTGCACCATTCCAGCTAGCTCTTCAGTTTCTAGATTCAGTAACAAGTATGTCCAACTTCTTTTTTATCCTTGGGAAAAGTTGTGCATCACTTCTGATCATGACATCCCTATTCACTCTGATTCTTGTCAATAGCTTGAAATGAATTTCCTGCATCATTGTCAGCAAAGGCATGTACCTAGTAACATGTAAATCATTAATCATTATATTTTATCCAAATGTTTTATAAATATTAAAAGTTCCAAATAGTTGAATTTATTTTATACCTCTCATGTATAAGCCATGCATTAAATGACTCACTCATATTGTTTTCTACATTATCAGCCTTGCAGAATGTGCTGAAATGTGCCTTAGTCCAAACTTTTGGTTCCAGCTTGTGAAGATGTTCATGTGCTGGTTTTGATAACCTTTGCAGCTCTTTCATTGCCCTTGTTGCCTTGCATGTAGGGCTGTCAAAAAAATTTGAAAAATCCGATATTCGTCCGAAAAATCCGCATTCGTATCCGAAATAAAGCGGATATTATCCGTATCCGACACAAAGCGGATATTATCCGTATTTGAATCCGACGATTGCGGATGCGGATACGGATATAGGCATATTCGTATCCGATAATATTCGAATCTGAATAAATATATTTTATATTTAAATATTTAAATAATTTGAAAATATATTATATTAAATTTATAGTGTGTTTATGTATACACACACATACACACACACATATATATATATATATTAAATATTATGTTTATACAAATTTTATAGACATATAGAAAAAAATCATTTGAGTTCAACAATTTAAAGAATACGTTTATATTGAAAAGAAAAATAAAATTAATTTTTGAAAATTTAAAATATAATTAAATCACTTTATCACTTACTTTAATTTTTAAAAATGAATTTTTATTTTTAACTATATATTTTTTATTTTTTTTCGATTTTTTTAATTTTTAATATAAAAAAAAATCTGATTAAAAATCAGATTCGGATCCGGATATTATCCGTATCCGGATAGTATCCGTCGGATCCGGATTCGGATATAATTTATAAATATTTCTGGATTCGGATTTTCGGATTCGGATCCGGATCCGGATATAGGCAGATCCGTATCCGAATTATCCGTTTGACAACCCTACTTGCATGTGCTGCAGGATAGGTTGGCATACAAGCATTCCAGAATGCTCTCTTCAAGGCCAAAGATGAAAACCTAGAAATTAAAAACAACCATGTCAAACAGGAAATTTATATGTAAGTAAGAGATAAGATATAAAATATTTAAATGTCTAACCTTTTCATGTAGTTACTATATAAATGTCTTGCACATTATCTATGTTCCACTCTAGGGAGGAGCTCTTTTAGTGCATTATCCAAGCCTTTCTGCTGATCTGAGATTATGGTGTAACCAAAACCATCACCGAGACTGAGATCTTCACTTAGCAACTCAGTAAACCATTTCCAGCTTTCTGTATTCTCACTTTCTACAACAGCATAAGCTATGGGGTACATTTGATTATTACCATCCCTCCCCACAGCTGATAGCAACTGACCACCATAAATTGTCTTTAAAAAGCATCCATCAAAACCAATAACAGGCATGCATCCATCCTTCCAGCCTTCCTTAAAGCATGGTAACAAAGGTAGATTCTTTTAAACTTATTAGAATCACCCTCATTCAGCCTTATGGTCCTAATCTGCACTGTATTTTTAGGGCTGCTGGTAAGAATCTCATGTGCAAAGTCCCTTAGTCTTGAGTAATGGTCTTTCAATGCCTCATGTACACCCTCTGGAGAAGCTTTTCTCACCCTTTAAATCTTAATCCTAGGCACCTCTATCTCCAAATTCTGCTTGATAGCCTCTGCCATTTACTTTACTTTTCATTGTGGATTTTTCCTTATCATGTCCCCATACAACTCTGTCAGATATTTTGAAAGGAATATGTCCTAAGTCCAATCATGTATTAGGATTTAGGAATAACTTCCTGTGTAATCTGTTTTGATTTCATTGATATTAATAAAAGACTTGTTTTGTTTTTATTACGGGCTCTATCTATTTAAGTGTTTTAATAAGATATACCATAGTTTAGAGTAAAGCTTTTTATGGATTATGATGAGATCATAATAGTGAGACCTAAAAGATGATAACTCTAAACTTAAATAGTTCCTGGTCGTAGGATTACTAATTGGTAATTAATAATCCGCAGAGATCGGTACATACTATGCTTGCTTCATTATGAAGGATGTCTGTTCTCATAGACATTTGTGTGGTAGCACTATAGCTAGTATGTAGGTGCTTATTATGGAATAAGTTCACTGAACATGACTCGCACAGCTGAACAACTGATGGAGTTCACTCACGTGTCAGCAGTTGTTCACATAGTGATAGTTGTACAAGTATCCTTAGACTTGAGGTCATCATAGTCATCTTGTGTACACTGAACTATGCTTTGGTTTAGTTCTTAGTCTCCAGGGACAATTATTAGGGCTCTACTGGGTATAGGAATTTGTACACGAAGATAGTGTATGATCAATAAAGGATCTACCCCTTCCAGTGAAGGAAGCGAATGTTCAAGGCTGATCCACTTATGCTAGTTCAGGAATCTCTGGCCAGAGTGAATGAAATTAGAAAGGAGTTTCTAATTTGCTTAGAACTAAGCATAGTAAATGGTCAGCAAGTGATTGAATTAGATAGACTTGACACGAGATCCATGCCTTATATTTAATCGGGACATTGTAGGGTAGAAGGAGTTTATTGTACGGTAAATATTCACTGAATAGGTTCTTGGTATTCTAAGCAGTGAATTCATATTATCCGGATAGTCGCGATATGCTGAGAAGTATCCCTCACGATGTAGAATAAATGTGATTAATTAATTAATCATATTTAATAAATTAGAGAATTTATATAAATAATGATAAAATAGTTTTATTATTATTTATTTCTACTACCGGCTTAATATTGAACCTACAGGGTCACACCATAAAAAGAGAATGATTTAATGGTGGAGGAAATAATTAATAATGACTAATAATTAATTTATTTATGAAATAAATAATTAATTAGCAAATTTAATAATTGATTAAATGAGATTTAATTGATTATAAATTAATTAAGAAAAGTTCTTAATATTATTAATTAAGAATTTAATTTTTGGAAATTAAATCAAGAGAGAGAATTATTTCTAAAGTGTTTAGAAAAAGGATTAATAATTAAAAGGTGTTTTAATTATTAATGAGAATAATAAATGGGATAATAATAATAATATTTATGGGAAAATTTCAGCTGAAAATTTTGCCTATAAATATACTATTATAGACCCTATTTTTATTTGAACCCCAAAACCCAAAAAGTTTGGAAAACCCAATTCTCTCCACCTCCTTCCTCCTCCTTAACATCGTTTTCTTGGTGGATACCGGTGGAGTGCTTCACACTTGAGGAGCAACTGCTAAGGATCTCTGATCGTTGTCTCTGAATTATTTTAAAGGTTAGATTCGATCCCCTCGTTTTTACCACGATTTATATGCTTTTATTTGGATTTTATACGTGTAAAAGTGTTTTGTCATGCCCCGCTGTGATTAAAATCCAACAATGGTATCAGAGCATAGGTTGTATGCATATAGATCTGTGGTAAAAATTTCAGAATTTTATGTGATGGTATGAATTAATTATGATTTTTACAAGTTATATCATGGATTAATTTGTCTGATGAGAAATCGTTTCTCAGAATAATTTTGAATGTTAATCTACAAGTGTTGTAGATCGTCTGAGTATTTTTTTCATAATTTTATGATGTATAGATTTTTTATTATGAATTTTTGAAGTTCTTACAATTAAATTCGTAATTTAATAAGTATAAATATATGTATATATAGTATATATATATGTTTGTATTATGCATCTGCATATGTCTATGTTGTTTGCTGTCTATTCTGCACGGAGACAAAGAAACAGTCAGATGTACGGCGGCACGGAGATCGAGGAAAGCTGTCGGCTGCTGCGGAAGAAAAAAAAATAAAAAAAATAAAGGGTGTCGCGCATTCCGGGAATGCGTTACACCCTGTGGCGCATTCACGGAATGCGTTACATCTTTTAATTGGTTAAAAGGGTTGTAACGCATCACCGGAATGCGTTACAGGGCTTGTAACGCGTTCCTGTAATGCGTTACAGCCCGACTGTCCAGATTAAAATTGATTTTCTGGGAGTTTCGTAACTCCGTTTTAGGCGTGCAATATACCGTTGGATTTGTTTTTCCGAGACGGATCTAATGGAGTGATCAATTTTAGTTTATATAAAAGTTTTGAACTTTTTATATTTCCGAAAGTGTTTTAAAGCTGTTTTTAACTGTTTTAATTGCTTTTAAATGCTTCATGTGATACATAGAGATGTATAAGGCTTAGACTAATGTGCTAGATGTTGTAACATGCCTACCTTGATGTTTATTCATGTTTATATATGTGATATATGCTTAGTTTATCATGCGATGATAGATTTAGGTGAACTTAAATGAACATAATGCGTTTGTTAGACAACCTAGTATAGTGAAATTGTTTCATAACCTTAAGAACAATATTATGAATACAATCATGAGATTATTGTGTTTGTGAAACACGTAATTGAATATGAATTTTTGATATGAGAGAAAGGATGATTCTGTCAACAACAGATTTCTATCTGTAAGAAAGGGTTATTAAGTGACGCCTCTTGACAATGCTCCACCCGATCTGGGAATCATCTGATTATTGATTATTGATTTGAAATATTTAATTTAAAAGGAAGAATTTCTTTATAATATGATTATGATTGTAACATAATATAATCCCTCTAAAATTAAATAATATCAAGTAGTAATTGGCCAATGATACAACGGGCTTGTGTCGGTCATAGCCTTCCAACATGATAGAAAAATAGTTCTTATTTTTGAATCATTGTCAGTTCGTGCTACAGCCGAGGGCTTTGATTTCGAAATAAGAAATACTTGTCTATTACATAGAGATGTGTACATTGAATAAGAATCTAAAGGTCGGTACGTGCTACAGCCGTGGGCCTTTGGGGACTGATTCAACCGTACGGAATGTTGGGTTAGACTTGACTTAGAATATTGAGTTTGTCGTGCCACAGCCGAGACTCAATTATTCAAGAGGCTAAAGTTTGATTAGGGAATAACATAAGATGTAATTGACAAGAGTTGTCTGCCTATTGAACATTACATGGCGGTTCGTGCTACAGCCGGGGTTGTGTAATGGAATGTAGGATCCCTATTCCCACTAGCATTATGAATGCTTAATTTTTCACGTAGGGGGTTGAATAAATTAGATAAACTAGTGGGAGCCACTTATGAATAAAGACCCGATTCATATAGTGTTTTAAAATGAAATCGAATATTTGCTAGGTGTTGTTATATGTTTATCATTTACAGATTTACTTTGTACGTTATTTCTTCTGCACTATCACTCAGGAGCATACTGGATGCTCACAAATTGATTGATCCTAATTATGCTGACTGGCTTCGAAACTTGAGAATTGTTCTCAGGATTGAGAAGCTGGAATACGTGATTGACTCACCTAAGCCTACTGAACCTGCTAGTGATGCACATAATGATGAACATGTTGTGTATCGTAAGTGGATAGATGATGCAAATGTTGCTCAATGCATCATGATAGTTTCCGTGAACATTGAGCTACAGAAGCAACATGAGCATATGGATGCTCACACTATCCTCATGCATCTACAAGAATTGTATGATGTGGCCGGGAGGATAGCTCGATATGAGATATCGAAGGAGCTGTTCGGTTGTAGGATGTCTGAGGGATCATCTGTGAATGACCATGTACTTAAGATGATCAATTTGATTGAACATCTTGGGCAACTTGGTTTTGCCATGGATGGGGAGCTGAGCCAAGACTTGGTCTTGCAATCGCTTCCGAGTTCGTTCTCGCAGTTTGTTGTGAACTTTCACATGAATAAGTTGGATGTCAGCCTGCCTGAACTCCACAACATGTTGAAGACTGCGGAATCGAATTTCCCCCCTAAGAAGAGTTCTGTTCTTCTAATTGGTGAAGGTTCCAATCCTAAGAAAAGGAAGAGGAACTCTTCCAAGAAGAAGAAAGTAGGTGAGAAAACGCCGGTTCCACCAAAAACTGAAGACCCCAAGAGCAAAGTTGTTTGCTTTCACTGTAACAAGGTGGGGCACTGGAAGAAGAACTGCAAGGTTTACCTTGCAGAATTGAAGAAGAAGAAGGGTAGTGAGACTACCGCTTCTGATTCAGGTATGTTCATGATAGAAGTGAATATGTCATTAAATCAAATTTCTACTTGGGTATTAGATACCGCCTGTGGTTCTCAAATCTGCAATTTGTTGCAGGAACCAAGGAAAAGTAGGAATCTTGAGGAAGAGGAGGTGATTCTACTGATGGGAAATGGAGCAAGAGTTGCTACTGAAGATGTAGAATCATTTCATTTACATATGCCTACGGGCAAGACTATTATTTTAAATAATTGTTATTTTATTCCCTCGATTGTGAGGAATATTATTCCAATGTTAGACTTGGCTGGATTTTCATTTATTATTGAGAATAATGAATGTTCTATTCTTAGAGATAATATTCTTTATGGACGTGGTACTTTAAATAATGGTCTGTATAAATGTGACATAATTTACTTCAGATTGAACAAACTAATAAAAGAAAATGGATGATGAAAATCTCACTTCATAGTGGCACTGCAGTCTCCATTTAGTAGACATGGAGAGAGGGCTGCAAATTTGCTAGGAATGGTACACACAGATGTATGTGGACCCATGTCTACGCAAGCCATGGGTGGATTTTCATACTTCATTACTTTCATAGATGATAGATCTAGATTCGGATATGTGTTTGATGAAACACAAGTCTGAAGCCTTTGAAAAGTTCAAAGAGTATAAGTATGAAGTGGAGAAACAAACCAAACATAGTATTATAATTCTTCGATTAGATCGAGGTGGTGAATTCTTTAATGGAGTGTTTCTAGATTATCTCAAAGTAAATGGTATAGTCTCCCAGTGGACTCCTCCAGATTGGTATCTGAAAGGAGAAATCGAACTTTGTTAGACATAGTTCGGTCCATGATGAGCTATGTAAATCTTTCAGTATTCCTATGGGGTTATGCATTGGAAACCTCAACATATTTACTGAATCTGGTGCCTTCCAAAATCTGTTCCTCAAACTTCGTATGAGATATGGAAAGAAAGGAAACCGAGTCTTAAACACGTTAAGATTTGGGGATGTCCAGCTTATGTCAAGAAAGTTGACCCTGATAAGCTGGAATATCGATCCGTAAAATGTAGTTTTGTGGGATATCCTAAAGAGACTTTAGGGTATTACTTTTGCACCGATCATCGGGTGTTTGTCTCCAGACATGCTACCTTCTTAGAAAAGGAGTTTATCTTTGAAGGAAACAGTGGGAGCAAAATTGAACTTGATGAAGTTCAAGAAGCACAAACTACTACAGATCGAGTGGAAACACCTGTTCTGACTGAACAACCTTTTGTGGAACAGCCCATTCATAGATCAGGGAGAGTGTCTCGCCAACCTGAGAGATAATATGGCCTTGTCATTGAGAATGACAATGAGTTGTCGATCATTGATGATGACGACCCTGTGACCTATAATGAGGCTATGAGTAGTGTTGACTCAGAGAAATGGCATAGTGCCATGAAATCCGGAATGAAATCTATGTATACGGTATACGAAAGAATGATTGGAGAAGATGGCCAGGTGGAGACATATAAGGCCAGACTTGTGGCAAAAGGATTCAAACAAAGGCAATGGATTGACTTTGATGAAACCTTTTACCTGTAGCCCTGTTAAAATCAGTTCGGATTTTGCTTGCGATTGCTGCTTACTACGACTATGAGATCTGGAAAATAGCCAGATGGTTTTCTTTCCAAGAGAAATGAAAACCTAGTGTGTAAGCTGCTGCAAACCATATGTGGTTAAAGCAAGCTTCTCGAAAGATGGAACATTCATTTTAATGAGACAATCAAAGAGTTTGATTTTATCAAAAACGAAGATGAACCATGCGTCTACAAAAGGGTTAGTGGGAGCGCGGTAACATTTCTTGTATTGTATTGAAATAGAGTTGACACACATAACAACATAGCAGACCCACTCACAAAGCTACTTTCTGAAAGTCACTTTGATCGTCATAAAGACTAGATGGGTATTAGATACCAGAGTGATTGGCTTTAGTACAAGTGGGAGATTGAAAGGAATATGTCCTAAGTCCAATCATGTATTGGGATTTAGGAATAACTTCCTGTGTAATCTGTTTTGATTTCATTGATATTAATAAAAGACTTGTATTGTTTTTATTACGGGCTCTATCTATTTAGGTGTTTAAATAAGATATACCATAGTTTAGAGTAAACTTTTTATGGATTATGATGAGATCATAATAGTGAGACCTAAAAGATGATAACTCTAAACTTAAATAGTTCCTGGTCGTAGGATTACTAACTGGTAATTAATAATCCGCAGAGATCGGTACATACTATGCTTGCTTCATTATGAAGGATGTCTGTTCTCATATACATTTGTGTGGTGACACTATAGCTAGTATGTATGTGCTTATTATGGAATAAGTTCACTGAACATGACTCGCACAGCTGAACAACTGATGGAGTTCACTCACGTGTCAGCAGTTGTTCACATAGTGATAGTTGTACAAGTATCCTTAGACTTGAGGTCATCATAGTCATCTTGTGTACACTGAACTATGCTTTGGTTTAGTTCTTAGTCTCCAGGGACAATTATTAGGGCTCTACCGGGTATAGGAATTTGTACACGAAGATAGTGTATGATCAATAAAGGATCTACCCCTTCCAGTGAAGAAAGCGAATGTTCAAGGCTGATCCACTTATGCTAGTTCAGGAATCTCTGGCCAGAGTGAATGAAATTAGAAAGGAGTTTCTAATTTGCATAGAACTAAGCATAGTAAATGGTAAGCAAGTGATTGAATTAGATAGGCTTGACACGAGATCCATGCCTTGTATTTAATCAGGACATTGTAGGGTAGAAGGAGTTTATTGTACGGTAACTATTCACTGAATAGGTTCTTGGTATTCTAAGCAGTGAATTCATATTATCCGGATAGTCGCGATATGCTGAGAAGTATCCCTCACGATCTAGAATAAATGTTATTAATTAATTAATCATATTTAATAAATTAGAGAATTTATATAAATAATGATAAAATAGTTTTATTATTATTTATTTCTACTACCGGCTTAATATTGAACCTACAGGGTCACACCATAAAAAGAGAATGATTTAATGGTGGAGGAAATAATTAATAATGGCTAATAATTATTTATTTATGAAATAAATAATTAATTGACAAATTTAATAATTGATTAAATGAGATTTAATTGATTATAAATTAATTAAGAAAAGTTCTTAATATTATTAATTAATAATTTAATTTTTAGAAATTAAATCAAGAGAGAGAATTATTTCTAAAGTGTTTAGAAAAAGGATTAATAATTAAAAGGTGTTTTAATTATTAATGAGAATAATAAATGGGATAATAATAATAATATTTATGGGAAAGTTTCAGCTGAAAATTTTGCCTATAAATATACTATTATAGACCCTATTTTTATTTAAACCCCAAAACCCAAAAAGTTTGGAAAACCCAATTCTCTCCACCTCCTTCCTCCTCCTTAACATCGTTTTCTTGGTGGATACCGGTGGAGTGCTTCACACTTGAGGAGCAACTGCTAAGGATCTCTGATCATTGTCTCCGAATTATTTTAAAGGTTAGATTCGATCCCCTCGTTTTTACCACGATTTATATGCTTTTATTTGGATTTTATATGTGTAAAAGTGTTTTGCCATGCCCCGCTGCGATTAAAATCCAACATATTTCACACTAGAAAGCTTATTTGAGTATGGCTTACTGCAGTTATGCTCATCAAATAAGGTCTTGATAGTGCAGTTGTCTGAGTCTTTGTCTTTACTGCACCAAATGTAGAACTTACATTCAGCTTCACAACTAACTTGACATCTATGTGCATCATTTGTTATAAACTGGACTCCTCTTCTCTCCATAACTCCATATTGCCTAACAAAATCTCTAAACTCTGCCATGCTTGTAAATTTCATTCCCACCTCTCATCTTATTGTGTCACTCTTTTGGCCATATCTAATACTGTTTCTTTTCCTTTTCTTGATCTTGGGGTTGGGAGGGCCAACATAGCCAATCTTGTGATTTTTATCTTCACTGGAAGATGAATAGGACCTTAGCTCAACAGAAGCATACTTATAATCATCACTTAAACTCATCACTTTCTCTCCAATTTCAAGAGGATTACCATGATTCTGCTTCAAGGAATCCTTATATTTTATCTTTTCTCTCTAAACTCTCTCAACTCTTCATCACTGTCACATAAAGAATCATAGCCTTTCTCATCTTCAGATTCATCACTCTCAGTCTCTACATCATCTCCTTCATAACCATATTCTAGATCATCAGGATCACTATCATCCCCACTTCCCTCATTACCATCTTCCCCTCCCCGGTTACCATCTTCCCCTCCCTGATTTTCATTTTCCCCTCCCTGATTACCATCTTCCCCTCCCTCATTACTATTTTCATCTCCCTGATTATCAATAACCTCATCCACATTATAGTGATCAATATACAATTCAGTTTTACCAATTGGTTTATGAATGTTTACCATAGCTCTCATAGTACTATCAGCATACAAAAGTCTCATACCACTATCAAAAGTGAGACCATCATTTTTAAAATACACTAAGTCAGATTTTGCATAACCACATTTAACAGCAAAATCATCCAAGTCTCTAAACAAAAACAAGTCAGAGTCAAAGCCATGTATAACTTCTACAACACCACCTACATACTTTAGTTTAGGTTTATGTTTAAAATCCCCATGTTGATGTATGTAAATAGTAACCGAAAATTCCATACTGTCAATTAAACACAAGAACAAAAACAAAAATGATACGATTTCAATAATAAACATATGTAAATCACAAAACAACAACTATTATTTCATTTACAACCATGATATATCATTTATCAATACATATCATACAAATATACAACGACATGCATCATACATATATAGTCTCGTGGAGTTTATTCAAGATCGATTAAACGTGCCTCTCTCACTGAAGAAGATTTGCGAGCAAGATCGAAGCAGATTTGCAGTTGAATCGATAACCAATTGAGGTTTCTTCAAGAGCAATTGAGCAATTAGGGTTTTTAATCCCCAATTCTTTATCTCTGTTATGTTAAAACATCGACGACCGTTCAATTTGTAGGATATATATTACATATAATTATTTTTTAATTTTATTAATATATAATTAGAACACGTCAGACGCCAAGTATCTGCCACATATTCGCCACATACTCTCCATTTTGACGTCGTTAATTATTCCGTGAGGTCAAATGGTCAATGTAACAGCGTTGTCCTTATCCGCTACTAGAGTGGTACATTAGAGACCCCGATAAGAATAATGAAGATTTTGATACTAGGCCCTCACTTCAGTGGTCAAAGTGTATTTAACCCTTTGTCGATAAGTGTAACTAGAGGTCACGACTTATAAATTACGTTCATAGTCGCAACCAAACTTAACTGGGTGATTGATGCATCGATTGGTCAAAAGATTAACCAAAGTAAAGTAATAATTTATAATTGGGATATCAGATACATTTCAATAATGTTAAAAACATTTACAAGTATAACAATCTTATTTATTAAAAATAAATTTTCATTATACTTTATTATTTAATTCCCGGATAATGTTTATAATAGCCCCAAGGAATATACAAGAGTTAAATTAGGCATTATAACGTTACTCCGGTGAAAAGATTAAATGATATACAATGTGCTTGAACTTCTCTGCCTTTCTTTGTTTCTTATTTCACCAGCTTTCGTGAAAGAGATGATGAAAAGAACAAAACCAAGTTAATTGATCTATCCTACTTGAAGTGTAGTCTTTATATCAATTCGAATTATGTGGTCAAATGTTAACCAAGTAAAATAATTTATTATATCAATAAGTGTTGCTGCTTTGGTGTTAGTGGTGCCTAGAGGGAGTTTTGCACTTATAATCTTTAAGAATGCATCAACTGGCGTCTCCTATGTTGCAAGTAGGAGAGGTGGTGCCCAAAGTAGCAAAGAAAGACTCTTTGCCTTTGAATTTGTAGCTACTAGCGCCTACAAAGGAGTACTTGCGCCTAGAGAGAGGAAGGAGACTTCTTTATCTTAGTTTTTGATGCTATTTGCACCTACAAGGAAGTACTTGCGCCTAAAGAGAGAAAAGAGGCTTCTTTGTCTTAGTTTTTGATGCTACTTGCGCCTACAAGGGAGTACTTGCGCCTAGAGGGGGAAAGTAACTTCTTACTTAGTTTTTTAGATGCATCTGGCGCCTCCTAGAAACAAGAAGAAGAGTACTTGTGCCTATAATGTACTAAGGTGCACTTCTGACTTAGTTTTTGAGCTCATTTATTCCATGTTGCTTCTACCAGGTCGAGATGACTTATATTACTTAGTTTTTAAGCCATACTATAAGGTAGTGGCTCGTGCTAGGTAAAAGAGTAGCCTTGGTGACTCATACTACAAGGTAGTGATCACTTAGCTTTTGTAGAGCACTTTAACCCTTTAGCTGCACACCCTGCACACCTCTTCTCGTACTTTAAAAGAATAGATGTTCAATCCAAGTATGTTCTTCAACTTAAAAATTCTTCTATTGATGATACTCAAATTCCTTTCATGAACCGCTGACGTCTAGTGCAACTAGTCTAATTCACATAAGACTAAATTCGATTAATGTCTTCGCACTATAGCCTTGACTACATTGTTAAACAAACAACAACTTTATCGCTTCGAACACTAACGATCAATAAATAAATGTACTTTTACTGAAATCTTTTTTCGGTACCCATACAACGTCTTCATTGCTACTACAATCTCAAATACTTCATTCACTGTTATTCACTGACGCTTGGACATATATACGAACTCCTTTCAGTGAGTATAACTTCAAGACTATAGTTGTCTTCTTTAATCTTTGTCGTTACCTTGTCTTCATTTATTCAAATTTCTATACTTCGAACACTGTCTATCTTCAATCAATATCTATACATTGAAATCTTATTATGGCACTGTCATACTGAAATCTTCAACACTTCTGAAACCTTAAAAGTCTTCGAACCTTATTCTTCACTGAGGCATGAACATGTTAGTGAACTTCTTTCAGTGACCTGTAAGAAGACTCCAAAACTTCTTCTAATATTATAATTCTTTGTATTTTCCTTGTCTTCATTTCTTCCTGATTTCTGTGTAGATGTAGTATTATGTACCTGTCATGTTCTAGTGTTGAGTTATCATGTCTATTATTCACACAACTTCACAATCTCACCAATAATCTCCCCTTATTTAAATGTTAAACCTAACAAACAAATTAATAGAGATGATAACTCAACTAACAACTAGAAAAGGTAAAGTATCGGGACTAGTAAATAATGCTACTGATTTTATGGATTACATTCTACATTTCCAGATTTCTTGAAAAACTGAAACAAAAGATGTTTGTTTCTCTAGCACTAAACTGATCTTCAAGTAATATCATCTTCATTTCAATGATTCTTCAAATTTCTGCTAGATAACTCTTCTCAATCTTGAAGTCATCATTAACAATTTCTGTTGTACTACCACATTTTCTTGTATGAGAAGCATATATCTCTCTTGCTTCCCCCCCATGAGAGATAACTACTCCATTTGAGGAAAATAACTATTCCTCTTATGAAGAACATTGGTGAACCAATACCACTTCTTCTGATCACTAGGAAATCACCTTTGTTTACCATTTCTCCCGTTCAATAGGACATCTGCTATATAAAACAATGGTGTGGTGTACATGTGCTTTATCTTTTCTTTTCCCTGCCATTCACCCCTCTTAGTTGAGGAATTCTCCAGTATCTTTTATGTAACACTTCTTCCCTTTGGATAAGAGAGGGAAAGTATTTTGTTGTTTGAAGAATTCTCATATAGCACTTGGTTGGAAATAAGTAGCAATTTGTAGTCTGATCAACCATGCCCTTTAAATACCGCAACAATGGTTTCACCATTGATCATCCTGGTAACCAAATTTCCCGACAACCTTATACCTCACAACTGTTAGATCACAATTGTTGGACCCCAACTAGTCGACTATTAGATCCCAACTTTTTTATTCCAATATGTAAATGTTAGATTTCTAAGAGCTAGGTCCTGATATAAACAGATCTGAGTCTCTGAAGAAGAGAGTTGGGTTCATAAGAATCATATTTCGAAAGATAGAACATTGCGAACATAAACTAGCAATCAAGTTTATATTTAAAAAATTTGGTTTAACCATAAAACCCTAATACCGTGAAACCAAGATCCTTCTTTGATTTGATCTAACATCTTTTGTTCCCTAACATAGTATTTCTATTTTCTCCCAGATAAGTTTAGCCGACTCACAGTTAATAATGTTATTGTACATTACATTATCAAGGGACTCAATCAATATGAGTTGTAAGCCAATATCCGGTGGGACCTTTTCTTTTTCAGGCTTTGTGTATGTTAAGGGGTCTTTATGTGCAAAATGTGCAGGTATGACCATATCTCCATCTGTAGATTTAAGAACTCTTTCCATAGGAATGAAGGGTCCATTTTTGAGAACCCGAATGTACGTAGGGTTGGCCATCCTTATGAACAACATCATTTTCTTTTTTCATAAGGTGTAGTTGATCTTGACAAAGACAACTATCTTGATACTGCTTATTTTCTGAGCACTCATTCTTCCAAGATCTGTATCTATTTACTTTCAGATTTTGCTCTGATACCACTTGTTGGATATTGAGTGCATTGAAATATAACACATGGGGGGTGAATGTGTTTCTTTGGATTTTAATTGGCTTTGAAAGTATTTGGCTTATAAATGAACAAAGCAGATAGAACTTGTAGAGATAGATTATTTAATTGTAAGCACACAAACAAAATATCAAAAACTTACTTGATTGTATTAATCATATTTATTTTGATACAAATCTGTATTCTTGAAATTAAGAACTCGTTTACAAATCTTGAGAGAGAATATAAGATATTTTCTAGATCTGTTTCGTTGCTTCTAAACTAAAGACCCATGCATGCTTTATAGACCAACAACACGGGTTTTCAAAACTTGCACTAAAATGTACTAACACAATTTATGAAGCTATCTTGTCTATTTCCATTTCTAGTGTTATTAAATCTATGCAGAATCTTGTAGGTATGTGACCACCCTTTGACTAGTGAATCTTGGCCCTTGATCTTGTATTCTTCAAGCTATTTTTGTAGACTTTCCAATTCAGTGAATGAATTGTTTGTTGACTGATTATCTTGAATCCTGCACTTGTTTATCTTCTGAATTTGAAAATAGTTTGTCGAGATCTCTTTTGTTCTGTAGATATGTCACATATTGATAAGTATAATGACTTATCGGTATCTTGAGTTCTCTACATGCGTCTTTGACTTGTCGAGATCTCTATTTTAGTTCTCTACATGTAGAATTGCTTGTCGATATCTCCAGTTCTCTACATAGGCCTTTGACTTGTCGACATCTCCTGTTCTCTACATGAAGATTTGGCTTGTCGATATCTTTAGATCTCTACATGAAAAACGACTTGTCAATATCTCCGGTTCTATACATAGACTTTTTGACTTGTCGATATCTGAGATCTCTACATGCATTTTGACTTATCGATATCTCTTGGGACCTCTCGATAAGTCATTTTGAACTTCTCGACAGACTTCTCGATATTCCTTGATCTGTGACTTGTCGATATCTGACTTACAACATTTTTTTATAACATAATTATTTAAATCCAAACTGCTACACTTCTCTCTGAGGCATGATCAGAATTTGATTGTCTTCCAGAGTTTATTCCTTAGCTTGAAGGTTGTTCACAGAAAAATCATCCAGTCTAATCTACTTCACATTTTTACAGATTAAAGTAATACAGTTACAAATTACAAATATAGATTATCATACAACTTATCCATAGGGTTGTAAATATGACTTAATCTTGTTATGTACATACATGTCTTGCACAACAACGGACAAATATGTTATTTCACGAGAATAAATTATCACACTAATTTTATAGGAATGTGAGACTATTATATATAGAAGAGAAGTCCATGATTACAGATCAATGAGATTTTCATGGTATTGATTCAGTTATAAAGGTTTTTATGATGATGAATCTATAATTGATTGTTGAAAAAAATAATTGGAATATTACAAAATATACATATTTTTTCAAACAATCGCTTGGTTGCCTATTAAAAGAGAAATGATTTAACAGTGATATTGTTTGTTCAATTTTGATTATATTGACACATATCGTATAATTTTTTATTATTGAATTATTATATTTTTTACAAAAAAAGAAGATAGGAATTTTATTCCCGGCAAGAAAAGGACTTTTTTTGAGGTATGCCCTCTCCTGCGATCGGGTGTTTGGGTGCATCAAAAGAGTAACTAACTAAACACGGAAACTTACCGCTAGAATTCAGCAAGTACAGTAATATATCTACACTTATTTTCGGTGGGCCCGTACCTTTATATTTGGGCAAATTTCTTGAGGTTTGTATTAAATCCTGGACTAATCCTGGCAATTTCGCTGTAGGCAAAAGATATTCCGTGGGCCCCACACCTCCTTATTCCCTAGTTCTGGAGTTGAAAGTTGAGCCTGCTGCTCTTGATTTTTGTGGCACACATGAGTTGCCTAGCCTAGTATAACTTCTCTTTCACATCACAACTCACTTTTGTCCGGTTTTATAAATCTCGAAATTTATTGTACCCTTTTTCTAAATTTTGTATATAGTCAGTATTTTTAGTTTAAATTTAGTAAAAAGTTATTTTAGGTCCTGAGTAAATACAAAGAATTAAAGATAATTCATTTTAGGCTCGTATAATTTGTGATTCTGGTTCCGCAACCGAAAATTATAATTGCATTAAAAAAATGAAGGGGAGAGTGTAAGAAACCATGAGAACCAAACATGAGTCATGTGGTAGATGTTTGAAGATGGTAGTGCTAAAATGAGCGATCAGGGTCATTATTGGAAGAAACTAAACTAATAAATATGGTAAATTGGTTCCACCATGAAAAATAAAGAAAATGAGTGGGGATTAGAGCTCTACCTTACGCGTACCAATTTATCCACTACCTGCACGCACACATGACATGACACACTCCATAACCAAAAAGGAGAGGGGTTAAATCAGATGAATAGCATTAGGTTCTATAAATAACATTCACACTTTTTCGAATTCGACAAAGTTGTTTTGCTTTGTTTTTTTTTTTTAATTTTTTTGACCGATTAATCTTACTTAGTTTTGGTTGATTGGTCTGTCTAAATTCAACTAATTCCCTATTTTATAAAATAAATCCAGTGACCCAATTTTATAAAAATTAGACGTGGTTGTTTTACATAAATATTGACTTCTCCAAGTAGTATTATACACTATGCTTTCGTTATTTTGACTAAAATAACATTTCTAGCTAATTATTGGGAATATCAGAACCGAAACATGAATTGAGATAATCGAAAATAAACTCTTATTTATTCATTCGGACAGTAAGATTAAATGAGCAACCGAATAAAAACAACTACAGCTGCAAAAATAAATACAGAAGGGGGATGACTCGCCACAGACATGTTCTAATTTCTATTATCCTCCTATTTATTTTGACAGCATCTTTATTTTTTCGAGGGGCATCATCTCTTCATAGTCTCAGCTCATTTGCAGAACAAATTCTTGTGTTGTAATCACATGAATGTGCTGCCACCGCTTTTGGGTAATGTCTAAGGTTTGGTCTCTGTTTAATACTTGTTGTTTATACATTTTTGACGGTGACGTTGTTATCATCTTTTTGGGTAAAGAATTGGAGCCAGCCACTTACAATGGTCCATAACAACATCAGCCTCACAGCCTCACTTGCACTTTGGGTTTACATAAACAATTTTTAATGCCGCAAATATAGGATTACTCAAAATTTTAATATGAATTTAAATTTATTTGCTTTTAAGTTTTATTTTGAAAAATATGGAAGATAATTCCATGAGAAACAAAACTGTTTAAAAGTTTGTTATTTTGAAAAAAATAGCTTTTAAAATTAAAGATGTTTAACCAAATAAAATCTATAATATTAGTATTTGATTGTTAACATTTTGAAATAGCGTTTTAATCTCAAAAAACAATTACTTGGAAAGCTTTTTCAACTCATGTCAAAAATGCGAATTGAAATATTTACTTACCAAACAGTTTTATTCAAATAACAAAATTCAATCCGTTAATTAAAACAGTTTACTCAACCAGCTGATCAAAATATTTAATTTAACCCGTTACAAAATATTTAATTTAACCCGATACAATTAATACCTTACCGCTAATAGCAGAACATGTTATGCATGTTTGACATCTTGAATATGTTATGCATATATAGGTGTCATTGTGTCACGAGCAGGTATCAAGTATCAACCATATCCATAAACACTGCTCATCTCAAGTATAATATAGTTTCCTACTTCTTCTCAGGAACTTCCAGGTTGCCCAAAAGTTGAGGTTGCTTATCATCTGTCTAAAACTTGCAAATTTGACTTCTGTTAATTATTCATGTATGTAAACACACTTTTTAAAATAAAATTACATGACGAAGGTCTACTTGTTCATTGTTATCGACTTATCTTTAACGTAGGAGAAGAGAGATAGCCCTGTACACTGTACAGGAAAATTGTATAGTAAAATACAATGCAATTGCATATTCGTTGCATACTTATCTGCGGCATTAATTTATAGTGTGTTGCACAAACAATATCAACCATAAATTCATATTGTGTTTCTTTATTCGAAATACAGAGATTAGAGAAGCTGAAGAAAATTACTTTCTTCTTCATAATCATTTCTCCTTGAATCGAAGAAGATCGAAATTTCGGCCCAAATTCCGTTTAAAATTCAATTGGCAAAGAAAAGTCTATAAGACTGAGACTAGTGGGAATTTTGAAAAATATCCTCCCTAAACAATGCCAAATTGCTTTACTTGTACCGTATTAGCTCTAGAAATGAAACCAAACAAGGAGGATGCGATTATCAGTCAACTTATCAATTCTAAACGACCCTTAAAATTTTATTTATGGAGTACCTCTCTTCGGAAAAGATGCTGAACATATTTAATCAAAATAGTGTTCGAATAATAATATAACAGAGCCGTTTGTGCTCTGATAGTAGAATAATAACATTATAACAGGATTACCACAGCTTACTGTTTACCAGTAGCATAGCATATTTATGTGGGATTTAATATTAACCAGTACTTATTAAACAATTCAAACAAAAACTAATTATTCCCTAATTGTTGTTATGGCTCCTGGAAGATCTGAAAAGCCGATATAAGCAAATTTAAGAAATTAGAAACAAGTGCAGAAACATATAATACTGGCTTAGTGTGAGGCTAGTAGCACAACAATTTGGCTAGGGCGTGCCATTTCCCAATCACAAAAAAAAAATATTTAATTCCTGCTTCATAAGTCAATTAATAACAAGCAAGGGGACAAGTTAGCCTAACAAGCCTTCACTCTTCAGAATGATTATCCATGTCGAAGGCAATGCCCAGAGTTAAAATTATCTTATATGTACACTCTGGGGGCACACATTTAAACTTAAAAGAGCCCAATGAACAAAAGCATTCAAGTTTAGCAATGTTTAAACTTCCTATACATTCTCTATAGGCCCATGAACATCTTCTATTCCTCCCACACTAACAATCTACATCCAAAATTCAGTAGAACTGTAAAACAATATTTACCAACAAGAAAACACAGCATAAGATAAAAGTTTGTTACAAGATTGAGGCAATAGTTTCCTTCAACAAACTATTTTATCCTTGACAAATAAACTGGACCGGTAAACTAAATTATCATCTGAGAGAAGAACGAGTCGATCAAAGCTTCTTATATACAGATTTAAGCACGTATGTTAGTGGCAAAGCATACCTTTACCGGTGTTCATTTCTCATTGCCCTCAAAATTGGGTCATTATCGTCATCATCTGACAAGTTTTCATCATCATCAAGTTCATCTAACTCATGCAATACAGACTGATTGATCTTCTTACGAGATTGTCTTCTATGCTTCTTGGGCTCTAACCTTGGTTCTGCTTGTTTGACACCCAAATCTCCTGTCTTATACCTGCCAACATAAATGAAATCACGAAACTCAGTCAAAACATCGGAGAAAGAATGGGCTCTTTTTTTTATTTGCATGTTCATGCAAAAGAACAATGCATGTGTAAAAGACTACCAATCCTTATAGTCATAGAAGCCTAATATAAATGTGCGTGTTGCGTGTGCGTGTATGCAACGTACTATCAATCTAGACATAACACCCGCTTGTAACTAGCTGTTTGTACAAGCAAGGCAACTTAATTTTTGTAATTTCTCCAATTAATTATTTGAAGCTCTGCAAATAATTCAGGGAAACACAAATATATCACATTGGGCCTTAGCATAAGTTAAATTCACTAAAATGATAAAAGTTCTATATACCTCACATCACCCTCTCTTTTGGTCCCAAGAGTTCGAAGTTGATATTCCTCTCTAATTTTGATCTCATCATGCAATTGAAAGTAGTACGGAAATCTTTCCCATTCCCCTTTCACAATGCAACCTTGGTCACCAAGATGCAAGCAGTCATTAAAGGAGCATGTTTCAGGGTAGTTATCACTAAGAATTTTCTGGATCTGGAATCAACAAAGCAGATAATAGCAAGTGAGGTGTGCATTTAAGTCTAAGATTGATAAGAGAAAACGAGGAAATCTCAGGTTCAGTATATCTGACTGAGCTAATAACAAGTGTAATATATAATACAAAGATGGTGGTAGAAACCTCTGGAAAATATTGTGGAAGAGATTGTCTTGTTACTTTCATTAAACTAGGTTGATTGAACCCGGGAGTGTCTGCGAGGTAACCTCCCCCAGATAATGGAAGCAAAGAAACGTGTCGAGTAGTATGTTTTCCTCTTCCACTTCTTACAGACACTTCCCCTACTCGTTGATCCTCAAACCACTTGCTGCCTACAATCTAAAACAAGTAAATAAAAAAAAGTATGACATTCAGTTAAACAAGACAACACAGATAAGAGTACAACCGTCAATAAGTACGACACAGAAAAACAAATATTGTTTAAAAGAAAGAAACTCACAGGATCAAGCCAATCATCTCCTCTAGCAGCACCTGTACCAGGATGATCACCTCTCAGAGCGTTGATCAGACTTGACTTCCCAACACCACTTGGACCCACAATCACAGAGGTTTGCTCTCTCAGAATGAACTTGAGAGTATCCAGGCCGTGCTTGGTTTCAACACTGCAGAAAACTGGTTCGTATCCCCAAGTACGAAGTCTAGACTTCCATGAAACCAGCGTCTGCAGAATGTTCATTTTAATTTACAAATACAAGTACTTTGTACAACCACATTTAACATGAAGATGGTAGTATTAATAATAATCTAGTAAAAATTATAATTTATCAAAAAAGTTTATATCGATATGAATTATATGCTAGTTTTATCCCAACGATGGAGGGCACTGGGCAGACAAGACTGGACATATAAAATCTGGAATAAAAGCATGCCAAAGTAGTGGGAAGTGCGGAGAAACAAGACTGCATTTTTTCAGTTACAGATTTTAGTAGGGGCGTGGGGGTTTACTGTTTAATATTTAAGCGCGTGCAAGCGATTGAGAGGGAGGCAACATCTGCTTTAAGTTGGATGCCTGGTATCTGGAACATTGGATTCAATTTATCTGACTCTAGAGCCCAGAGGGCGGTGTTTACATTTCTATTTTCACATTGTTCTCTATTTTATATATATATAAAATACCTTCAATACTTTCTTTTAACTTAAAATGAACTGGCTACTCCTATGAGTAAAGTTGCAAAATAAATTTTGATCATACCTGTGTATTAAATAAGTCCTGAAGTTTCTTTGTTATTTTAGAGTTTAGACATAGTGTTTCATACAGCAAAAATCATATATATTTCGAACTCTAAATTTATTATGTTTTAAGTTTTTTGAAGGAGCACACAATGTTATGTACACACAAAAATAAGATTATGAAAAAATATACAATGACTTGACATTCAATGTGTTCAGGATAATAGGGGTTTTATACCCCTACATAATATTTATAAGTAGTAATAGTAATAAAGAGATACATGTTTACCTGAACCTGCTAAACGCTGACAAACTAGTTGAAGACTCAGACTTACTGCCTATAGAGTCTAGAATAGGAATTCTTAAACTACAGTAGTGACTGAGACAGAGAGAAAGTGGCATACTTGATCGCAAAAGCCATCAGGGCGGCATTGTAGTTACTTTCAGGAAGACATTGGCACTAAGACACATACCGAGTAAGCAAAAGATAATACTTACGACCTTCAGACTGCAAGGTCAATCACATGAACAAGTCTACATATAAAGCAGACGGTCACTACCAAAGACTAATTATGGTGGCTTAATTCTAGTTTCCTTCATCAATATTCTGGTTAAGCAATCCTTTTGGTCCGTTAGAGACAAGAGTTTGCCTGTACTTTTAACTCCAAACAGTCAAATGACCACATCTTAATTATGAAAAGTACACAAGTGGTGGTTTGTCCATTAGAAACTATATAAACATTGACATAACAGCCACCAGGAAAGCACAACCATAATGCAATATATTCCGATACCCGATTCCTGCCATTTAGAGGCCAAGCCCGAAATCAAAGAAATAATTTTATATATAGTAAGGTCCAGGTATCATCTTCAGATAATTAATAACTTGTTTCTTCAATATATCTAGTAGAAGCAAATTTACTAGCATAACTAGTTACGAACCTACTCAATAGTTATAAATAACTTGCTATTGACAAAGTACCCGTGATTTCCAATTAAACATTCGCAAAAATAGCATCAAATATTAAACAAGCACAATGTAATAGCAAGAAACAAAAACAAGGGAGGTGATAGGCGAGTCGATAGTACCATCTCATCGACAAGCTCCATCTTATTCAACACAAGAGTGATAGGAATCCCTGTAGATTCCGCCTCAATCAAAAACCTAGTAAGAGAAAACGCCTCCAACTTAGGCTGATCGAGCGAGAAGAAAACAAGCAAATGATCCACATTAGCAACGGGAGGATCAAGAATTTCCGACTTCCTCTGAAACACATTCTCAATCATTCCTCTACCATCAACCCAATCAATCGAGCCAACGAGAACCTTATCACCCACCGAAACTCTCCTCTTAATCTTCTTCAACAAAGCCCGAACAACGCAGAGTAACTCGAGACCGATAGAAGAGTGTTCGTTTGAGGATTGTACAATGACGCGCATGAAATTGGCTTGCGAAGAAGCGACGGTGCCAATGGCTTGGGTAGATGAGAGGGTAGGGGTGTGGTTAATAGGGAGTGCTGGGGAGAGAGAGGTTAGGGTTCGAACGGCTTCGCGTGCTTTGAGTAGGTGTTTGTTTGGTTGGAACTTGTTGTTGTTGTTTCTGGTGGAATTGTTAGGGTTTCGATTCGAAGCGGAGAGAATTGAGATGCGACGGAGGGAGATTATGAGAAAGGTGGGTGGTTTGGGTGTGATTGTGTGGCGGAGGATTGAAATTGAGGGTATCATTGCCAAGTGGGAGGGAGAGAGAGGGAGGGAGAGAGAGAGAGGGAGGGAGGGAGAGAGAGAGAGAGAGAGAGAGAGAGAGAGAGACGAGATTGAGAGAGTGCGAGAGAGAGAAGAGAGATTTTAGATACCACTAACTAAGAAGATGATGGAGGAGGATGAGTAGTCTTGGTAGCATAGTATGGAAACTGAGCTAGAAGCAGCTAAGCTAATTTTTGAGCTTCTGCCCTTGGGAGCTTCTAGTGCAGTGACAGTGAGGTGGCAGCTTCTTAACGTCGTCGTATTATTTTACTTGGTAAAAAATGCAATTTTCGTGTGTAAATCTACTTATCGGACTTGCGAAATGCGAACTACATGGACAGTGGACACACGATAAAAGTGTAGTAGATGTTTTCTAGGTTGACAATATAATACTGATAAATTTAATTTTGATTAAGAAGTGTCATATATCATAATTACAAAAACAAATGTTTATAATAAAAAAAACTCTTAAATTTTCAGGTAATAATAGGTGCCCGTTTGACAAATTTTAAAATAAGTAATTTATGACTTAAGTTGAATAAGTGGCTTATAAGTGGTAAGTAGATGAATACTTATAAGTTATATAAGTGTTTGGATAATTTTACTTATAAGCAGATTTTTTTTAGTTAAATGAATTAAAAGAAATAATTTTTAAATATAATTATTTTAATTTGTGAATTATAAATTAGATTAACATTTTAAAACATATTTTTTAAAATTAAAGTTAATAAAAAAATAAAATATCAAAATAAATTATAAAAAAGTACGTCCTTACTAAAATTCAATTTATCAGTCTATAAATTATAAATTCGACTTATAAGTTGGTCGACAAACATTAATCGATAAGTTATTACGGGGGTTTAGACCATCAGCAATGGAGCCCGAGTCCTCTTCTTTCGGGCCCCATTTAGAAGAAACATAAGTTGTACTAATATTTATGATAAAATTGTCTTGATGCATAAGCCCAGCCAACTGATTATCTTTATTGTTTGTTTTATCCATTTTTAATGATATGAATTAAATAGTAAATAATAGACAGGAGAGAGGAACCACAGGTTAGCAGGTTGTTTTGTCCAAAAAATAATAAAATAATATAAAAGCTGCTCTACTTGTGACGACCCGCGCTTTCGGACTATTAATTCTAAATCAAAATTAAAATAAAATACAATTTACTAATACGAAAATCTATTACAAAGGTGTCTACTACAAAAGCGCAGCTAACGGAAGCCCCAAAGTCATTCTAGTCCAATCTTAAGTCCTCGAACTCCAATGCTATCCAACTTGAAATTTAGACGAAACCTGAAATTGTAAGAATAAGTTATACAACCCAGCAAGAAACCAATCCATCCAACTAGTAGGCCAAGTAACATGAACACATATAACAAAATACGATAATCTATACGATACGATATACGAAACACACACTTTCGATACATATTCTTATTCTTATTCTTATTCGATACACACAATACACATAACACATAAATACCAATAATTCAAAACCCATAATTCATGCCACGACCACTACAATCCGGTGATAACGGTCCTAAATTTTCATAAAACTGTCACTACAATCCGGTGACTACGGTACTAAGTTCTTATTCGATATTTTCACAAACCATGGCACAAATCAGAGATCCAAAATTATCGTTGAAACAACACACATATACATCGATACATATTCTATAACACATAATGCTTTCAAATATATCATCACTTAGCCCATGTTTTGATAATCAAAGATACAGACCTAACACATAATTTTGAAAACACTAGCAAAATCGATCGGAATCTTACCTCAAAATCTGACCAGATCTGAATATAGCCTTTTTGACCCATTAAACGACGTTATATTAGAAAACACGAAACACGAAAGTTGAAGATAACGAAAAGACCTCTCCGAAAAGTCCAGAATCACTGAATTCCGACTCAAGATGAATTTACTACGAATTTTACAAGATTGCTGATTTATGTGAATAAAACCCTACGAATTTTATTGATTAAGGCGAGAAAGACGAATATGGTGTATTTATAACGAGACAAAACTCTATATCTTAACTTACAAGTTATCCATATTAGAATCTGATCCAAATTTTAGGCCCATTAGTCTAATTCAATTTTAAATCCTAGTCCTTATCTAATTTTAATACTTTTATTCTATTATTCAATTAATAATCTAATTCTAAAAATTACGGGATATTACATTGGCCAGCCCACCAACTCAGGCCTGGCCAAGTTTTCAAATTTCCTCTAATGCAGTAATAAACAGCCGGCTCCAGGACACATCTGCCAGCGGAGCACTCGGGCTCGAGTGGTTGGCGCGCTCTTTATCCGATAATATTAATCACCCTCGAAACTTAATAGATTTTTTTTGACGTTAAAAAACTTATTAGAGTCACTATCAACCAGTGTTCTAAAAATCGGTCTAGGCGGCGCTAGGCGGTGATAAAACACTCCGACTCGGATCTAGGCGGTGATTTAGACATTTTTACAAAAAATCGGGTCAAAGTCGTGATTAGGCGGGCTAGGCGGTCAAAAATCGGTCCTAGGCGATCTAGGCGGAAAATAATTAATTTTTTTTTTTTACGTTTTTATAATTTTAATTCATTAATTTCATAATTTCACACAATATCATGTCAATTTATAATATAAAGTATTGGTAAGAATTAACAAGTAATCTAATATATTTATTTTCTCACTTAAAATATAAAAAAACATATTATAATTAATTTAAAAGTGTGAATTAAAATATAGTTAATATTGTAAACTCAATAATTAATACATAACGCATGTCAAATGTGTAAATATTGTTTAATATCATTCTAATTTCTTTTTTAAACAAATATTTGATATATTGATCATTATATAATTATAAAATTTAAAAATAATATTTATATTCTTCCGATTAATGTTCCGATTAATCGGTCCGATTAATCTCCGACTTGCCGATTAATCTCTCGAAGGTACCCTCACCGCTCTGGCACGCCTAACGATTCTGGAACACTGCTATCAACTATGTGACAAGAACATGTAATAAAGCTATGTTGTTCAAGATCCTATAATCATACGAAACTAAAGCAAAATTTGCAAAACTGTTACTTCCATAGGAGAAGGTAAAACAATTATTATTTCTAATATTGGCACTGCCAATTTATACACTTCTGATGGTAGGTTTAAATTTTCTTATCTAATATCTCTATTACTATACATCATCATTTCTTTTAACTTGTACATCTTGAAATTCGTAGGCACAATCGAATTAATTAAAGTGCAACTGTTCACGAATGGGACAGTCTCTTTTGTCTTGGCAAATGAGACAGACTATATCTAAATGAGACAGACACTATATATTCAGCAGAATGTAAATTGCAGAAATGTAAACGTGCAATGCTGGAAATATGTCAATGCAAGAACACCAAAACTTTTCACTTGGTTCGGAACCTATACCTAGTCTATGGCCTACATCCAAGTCCCCATGCCAACTAGCATAGAGAATGTATTAGGGTTAAATATCAAGTAGGTATTTAGCAAAAAAAAAATATCAAGTAGGTCACTTAATGTGTCCAAATATATCAAATGCGTCACTGATTACAAAACTGACTCAAATGAGTCACTCATTTAAAAATTTGTATAAAAAATATCACTCAATTGTTAGTCGAAATTCTTAAAAATATTATATATTGAGTTTCGCACATTTTTTATGAATGATATTACATCCAAATGAAAGGTTCCGAGTTCTACTATTTTAGATAATATTGTTAGATTTTTTAAAAAATTTCAACTATTTATTTTTATTTAAATCAAATAAAACAATCAAAAAATTAAAAATAAATAGTTGATAAAATTTTATAAATCTAACAATATTATCTAAAATAGTAGAACTCGAAACCTTTCATTTGAATGTAATATCATTCATAAAAAATGTATGAAGCTCAGTATATAATACTTTTAACAATTTCGACTAATGACATAATGATATTTTTGATACAAATTTTTAAATGAGTGACTCATTTGAGTCAGTTTTGTAATCAGTGACTTACCTGATACATTTGGACGTAATAAGTGACCTACTTGATATTTAACCCGAATGTATTATATCCACTTAAATAAAGTACTTACAAACTTTCCTTGATTACAATCTTGGCCCTGAATGAAAGAACTATTTCCCTAGCACACAACTACCTAGCACACAACTACTTGGCCTTGATATTGTAATCAATATTTCCACAACCCGAGACAAGTGATACTATACCCTTTCTTTCAAATACAAAGATAATAATATAAAAGATTACAACTCGACTATAAACTCTTAATTAACTGGATAATCAATGAATGTAATTAAGAGGATGTTTTTCTAAGAAAGATATAAGATGGAAATGGCAGAGAGTTGTGTTATTTCTGAAAAACATCAAGTTGAGTATATATAGAAAACACGTAACGGATATAGTGTATTTCAAACTCTTTTAAAGATAATAAAAGATAAGATTAGGTTTGAAATATTGAATGTGTAAAACAAGTAATCCGTTAGTTTGTTTCTTGAAATAGATAAACCTGATAAAGATTGGATATTTGAAATAGATTAGGTTTATCCAAAATAGAGTTTGTTTTGAAAAGATAAGTCAAATGTTATCCAGTTAACTAAGTTAACATTTAAACAAAACTCTAATACTTATCTAACTAACTAACAATCTAACTTGCTGTAGACTTCTTCAATGCATCATCAAAAATCACGGATTAACATTCTCCCCCTTTTATGATGATGCTACGGGTAAAGAAGTGTTATGCTCCCCCTATCAAAAAACACTTTAATCTCCTGTTGCAATATGTTAGATAATAACAGTGTATATATGCAACAATCAGTTGATAATCATGTGAATATGCAAATGAAACATATGACTTATCAAATGAGACAGGTAAACAAATGGGACAACAAATAAGATTAAAAACCAAGCACCCAACAGTACTTAAAGTTATAAAAACCTTAAACATTTAATCCAACACATAAACCAGTGCTATCCAAAAAGAATCATCACAAATAAATAAAAACCAAGTCAAGTCTTAACCAACCAAACAAATGAAGCAATCGTCTTAAAACAAACATAAAACACATAAATTCTCCCCCTCAACATCATAAAAGGCGGGTAAAGAAACTAGTCAGAATCATCAACTTCGACAGGAGCAGAATCTCGAGTCTTTCTCTTTCCCTTGTTGTGGTAAACTGGCGGAGCACCATACTCAGAGAAAAGCTTGTCTAACTTGCCTTCGTCTGGAGCTTTCCCATCCCTCTTGCGGAGCCATTCCAAGATATATGAGCGATATTCAACACGAGTCATCCCAAAAGCTTCAGGTGGAGAGACTGCAGGCAGGGGTAAAGGGGAAGTAATCTCGGCCAGAGTCATATCACCAAGCCAGTCCTTTTTCTGGTGCCATGGTATGCTTCGATTAGAGACCTGCTGAGATATGTACTTGGTTTCTGTACCAAGTTGATAGAAAAGCTTGACAAATTCTTCCTCCCAAGCCTTGGCAGTGGTAACCATTCCCTCATGTAGCGCACCAATCTCAAAATCTATAACCCTACCCACCTTCTTATCATGGACATGTAAAATCTCTAATTTGGCATTTATTGATTCAAGAGAAGCAGTGACAGACTTATTAAATATTTCATAGGAGGCACGCATCATACTGACTTGTGAAGTCAGGGATGCCAAAGACTCAATAGAAGCAAACTGGGTTTTAAGAGCCTCCAAAAGTTTGTTGTTTTCAGAAACTTTTGACAACAACGATTTCAATAAAACAGAGTCCTCTTGATCAGGATCAGACATATAGTGAGGAGACTCAGGAAACGAACCAAACGACTTATGACCCTCACCAAAAATAAGAACACCAAACTCAATGATCTCAATATTATTAGCAGACAAGACAGACATATGAAACATGTTAGACACAGGCTCAGTGTCATCATCATCAGATATAATAGAAAAATGTCTAAAGATCTTTGTCAACAAAGCAGGAAAGGACAAGTTCATAGACTCATGAGACGCACAATGACTCATGTATTTGATAATCAACGAAGCAATATCACAAGGGGTTTTAGTCATGAAAACCGAAATTAAAACAATATCTTGATAAGTGACACGACCACGACCACATTTACGAGGCAAAAGATTTGTATGTGTTAGGAATATGTGTATTAGTTTGATGATAAGTTAAACAAAACACTTAAGTAGAAATCTAGTGTTTGTAGCCTCAACGGATAAGACCATCTTGGCTATCCGTTGAAGGAGTAGCTTTACTTAGCAATAAGTTTAGTATTGTAGCACATTTCATTCTCTGGATTCAAGTTGTAATTCTTAGATGTTGTAGGAAATTATCAGTCATGTTGACTACTAGTGGATATACAAATAGAAGGGCTAATTGTAAATATTTCATGCCTTGTAATTTTGTATAAGTGAAGAAGTATCAACTGATATTGAAGACCTTCAATGGATAAGAAACAAAGCTTCAACGGATGTCTCTAAAGCTTCAACGGATAATATCCATCAACGGATAAGTGCTTCAACGGATAAAGACTTCAACTGATAATGCATCAACGGATAAAGCTTCAACGGATAAAGCCTCAACGGATAAGGCATCAACGAATGAAAGCTTCAACGAATGCTTAGTTCATTAGCAGTTGATAGTGACAATTCATAAGCTGACAGAGGCACATGGGTTGACAGAGACAAACTGGAATGTGGAAGCCTCTAGGAGGAATCCAGAAAATGCAGCATTTCCATTCTGGTGCAAACAAGGAAGTATTCAAAGATTAACAGCTAAGCCTAAATTGCATTGGATAGAGAAATGAAAAAGAAACATGTGAAGAGCCTTTTTAATTGTATTTTACAGTTTTGTCTTCACTTGTAAACTTGGTGATATATAAACCAAGTAGCAGCTAGTAATTAGATGTGAATTTTCCAGAGCTGTTTAGAAAAATCCAGAGAGAAAATCATCTAGTTTGTACTAGGAAGCAGCTGTGATTTAATTCTTTGAATCACAGATTTTCTGAAATAACATATCTCTGGTGGAACAACAAATCCACTAGAAAAGTTTTTAAGTTCTTTGTGTTCTCTACATTTGTGTTTGAATATATATCTGTCTGTATTAGCTTCAAGCCATTCACACACATCTGCTCACTAAAACACTTAACCTTAGAAACTACTCAAAACTTGAAAAAGTTTTGAGATTTACATTCAACCCCCTTCTGTAAATCTCATTGTTAGTCCACTGGGAATAACAATTGGTATCAGAGCAAGCTCTTAACATACAAAGAGTTTAAAGATCCATTCTGCTAACATCATGAGTAAAAAGGATATTGGTTTAAAGATTCCAATCTTGGAAAGAGATAACTATCATCACTGGAAAGTGAAGATGCATTTACATCTTCTCTCTCGAGATGAAAGCTACATCAACTGGATTGAAAATGGTCCTTATATCCCTCACAAGGTGGCCACAGTTGTACTGCAACAGTTGCTGTTGGGCAGTCTATTCCCAAGCCAAAAGCAGAATGGACTGTTGAAGATATTGAAGAGGTTCACAAGGACAAGAAAGCCATGAACATTCTGTTTAATGCCCTAGATCAAGATATATTTGACAATGTCATTAACAGCCAAACTGCTAAGGAAATTTGGGATACTGTGCAGCTTATCTATGAAGGCACTGAGCAAGTTAGAGAAAACAAAATGCAGCTTCTCATTCAACAATATGAATATTTTCATTTTGAAGAAGGTGAATCATTGAATAATACCTTCAACAGATTTCAGAAACTGTTGAATGGATTGAAGCTGTATGGCAGAATGTACCAAGTCAAGGACTCCAATTTAAAATTTCTAAGGTCTCTACCAAAGGAATGGAAGCCTATGACTGTTTCTCTAAGAAATTCTCAAGATTATAAGGACTTCACACTTGAAAGATTATATGGAATTTTGAAGACATATGAACTTGAGATGGAGCAAGATGAGCTGTTGGAAAAGGGAAAGAGAAAAGGAGGATCAGTTGCACTTGTAGCTGATAGTGAGAAGGTTGGAGCCAGGAATGAGGAGAAGACAATGCCAAGTCTTAAAATTGGCACAAGCAAATCAGAATCAAGCAAGGGTAAAGAGCAAGTAGCTGAGGATGAAAATAATTCCAGTCAGGATGACTCTGATGATGTTGATGAACATCTGGCTTTTCTGTCCAGGAGGTTTGTAAAGATGAAGTTCAGGAAAAATACAAAATTCACTAAGCCAAACAAAAACATGGTGGACAAATCCAAGTTCAAATGTTATAACTGTGGCATTAGTAGACACTTTGCAAGTGAGTGTAGGAAGCCAACCTCTGATAAGAAGAAATTTGAGCAAGTTACAAAAAGAAGTATTTTGATTTGCTCAAACAAAAGGAAAGAGCTTTTCTCACTCAAGATGATTAGGCAGCAGATGGAGTCAATGAAGATGATGATATGGAATATGTCAACCTAGCCATGATGGCTAATTCTGATGAAAATGAAACTAGTTCATCAAGCAACCAGGTAATTACTACTGATCTCTCTCAGCTTTCTAAAAATGAATGCAATGAAGCGATAAATGATATGTCCAATGAATTATATCATTTGCGTCTTTCCCTTAAATCACTAGCTAAAGAAAATACTAGGATCAAAGAGAATAATGTGTTTTTAAGTGATAGGAATGCTGTGTTAGTGGATCAGGTAATTGAGCTTGAAAAGATTAAACTTAAATGCTTGACTGTTGAGAGTGAACTAGAAGAAGCTGTTAAGAAAGTAAAAATTCTTTCTAAACAGTTAGAAAGTGAGCAAGAGGTAATCAAGGCCTGGAAAACATCTAGGGATGTTAGTGTTCAGATTGCCAAGGTTCAGGGAATTGAATCATTCTGTGAGGATGCCTGGAAGAAAAACAAAAAGGAGTTGGAATTAATTGATGGATTGTCAACGGATGTGGAATCAACGGATGATGAAAGTTATTGAAGAAAGAAAAGGAGCATCCGTTGAAGGCTCATCAATTAAAACAGGCAAGTAATTTCAAAAATAAAAATCTCAATAAGAAGGATGGTTCAACTCTCAAGAACTTTGTCAAAGAAGGAGCTAGCACATCCAAATATGCCAGTAAGGTGAATATAGGACACATGACTTTAGATCAGCTGAAAAATAGGCTTAAGTTGGTTGAGGATAAGAAGGAAACTAAAAGAAAATCTAAAAGAAATGGGAAGGTAGGGATTAATAAATATAAGAATTACACACCTGATAGGTATGCTCCTAGAAAAAGCTGTGTGCATTGTAAAAGTGTTAATCACCTATCTGATAATTGCAAATCTGTTAAAAATGCTCCCATGCCTTCAAATCCCTCCATGCCTAACATGTCTATGTTACCTCTGCATGCTATGCATGTTATGTCTCATCAGAATCCCCATGCATATTTTGCAAACATGCCATATATTAATAATCCTTATTTTACTGCATTTAGTATGCCTCAAATGCCATACAATATGCCTATGTGGAATAACATGTTTGCACAATCTATGCCTTATCAAATTCAATCAAATGTGCTAAATGATTCTGTGACTAACCCTACACTTCAACCAACCACATCTGAGATCAAGGTTGACCCAAAGTTACCTAAGTCAAAAGATGCAGGAGGAATGAATTCTAGGAAAAAGACTAACAAGGCTGGACCCAAGGAAACTTGGATACCAAAATCAACTTGATTGATTTTGTTATGTGCAGGGAAAAAGAAGGAATCTATGGTACTTGGACAGTGGCTGTTCAAAACACATGACATGAGATTTCACCCTGCTCACAGAGTTTAAGGAGAGAGTTGACCCTAGCATAACCTTTGGAGATGAAAACAAAGGATTCACTATGGGATATGGCTTGATTTCAAAAGAAAATGTCATCATTGATGAAGTTGCATTGGTTGATGGTCTTAAACACAACTTATTGAGCATCAGTCAACTATGTGACAGAGGGAATACTGTTTCCTTCAATTCTGAAGCCTGTATTGTCACAAGTAAGAAGGACAATTAAGTGGTTCTAACTGGAGTTAGAAAAGGGAATGTGTACTTAGCTGACTTCAACTCTACAGATGCAGAATCTATTACTTGTCTTCTCAGCAAAGCAAGCTCAGTTAAAAGTTGGCTATGGCACAAGAAGCTGTCCCATTTGAATTTCAAGACAATGAATGATCTAGTCAAAAAGGACTTAGTTAGAGGAATGCCTCTAGTAGAATTCACAAGGGATGGACTGTGTGATGCTTTTCAGAAAGGAGAGCAAAAGAAAGTATCATTCAGTAAGAAGCTTGAATCTGCAATTGATGAACCATTGCAACTGCTACACATGGATCTCTTTGGACCAGTCAATGTATTGTCAATTTCAAGGAAAAGATATTGCCTAGTGATTGTAGATGATTTCTCAAAGTTTTTATGGGTTTATTTTCTTGGATCAAAGGATGAAGCTGATGAAATCATTATCAATCATATCAAGCAAGTCAACAATCATCCTGATTTCAAAGTAAGGAATATTAGGAGTGACAATGGAACTGAGTTCAAGAATTCAACCATGAAGTTGTTCTGTGAAGAAAATGGGATCATGCATGAGTTCTCAGCTCCAAGGACCCCACAACAAAATGGTGTGGTGGAAAGGAAGAACAAATCACTAATTGAAGCTGCAAGGACAATGCTTGAAGAGTCAAAACTCCCAACTTACTTTTGGGCTGAGGCTGTTAACTGTGCATGTTACACTCAGAATATTTCTCTAATCAATCAGGCAAAAGGCATGACTCCCTATCAATTATTCAAGAGAAGAAAACCAACTTTAAACTTTCTGCATGTCTTTGGTTGCAAATGTTACATCTTAAGGAATCAATCTGATCACAAAGGGAAGTTTGATGCAAAGGCTGATGAAGGAATATTTATTGGTTATTCTGCTGGAAAATCATATAGGGTCTACAATCTAAGAACCAACATTGTCATGGAATCTGTGCATGTTGTGTTTGATGATAAAAAGATTGATGGACTAACAGATGAGGGACATCATGAAGGACTCAAATTTGACAATATTGAGATATATTATGATGATAGTGATGATGAGAATGATGAAGAAGGCATCTCAAGAAGAATTCAAAATCTGCTTTTGGATAATGCACATAATGCTGCATCCGTTGAAAGTCATAATTCAGCTTCCGTTGAAAGAAGCAATGCAGCATCCGTTGAAAGACAAAGTGCATCATCCGTTGAAGTTCATAATGAAGCATCCGTTGATCACAGTCTGTTAACGGATAATCAATTCACTTCATCAGTTGATAGAGCTCCCAATTCCTTTCAAAGGATCAGCAACTCAGGGGGAGTTTCAACCAATCAACATTCTATCACACATCATGACAATACTGAGGCAACCTCATCTAGAGCTAATCTACCACCTCAAAGGAAATGGACCAAGAATCACCCTTTTGAACTGATCATTGGTGATGCTACATCTAAAGTGTAAACTAGAAGGGCTACTCAAGATGAATGTCTGTATAGTAGCTTTCTATCACAGGAGGAACCTAAGAGAGTGGAAGAAGCTCTATTGGATCCAGATTGGATTTTAGCAATGCAAGAGGAGCTAAACCAATTTGAGAGGAACAAAGTATGGAAGCTGGTACCCAAGCCAAAGAACAAGAGTTCTATTGACACAAAATGGGTATTCAGAAACAAGATGGATGAAAATGGCATTGTCATAAGGAATAAAGCCAGATTGGTTGCTAAAGGCTATTCTCAACAAGAGGGAATATATTTTGATGAAACATTTGCTCCAGTTGTCAAACTTGAGGCCATCAGAATCTTTCTAGCCTATGCAGCCCATGCCAATTTCAAAGTCTATCAAATGGATGTCAAGAGTGCATTTCTAAATGGGGAATTGGAGGAAGAAGTTTATGTAAGCCAACCTCCAAGATTTGAAGATCCAAACTTTCCAGACTATGTGTATTATCTGTTGAAAGCACTCTATGGACTAAAGCAAGCACCTAGAGCCTGATATGAGACTTTGTCAAAATTTCTTCTAGATAATCACTTCACAAGAGGTCCTGTTGACAAAACTCTTTTCTTTAAAAATGTTAATGGCTCTAAAATACTTGTTCAAATCTATGTAGATGATATTATATTTGGATCTACAGAAGATAAGCTTTGTAAAAAGTTTGCTAAGTTAATGCAAAGTAAATATGAAATGAGCATGATGGGAGAGCTAACTTATTTTCTTGGTTTACAAGTTAAACAAGTTAGTGGTGGAATTTTCATTAGTCAAACTAAATATATTTATGATCTTTTAAAGAAGTTTGACTTAATGGACTGTTCATGTGCAAAAACTCCCATGGCCACTGCCACCAAGCTTGAATTAAACAAGGCTGAAAAGTCTGTGGACATTTCAAGTTATAGAGGCATGGTTGGCTCACTTTTATATTTAACTGCTAGTAGACCTGATATAATGTTTTCTACATGTCTCTGTGCTAGATTTCAAGCTGACCCTAAAGAATCTCACTTAGTGGCTATTAAAAGAATCTTCAGATATCTCAAAGGGACTCCAAATCTAGGAATTTGGTACCCTGGAGAGTCTGGTTTTGATCTAATTGGCTACTCAGATGCAGATTATGCAGGCTACAAAATAGACTGGAAAAGCATAATTGGCACTGTCAATTTCTAGGGAACAAGCTTGTGTCATGGTTCATGTAATAACCCCAATTTTTGAGAAAATTTGAAACCCTTATGAATAGTGTTTTTGCTGAACGAGAAAACTTTTCATGCCACGCTATGTAGGGTTTCTGTTATTGATCTTATGGGATATTATTAGTACTCTATGTGGTATATAAGTGTATGTAAAGATCGTCAGAATCCAATTCCGAACATTTTGATTTTTCCCGGAAATCCACTAGATACGGAAAGAATTGAGAAAAAGGTAACAGGATAAAAAGGATTTAAATTAAAGGATTATAATAGAGGATCATAAAAAGGAATATAATGTATTGAGAAAGGTTAAGGGAACCTAAGTAATAAGATCCCGGGTATGATCCTTCAAACGATAAACGAGAACGAAAGTTAAGCGAACCGTATAGCAGATCAGCGGTCATTAGGCAAACGATTAGGAAGTTAATCAAAGGGATTAATGGGAATGATGTCATCCAACCAATAGAAAGAAGACAAGGAAGGAAGGATGACATCATGTGGATGAGATAAGCATGACATGGGAAGGAGGAGGTGTGGTGGCTTTGTAACCACACAAATCCAAGGGCAAGAAGGTAAATTACTAAATCAAAAACAAAAACCAAATCAACCAACCAAAAAAATCAAAACAAGGCAAAACAAAAAATTCTCTCTTCTTCTTTCTCCATGGAAGCTCACGGGTCCTTTTCTTAATTTTTGAAGATCCAAGCTCCTCCACTTACTATTTAGCAAGGTAATTATCCTAGCTTCTCCTAGTTAAGTTACATACTTCCTATAAGTTTAAGCTTCTAAATCCAAGCCAATCTTTTTCTATAAATCATCAAAGAAGATGGTGAATAGTGTTTTCAAGAACTAAAATTTGTGTTCTTGAAGTTTTGTTTAGATTAAGCTTGGATAAGGGCTTTAAAGATGATTCCAAGCCATCCCCTTGATTCTCCACTCTCCAAGGAAGGTATAATCTCTTAACCAAGCTTTGTTATTGAAAGTTAAGAGCATAAAATGAGTATTAGAGTTCATGAGAGGCTTGATGATTGTGTATGTAGAGATTAATGGGTTTTGGGTTGTTTTTGAAGTTGTAAATCTTGGTTGTTGATTAATGAACTTAAGTGTAGTTTAAATTCATGATAAAGAAAAGTATAAATGGTTAATGTGGATTTGTTGGGATTGTTATGATGTGATAAGGATGGATGTTTGTTGTATGATGGATTTGAGGTTGGATTTGGGGTTGATTTGGAATGGGTTTGAATGGTTTAAAAATATTGGAAATCGCGTAAACATAGCCGTCGTAACGTCCGATTTTCTTTGGACTGTTTTTGTGCATAGCATTAGGACCCGAGAACCCCCTGCTAGATTATGACCACTGCCATGTTTAGATAGCTCATGTTACGAGCTTCGTTTTGATATGTAGTTCGTTCGATTCCGATTTACGGTTTAGGAGAAACGACCGTTTCAAGTAACGGCGTTTCGCGAATGAAACTTTTTCCCTCGCCTTACTTTGAAATGTAGGTTAAAGACCAAAAAGGGTTAATTAATGCATGAAACATTTATGGTAAGTGTTTTAGGCAGTCGGTAAGTCACTCGCGAAGGAATCGCTTTAAAACTCGTAAAGGTTAAATTATTAAAAATGATGGAGCCGAGGGTACCCGAGTGACTTAAGCGAACCAGTGAGCGCAAAACAAGCGTTAGAGTCTAAGTTAGTTAAAGTATAGAATTACAAGTGATTTTGGTTTAATTCCAACTTACTTGTTGTTTATAGGTTACCAGACTCGTCCCGAGCCATTCGTAACCCCCAGTCGCTCAGGCAAGTATTCTATCCGTTATACTGTTGTTGTGATGTATATATGTATATGCATTATCTTGTGATATTGCATGATTGTTATTAGCAAATTTTGCAATATATTGGAGTATGCTAATATGGTATATATGCATGCCTGTTTCATATTCTTGAAATATATATCTGTTGGTTCATTTGATAATACCTATGCTAGAGGATAGTTGTATCTTGCATATACCCTTAGTATAGGGACCCAAAGGTGAAAATATTTTCTAAAACCGGGAGTCGAGGATCCCGAGTAGATTTTATATGGATATGGATATATATATTTATATATATATTTATATATATATATATGGTTATAGTTTTCCAACCTATTAATCGAATAAGGTTTATTCGATAACTTTAAACTTCATTTTATTATTGAATATTATTTCGAATATTATTCGAGGGCTTATGACTCTTTTATTTATTTATTTGAATATTATTTGAATATTCATTCGAAGGCTTATGACTCTTTTATATTATTTATGAATATTATTTGAATATTCATTTGAGGATCTATGACTCCGATTATGTGCTGTAATATATTCTTTATTTTATTAAAGAGTAAGGTGTTAATAATCAAACTTATTTTCGATTATTCAAATAAAGATAATACTTTCATATAAGTATTTCTTTGGTTATTTAATGTTTATTTCAAGTATAAGTTTTAAAACTTCTACTTCAATTATTTTTATAAAAGACTATTCTTTATGGGAATATTATTTAAATAATAATATTCGGTCATTTTCTAAATATTCTGGGGACTGATTTACTTCATTAAATCAGCTTTACTCCAAACACTCTTTAAAGTGTTTTCGAGTCTTCAAAATGATTTTTAAAAGTCAGAGTGGATCCCAAAACTCTTTTTTTATATTTAAGATCTTCCTTTTAAGGGGATTTAAATACTCGCTCAAAACCTGGGGAATCCGGCTCTGTGGTGTATTTTATATTCGCAACGAGGTTGCTGTTTTGAGAAAACAATTTGATTACTTGCCCAATGTTCGGGAAGTAAGTCCATTTGATTGAGTCGGCATAAGCGACAGGCCGGGGTACGGTCTATTATTGTGTAAGTGGCTGGGTGGCAGTCCATCAACGCGTGAGGGGCCGGGGTACGGTCGAGCGCGAGGTCCTAATGCGGCCAGGGTGATGACCAGTGGGGGATTCGTCCATCTACTAGTAGAAAAGGTTACTTATTGGTATCTTTGCCTGATCAGCGAGATATCGGGTTTATGCCAAAATTCTTTTCCTTTCCAAAACTCATTGGATGTTTCAAACTCTGTTCATACTTTACATAACAGAGGTTCCAGGAAATGTTTAAGAGATATATATATGTGGATATATATATATATATATATATCGGGACTAAATAAAGTATCTCGTAACTTTATTTCATTCAATAATATTTCAAAGATTGAATCTATTCAAATCTTGTCTTGTAGTCTCATCTATGTGATGAACTTCTGAAACTGATTATAACTTGAATGGTGGTAGTTCAAGTAGTATTGGGAAAGATATAAGTATATTGGGGTATTTGGTAACCTCATCTTTTAAACTTATATCTAATTAATAATTGTCTTATGAATGACAAAGATTTTCAGAAAAACGTTGAGACAAGGTTAGATATATGAGATCACCTTGCAACGATATTTTTATACAGTTATACACTGGGATTTTGTGTATATTATGCATGGAAGAGGACTTCCAATATTTTGAAAAGTATATATGTATATATACTGAATATTTTGCGACTTCATCGCATTAAGATATCAAACTTGGTTCATTTCTTTTGACCAAGACTTTCATGAGTACTATGAGAAGGCTCATATACTAGTAAGTATATACTAGTAATTATCTTACACACGATAAATGATTCTAGTAAGTATCCATTTAGATACTTATATTATTGTTATCACTATATATTATCTTGCGAGCTGTAAGGCTCACTCTTGCTTTATTTCTTCATCACACAACAACAGTTAGGAAAGATGGCCAGACTCCAGCAGACCCAGCGCAAGCGCGTGGGAAGCGTCCCGCGTCTTCCCGATGATGTTGTGGCTGCTATAGCTGCAGAGGTAGATCTATTGGTAGATCAGGCATTCTATTTTTGAGAATCAATTATGTATAATTATAACTTGTGGCAGATAATGGCAATTAACTGTAAATTTATCAAGTAATCATTTTGGGTTGTAAAAATTTTAAATTGTGGATTCAAAGACTTGTACTTATTTCAATTTCATCTCTGAGACTATAACGGGTTGTGGTGTGTGTTAGTGTGGGGTCACAGCATAAGGTTATTATTATTAATTAAGTGAAGTGATATTGTGGAAAGAAAGACCGTGACGACCCGGATCCCCGACCCCGGATCTGGGGGTGTTACAGAAATGGTATCAGAGCTAAGCGTTATAAACCTCAGAGATGATGGGACGTTAAGATAATAAGTTCACTAAGATAATAAGAACTCTTGCCAAGTTCATAGTCGGGCTACCTAACGTAGTACTGACAGTTAAAACCCTTATGGGAACCCTTATAAATATCGTGATAGGAGCGTAGTTCGTTATCGTATATGGTAGCGGGACTCCGAACCCTGAGGTTGAGGAGCAACATCGCGATGATATTTTATTACTAATTGGAGATCGGACTGTGGATCCGATAGAGTGTCCTAATGCAGGACCGGATGATGTTGATATTGAGGATTTAGCGGTTGAGGATGTTGTCCTAGAAGGGATAGTTGTTGAGGAGGATCCCATGGAGGATCCTGACAGGATTGGATAAAGGACCACTGATGAATTGATGACCATGGTTTGGTCGACTACCAGAGGTAGGATTGGCCGGTCACTACCGGAGGTTCGTTCAAGTTGTAAAGATAGTAGCCCCTTTAACGCGGCTTACTCGTAAGACTGAGAAGTTCGAATGGACAGAGAATTGCGAGAACAGCTTTCAAGAACTGAAGCAGAGGTTGGTGATGGCCCTTATGCTGGCATTGCCGGATGGAAAAGGAGATTTTGTGAAGTGTAGTGACGCTTCGCACAAGGGCTTAGGGTGCGTGCTTATACAGCACGGTAAGGTAATCGCGTACATGTCAAGACAATTAAGGTAATATGAAATTCGATATCCCCGCTCATGAGCTTAGGCTCGTGGCAATAGTTTTACCCTAAGGATTGGAGGCACTACTTGTATGGAGAGAAGTGCGAGAATTACCTAAGCCATAAGTGCTCTAGTACATTTTCACGTAGAAAGAGCTCAACATATGCCAGAGGAGGCAGTTAGAGCTAATCAAGAATAATGATTGGGAGATTCTTTATCATTCGGGGAAAGCCAATATGGTGGCTGATGCCCTTAGTAAAAAGGAGAGACTCAAGATGATAATGTCTTTGGGAGAGTTTATAAGAGATTTTGAGAAAATGGAAATAGTAGTGAAGGTAACCGGAGCCGGTACCGAAAAGCTGTTTGAGATAACAATACAGCCCGAATTATTGGAAAAGATCATATTGTGCCAGAAAAAGTTATGAATGAAGGCAGAGAGCCAACAATTAGATAAAAGATTAATATCGAGAAAGATGATAAGGGAATAATGAGGTATTCCTATAGAATTTGGGTTCCGAAAGTTCAAGAGCGTAAGGATGAGAACTTAGATGAGAGCCATAGTTTGAGGAATAAGATTTAGAGCAAACCCTGAACGTGATAGTCAGGGAGGTCGCCATCAAGATAGAAGGAACCCATGATATAATGGAGTGGAAAATGAGGATTTTAAATTAAAAGATGACCCCAATTATGGGGAGTAGGATGAAACATTTCATACTAAGGAAACCGAAAGTTGAGTAAGGAAAGGAGACCCGAGACGGTACTCCTATACGGCAATTCATGGACCTGTCTAGACAGAACTTAGACTATTATCCCCAACCACCACCTTGAGGAAACAATGCGATAGGAAATTCTTTCAGGACCTTTAAGTCGCTAAGCTCTCAGAGTTCCAAGGAACAAGCTGACCCAGTCGAGGCAAGAGCCTGGCTAAAGGAAATATAGGGAATCATTTGAGATTCTGAATGATTGACGAATCACAAAAGAGTGTTTTTGTCACTTACCCTCCTAAGGGAGAGACCACCCGCTGGTGAAAGACCAAGAAAGGCATGGAGCCAGAGATTATAATAAACTGATTAAAGTTTAGCCAATTATTTTCGGGAAGGTAATTCCCAAGGTTATGGAGATAGTGTAAAAGCTTTAGAGCCAGATCAAAGGCGGACGAGTATGATGAATTATGAATCTAAGTTGTAAAAAGTTGTCAAGATTCGTTCTGAGGGCACGAATCCAGAATGACGGGATATTTGAAATCAATGCTTATGTTGTGTTTGTTCATGAAATAATGATAAGGGAGTTGGGTATAAGGAAACCCTAAAGACTCGTAGCAATAGATATAGAAAAGTATGCATTCGTAAGGATGAGGGTGATTCACCATGAGTTAAAGTTGATGGTGGAAGGCATAAGAGATGCATATATTTTATCCCCTTTAAGTTGGGAGGATTCGAGGAAACATTGAGATAGTTCGAAGGATAAACAATGAGACGCGGATAGACTGAGGAGACAAGGAAGTAAGAAACTAGGAAAATTGGATGAAGGAAGTGACCTTCAAGAATGTGAAGTGTAAGACCGGTGGCATGATACCCAGAAAGGGAAACGCCAGGTATGAAAGATATCCCAACATTGAGATGACTGTTGAGATAAACAACAAAAGTAAATAAGGATTTATTAAGAAGAAGTTCACGTTGAACACGACCAATATCTTCCAAATCATCCATGTGATCATTACCAAATCAGGAAAGAAAAGCGGATAACCATTTTTTTATCTTTTGGAGGCCATGTGGATTGACCTTAACTTGAATAAGGATGCTATTGTGAAATTCGGTATAGACTATCGAGGTGGAAATGATTGAATAAGATACCCTTATCAGGGATATATGACTTTATTTATCCATGGAAGGATGCTTGTACCTTTTTAAAGGTGGAATTAAGGATAGAACATCGGTAACTTAAAACGAATCCTAGGGGAATGCATAAAGGTTGGCATTTCGCCCTTAATAGGGACAGTATGAGTTTTGACAGTATGATTGGGAAAGGGTTAAGGTAACAACAACCTTTAAGAATCAGTGGAGAAATTTTGCAGAAGTATATAGACAATGGTTCTACTATTAGTAAATGGTATTGTGATATGCCCTGTATCTAGGGAATACAGGAGGAACGATTGAAGGATAACCTTAGAGGTTTTATAAGGAAAAAGGTAATATTCAAAATTCTCAAGAATAGAAATGCGGATAAAGGAAATATGACGTAATTATAATGATGCCAAGTGGGGCACGTGTTAAACCACGAGAAAGTATGGATCGAACCAGTAATGGTCGAAATTGTTCAGGGCAATTAGGACTTAAGATAAAAAAAAATGTTTTAAGTATGATTGAGAGTCAGTCTTGACAGTGATTAGCCTCTAAAGAATGAGGCAATAACTTATGGAAAAATAGTGATATTTTTTTTTTTTCCCATCTGATTTTAAGGAAAACATCTTCACTCAAGCAGTGATCGGAAATAAGGTAGAAAATTTATTTGGAGGTGGTTAAAAAGACATTGACTATAAGGAAAATTTTACTATCAGGAAAGGCCAAAGAGGTGGCCGACACTTTAAAGGTAAGAGGATAATTATAGGCGCTTGTGCCAAAGGAATACAGTGATGATGGTTGAAGCCGTAAAGGTTGTATTATGGTTTGGAAGATTGACATTCCTTCTGATGACTGTGCAATACCCAACCGTAATAGTAGTTGGTAAAGGTTTAATTCGTGTAATCGCCATGAGCGGGCTATCTATATCAGAAGATACTATCTTGAGATAAGCCAGGACCATGTTTCCAAAAGGACTAGACGAACCTTTGAGTTAAGTCTTCTATTTAAGGCATATGATTTAGAATGGTATTAACCTGCTATCGTTGCTTTGATTGAAACTCTTCTGCAATTTTATCTGCTTCATGTCATGTATGTATGTCAGAATCAGGAGTGTTCTTCATGAATCGTGAATGGTGATTATGTTACCTCCTTAGAAGGATTTGATACGACATGTATGGACTCCGTATGGTTAGCTATTAAGATTTCATGGAATGTGAATGACGACAGTAGGTCAGTGGTGGACCATAGTAAGGCAGCAATGATTCTGCGAGTATCGAGCTGATTACAACCGTGAGAGTTGTATTGGAATGGGTGTTGAGATTGAGTACCACTAATCGGGTCGTGGTAGTGTATAAGTTATCATCGATAGACTAATTAAGTAGAGTGTCTACCTAGTGAATCATTATTCTTTCTTATCAATAGGGAGTCGTATTATTATACGAGGAAGGTTGCGGTGCAATCATAGAATTCTAGTAACGATGATGTCTAGAATGAGATCCCAGATTCGATTTTCGATGTCGAGGGAGTTTCAAAGGTAATTGTGTATAAGCTCGAGGAAGAGCATGGGTCCATAGAATGATGGACGGGATAGCGAAAATATTTAGGCACGTGAAATGCGATGCTATAATACTTGATGCGGATATAAATACATATATGTTTTATTCTTCTATGACAAACCTCTATAGTTCAGAGGTAGATTCCAAGCCAGATATTTTATGGCAATAAAATTTTTATGAATATACAATTCTTTTCAATTCGTTCTTTTCTCTTCTTTTCATTTCATGTAATCTGAGAAGAACAACCCTTTCAGGAAGGGGAGGTATTGCCGAATGACTATCTATCTTTGTGATAGAAGCCTAGTAGGATACCACGTGTTGTTTAATTGCTTGTCAAGTACTAAAGGCTGGCCACCTTCTGTACTAACTATGCGATATAACAAGTGTTCATGATCATAGTGATCTCTCAACAAATTCCTTTACTTCTATTTGATTGATCAAATTTTGGAAAATAGAAACAACTGAAAAAGGAGTAATAAAGTGGTGGTAGTATGCGGAATGGGAACACATTCGTGATACTGAGGTTGACGTGGTTATTAAAAGGTTATAGAACGCTAGCGAGCAAAAGTATAACCCGTATAATATTAGGAACGGAAGGTGATAGCGATTACGAACTGGAAAAGAATGGGTATTGAGAAGCAAAAGCTTTAATGTTAAAAGCTATGATGAGAGTCTGTGCAATAGACTTGAAAGAATTTGGAATGATCACTTAATGCGGATTGAGTTATCTTACGACAATAGATCATATGTCATTATCAAGATGTCGCCTTATGAGATCCTTGAGGGAAGACAATGTCGATCTCCCTTATGTTAGGATGGAGTTGTAGAGCGCAAGATGCTCGGACCCGCAGTAGTCCAAAGGACCAAGGATATGATAGATCTAATCAGAGGACGGCTGGTAGTAGCCCAAGATGGACATGATAAGTATGTTGATTTGACACGAAAGGATAAAGAGTATGAAATAGGGGACCTAGTAATGATATAGGTATCCCTTGGAAAGGATTGATGAGGTTCGGAAAGAAAGGAAAGCTAAGTCTACAATTAGTTGGACCCTTGGATATATTAAGACGTTTGGGAAGTTAGAATATGAGCTAGCCCTAACCCCGAATACGTAACAAGCTCATAACGTGTTTCACGTATCAATGTTAAGGAAGTGTTATTCAGATGCCAGATAAATAAAGGCATATGAGCGCATAGATATGTAACCCGACGTAACCTATATGGAGCAACCAGGAAGGGTTATAGAGTGAAAAGGGAACAAGTGCTTTGGAGAAGGGTTATCAAACTATTCAGAGTTTGATGGAAGAACCACAATGTGGGAAAATTTACTTGAGAGTTAGAAAATGTAATGCTAAGAAAGTATTACCATTTGTTTTCTATCTGATTCCGGGACGGAATCCTTTTAAGGAGGGGAGACTGTAATAACCCCAATTTTTGAGAAAATTTGAAACCCTTATGAATAGTGTTTTTGCTGAACGAGAAAACTTTTCATGCCACGCTATGTAGGGGTTCTGTTATTGATCTTATGGGATATTATTAGTACTCTATGTGGTATATAAGTGTATGTAAAGATCGTCAGAATCCAATTCCGAACATTTTGATTTTTCCCGGAAATCCACTAGATACGGAAAGAATTGAGAAAAAGGTAACAGGATAAAAAGGATTTAAATTAAAGGATTATAATAGAGGATCATAAAAAGGAATATAATGTATTGAGAAAGGTTAAGGGAACCTAAGTAATAAGATCCCGTGTATGATCCTTCAAACGATAAACGAGAACGAAAGTTAAGCGAACCGTATAGCAGATCAGCGGTCATTAGGCAAACGATTAGGAAGTTAATCAAAGGGATTAATGGGAATGATGTCATCCAACCAATAGAAAGAAGACAAGGAAGGAAGGATGACATCATGTGGATGAGATAAGCATGACATGGGAAGGAGGAGGTGTGGTGGCTTTGTAACCACACAAATCCAAGGGCAAGAAGGTAAATTACTAAATCAAAAACAAAAACCAAATCAACCAACCAAAAAATCAAAACAAGGCAAAACACAAAATTCTCTCTTCTTCTTTCTCCATGGAAGCTCACGGGTCCTTTTCTTAATTTTTGAAGATCCAAGCTCCTCCACTTACTATTTAGCAAGGTAATTATCCTAGCTTCTCCTAGTTAAGTTACATACTTCCTATAAGTTTAAGCTTCTAAATCCAAGCCAATCTTTTTCTATAAATCATCAAAGAAGATGGTGAATAGTGTTTTCAAGAACTAAAATTTGTGTTCTTGAAGTTTTGTTTAGATTAAGCTTGGATAAGGGCTTTAAAGATGATTCCAAGCCATTCCCTTAATTCTCCACTCTCCAAGGAAGGTATAATCTCTTAACCAAGCTTTGTTATTGAAAGTTAAGAGCATAAAATGAGTATTAGAGTTCATGAGAGGCTTGATGATTGTGTATGTAGAGATTAATGGGTTTTGGGTTGTTTTTGAAGTTGTAAATCTTGGTTGTTGATTAATGAACTTAAGTGTAGTTTAAATTCATGATAAAGAAAAGTATAAATGGTTAATGTGGATTTGTTGGGATTGTTATGATGTGATAAGGATGGATGTTTGTTGTATGATGGATTTGAGGTTGGATTTGGGGTTGATTTGGAATGGGTTTGAATGGTTTAAAAATATTGGAAATCGCGTAAACATAGCCGTCGTAACGTCTGATTTTCTTTGGACTGTTTTTGTGCATAGCATTAGGACCCGAGAACCCCCTGCTAGATTATGACCACTGCCATGTTTAGATAGCTCATGTTACGAGCTTCGTTTTGATATGTAGTTCGTTCGATTCCGATTTACGGTTTAGGAGAAACGACCGTTTCAAGTAACGGCGTTTCGCGAACGAAACTTTTTCCCTCGCCTTACTTTGAAATGTAGGTTAAAGACCAAAAAGGGTTAATTAATGCATGAAACATTTATGGTAAGTGTTTTAGGCAGTCGGTAAGTCACTCGCGAAGGAATCGCTTTAAAACTCGTAAAGGTTAAATTATTAAAAATGATGGAGCCGAGGGTACCCGAGTGACTTAAGCGAACCAGTGAGCGCAAAACAAGCGTTAGAGTCTAAGTTAGTTAAAGTATAGAATTACAAGTGATTTTGGTTTAATTCCAACTTACTTGTTGTTTATAGGTTACCAGACTCGTCCCGAGCCATTCGTAACCCCCAGTCGCTCAGGCAAGTATTCTATCCGTTATACTGTTGTTGTGATGTATATATGTATATGCATTATCTTGTGATATTGCATGATTGTTATTAGCAAATTTTGCAATATATTGGAGTATGCTAATATGGTATATATGCATGCCTGTTTCATATTCTTGAAATATATATCTGTTGGTTCATTTGATAATACCTATGCTAGAGGATAGTTGTATCTTGCATATACCCTTAGTATAGGGACCCAAAGGTGAAAATATTTTCTAAAACCGGGAGTCGAGGATCCCGAGTAGATTTTATATGGATATGGATATATATATTTATATATATATATATGGTTATAGTTTTCCAACCTATTAATCGAATAAGGTTTATTCGATAACTTTAAACTTCATTTTATTATTGAATATTATTTCGAATATTATTCGAGGGCTTATGACTCTTTTATTTATTTATTTGAATATTATTTGAATATTCATTCGAAGGCTTATGACTCTTTTATATTATTTATGAATATTATTTGAATATTCATTTGAGGATCTATGACTCCGATTATGTGCTGTAATATATTCTTTATTTTATTAAAGAGTAAGGTGTTAATAATCAAACTTATTTTCGATTATTCAAATAAAGATAATACTTTCATATAAGTATTTCTTTGGTTATTTAATGTTTATTTCAAGTATAAGTTTTAAAACTTCTACTTCAATTATTTTTATAAAAGACTATTCTTTATGGGAATATTATTTAAATAATAATATTCGGTCATTTTCTAAATATTCTGGGGACTGATTTACTTCATTAAATCAGCTTTACTCCAAACACTCTTTAAAGTGTTTTCGAGTCTTCAAAATGATTTTTAAAAGTCAGAGTGGATCCCAAAACTCTTTTTTTATATTTAAGATCTTCCTTTTAAGGGGATTTAAATACTCGCTCAAAACCTGGGGAATCCGGCTATGTGGTGTATTTTATATTCGCAACGAGGTTGCTGTTTTGAGAAAACAATTTGATTACTTGCCCAATGTTCGGGAAGTAAGTCCATTTGATTGAGTCGGCATAAGCGACAGGCCGGGGTACGGTCTATTATTGTGTAAGTGGCTGGGTGGCAGTCCATCAACGCGTGAGGGGCCGGGGTACGGTCGAGCGCGAGGTCCTAATGCGGCCAGGGTGATGACCAGTGGGGGATTCGTCCATCTACTAGTAGAAAAGGTTACTTATTGGTATCTTTGCCTGATCAGCGAGATATCGGGTTTATGCCAAAATTCTTTTCCTTTCCAAAACTCATTGGATGTTTCAAACTCTGTTCATACTTTACATAACAGAGGTTCCAGGAAATGTTTAAGAGATATATATATGTGGATATATATATATATATATATATCGGGACTAAATAAAGTATCTCGTAACTTTATTTCATTCAATAATATTTCAAAGATTGAATCTATTCAAATCTTGTCTTGTAGTCTCATCTATGTGATGAACTTCTGAAACTGATTATAACTTGAATGGTGGTAGTTCAAGTAGTATTGGGAAAGATATAAGTATATTGGGGTATTTGGTAACCTCATCTTTTAAACTTATATCTAATTAATAATTGTCTTATGAATGACAAAGATTTTCAGAAAAACGTTGAGACAAGGTTAGATATATGAGATCACCTTGCAACGATATTTTTATACAGTTATACACTGGGATTTTGTGTATATTATGCATGGAAGAGGACTTCCAATATTTTGAAAAGTATATATGTATATATACTGAATATTTTGCGACTTCATCGCATTAAGATATCAAACTTGGTTCATTTCTTTTGACCAAGACTTTCATGAGTACTATGAGAAGGCTCATATACTAGTAAGTATATACTAGTAATTATCTTACACACGATAAATGATTCTAGTAAGTATCCATTTAGATACTTATATTATTGTTATCACTATATATTATCTTGCGAGCTGTAAGGCTCACTCTTGCTTTATTTCTTCATCACACAACAACAGTTAGGAAAGATGGCCAGACTCCAGCAGACCCAGCGCAAGCGCGTGGGAAGCGTCCCGCGTCTTCCCGATGATGTTGTGGCTGCTATAGCTGCAGAGGTAGATCTATTGGTAGATCAGGCATTCTATTTTTGAGAATCAATTATGTATAATTATAACTTGTGGCAGATAATGGCAATTAACTGTAAATTTATCAAGTAATCATTTTGGGTTGTAAAAATTTTAAATTGTGGATTCAAAGACTTGTACTTATTTCAATTTCATCTCTGAGACTATAACGGGTTGTGGTGTGTGTTAGTGTGGGGTCACAGCATAAGGTTATTATTATTAATTAAGTGAAGTGATATTGTGGAAAGAAAGACCGTGACGACCCGGATCCCCGACCCCGGATCTGGGGGTGTTACAGTTCAGCAAGAAGCAAAATTCCGTTTCTACATCAACAGCTGAAGCTGAGTACATTGCTGCTGGTAGTTGCTGTGCACAGATACTATGGATGAGGAATCAACTATTTGACTTTGGATTAACTGTTGACAAAATTCCTATATTCTGTGACAACACAAGTGCCATTGCCATTACTGAAAATCCAGTGTAGCACTCAAGAACCAAGCACATTGACATCAAGTACCACTTCATTAGGGAACATGTGATGAAAGGTACAGTGGAACTTCATTTTGTTCCAAGTGAAAAGCAGATTGCAGACATATTTACCAAGCCACTTGATGAATCAACATTCACAAGATTAGTAAGTGAGCTAGGTATGCTTAATTATTCATAAATTCATGTCCTCTATATAATCTGCATTGAAGCCTGAAATGAATTTGCTGCAAGAACAAAGTTGGCTTTGAGTAAGACTTATCCTATCAACGGATATTCCCTATCCGTTGAAAGCCAAAATTGCTCTATCAACGGATGTTCATTATCCGTTGAAAGACAAATACATTTCTGGTAATTTTATCCCTCAACGGATAAAATAGTGTTGATCATCAACGGATAACTATTTACCTTATCCGTTGAAGTGTCACATCAGTTACTTTAAGAGAGTCACATCCGTTGATTCTTTTACTTAACCGTTGATACAAATATACACTGTTGTATATATTTGTATTAAAGGCAGTTTTCAGAATTTCTACAATTTTCTTCATTCTTAAACGGCTGTAATTTATTTAAAAGTATCATTTAATCATTTTGTTTATGTTTTAATTCAAGAAAGTATAAAAGCCCATTGAATTCTTATTTTCACTTTACGTTTTCTTGCAATTTTTATTCTCCTTCTCTTCCAAAATTCTCAAGTTTTTCTCTGCAACCTCTACTCACAACAATGGCACCAGTAGTCAAAATTATGTCTCAATCTGGATTTATTTATGAAAAGAATAATTTCGTAGCCTTGGTTGAAAATAATGAAGCCCATTCTGATTATCACAAGATGATGGACTTCATCGAAAACTGCAAACTAAGCTATGCAATGCTGGAAGCCCCAACCATCTACTGTGAGGTAATTGAGGAGATTTGGACAACTGCAGAGTTCAACTCCACATATATGACTATTGCCTTCTCTCTCAAAGGTAAGGATTATTGCATTAACTGTGATGATATACAGTCTTGCTTTAAGTTGCCTGAGAATAATGCCATGACACCACACACTGATAAAGATGTATTTGCTATGTTAGATTCCATAGGCTATGCTTTTGATTCTGCTAGTTTAGGTAGTATTAGAAGGAAGGGTCTTAGAAAAGAATGGAGTTTTCTTGGAGATGCCTTTATCAAGGTTTTCTCCGGGAAGATTAGCAATTTTGATGCCATAACTTCATCTCTTGTTAATATGCTCTATATGCTAGTTTCTGATAGGTACTTTAATTTTAGCAACAGTGTCATGCTAGAATTAGGTTCCAGATTAGGTAACAAAGCTAATAGACCACATAATATCTACTATGCTAGATTCTTTATGTTATTGGATAACCATGTTGCTGAAGGATTGGTTATATCAAATGAGAACAATAAACTCAAATGCTGGGCACAGGAGAAAAGGGTCCTTGCAGACCTTTTGAGAATGAACCTCAACAGCCAGGTGCCATTGGTATATTTGCCAATCATGAATGCACCACAGGTAAGTGAGGTAAACACTTCTATAACTCCTACTGTTTTCAACCCCTTGTTTCTTTGCCTTCCAGTGTGGCAATGAAATCTGTGTCTTTGTCCAAACAGGTTCCTACCAAAGCCACCAAAACTAAAATTTCAAAACACAAGTCAAAGAAAACCACCTCTGTTGTTTCTCAAAAGACAACAGTTGTAACAACTACCATAAACCCTGAAGGGAGTGAACAGGGTGTGAGTGGTGAGGGGAGGGGTGAACATCAAGAAACCCCCCAGGATAAGGTGGGAGAGGTGAGTGGTACCCCAGCCAGCCAAGCCACAGTCTCTCAAAAGACTGTGGTGGTTCAAAAGGAGTCAAACACATCCCTAGTTGCATCCTCCCAAAAGGGTGCAACTATTGAAAATAATCCCTAACCAGGGACACAGAACAAAAGAGGGAGGGACACTGAAGCCACACATTCACCAATCAAAGCCTTTTCAAGGAAGAAGAAGGCCAAGACCCTAGTTTCCACACAAGGGGCACACACAGCACAGATACATCCACCTGTATCTTTGCCTTCTCAAATTCAGCTTGATGTGATTCCAGCAAATGTGGAGTCACAGCCCCATTCTCTCATAATAGAAACACATCAATAATCAAACTCTCCATCACCCTCTCTGGATGTGGATATGATATTCACATCAATTCCTGATTCTCCCTCATTAAAACTCAGGGAGGAGCCCCACTCAAAACCTGATGATCATCATCTTTTAGATGATTTGTTGGATCATCAGCCAATTCTTTCAGATATAGTTGAAGAATCTGTGCCACCTCACTTAAAATCAATTCACACAGATTCAACAATTATGTTACTTTCAATATCTACATCTTTTCCTTCTTCAACGGATATCTCTCATCCGTTGACAAGTGGTTGTTCTTCGACGGATAAGCTTAACAGCAGTTATCCGTTGATACCATCAGTTTCCACTTCAACGGATACTCCCTATCCGTTGATGGTCTCTACACATATAACAAAAACAATTCCAACTGTAGAGGACATGGTTACTGTACAATCACTCTTAGGTTTGAGGGAAGGGAGTGATAATTTGAGTGAGAGGCTGGGTTGCTCCCAGGCAAAACGAGAGGTTGAGAGTCACCATATGCATGCTATTTCTTCCAGCATGGCAAAAGTGAGTGAGGGGAGTGCCACCTTAGAAGGTGAGGGTGAGAGGGTGTGTGTGAGCCAGGGGGAGCCCCTGATGCAAGAAAATAGAGAAAATGAGAGAAAGGCAGGTACAGAAGCTATAAGGGTGGATCCAGCCATTGCTAGTGAGTCAATGATTGTGGATGATGTAGACAAGGGAAGACAATTTCAGCAACATTACAAAGCTGTAATTGATAACATTTCCTTGGATGCTGACACTTTTACTCACCCTGTTCCAGCCTATCAATTGTTGGCTGCTCAGGGCAATGTGGAGGCTGAACAGATTTTAAACATTGTACACACTTCAGAATCTCTTCTCAGAGACAAAGCTGCTGTTAACAAGCTACCTTCTCAAGCTGGTGAGCCATCTGAAGAATTTGGAGAAAATTCTAATGATGATGACTCTAATTCTTTGGATGAGAGCATGAACTTAGGGGGAGAAGAAGACCCAAGTTCTGTTCCAGATCTACCTGATTGGGTATGGGCAAAGACATCTACACCAGGAGAGTTTGGTGTAACTTTGGTCAGGCAAGTAATGACTATTCAGAAGGCCCTTCAGGAGACTACAGATGCTGGTACCAAGGCAATTCTTCAAGCTCATCTGGACTCTCTACATCTCTTGCAGTTGCAGCATTTCAAACAGAATCTAAGTGTGGATGAACTCAAGCTGGACATTGCTGATCTGAAATCCTATAATGCTGGGAAGTTGGATTCAGTCATGCCTTATGGTACTATGCAAGATTTGTTGGGGAGACTGAGGAAAGCATCTGATGCTGACAAGAGGCTGGCCAGGTTGGAAGACAGAGTTCAGATCATTGAGGACTCAATGGTCACCATTCTTCAGAATCAACAAACTCAGAAAAATCTACTAATGCAGCTGGCAAAAGCACAAGGCTTGACCCCTACCCTTGATGATAACAAAAAGGGGGAGAATAAAGGGGAAGGGGAAGGAGAGCCATCAACAACAGTTCAAATATCTCAAGTGCTAGTTCCTGCCATCACCACTTCTCCAACTATTCAAATCAAAGGAAAGCTTGATGGAATTGATCTAATCCAGATAGCAGCAGCTGAATTGCAAGTCAAAGAGCAAAAGAGGAAAATTGATGAAAAGATGCAACAAATTTTTGGTTCTACAACTTCTAAATCACAATCTGTGAAGCATAGCACAAAGGTGGAACCAAATTATTATGGAGCTCAAGCCAGTAAGGAGGAATAAGGTTGGAGAGACTTCTTCCAAGAATCTGAAACCTATGGTTCTCAAGCCCAACAACAGATCCAATAAGGACTCTACAAAGAATCCTCTAAGCCTTCATCAGATGAAAGAAGTGGATTTTCCTCTTCCAAAGCCTGATGAAGACAAGGTTTTGGGTGGAAGTATCATAAAGCACAAAGAGACCATGGATGTGGTTGTAAGGAGGAACATGGCTATTATTTTTAGAGAGGGAAAGAGCATCTGTGTGATGCAAGGACATCCCAAATTCTCAATAGCCAAGAGGGAAGAAACCAGAAGGTTCAAGGAAGAAGCCAAAAAGCTAAAGGCTGAAAAAAGAGCACAAGCAAAGCTTGGAAAACAGCTAAAGTCAAGTCAAGCTGAAGAAAAGAAAGAAATTGAAGACAAAAGTGAAGATGAAGGTACGGGGGACATGGTTGATAATGATATGGAAGAAAGAAGTAAGGAAAGAGAGGAATGGCAGAAAGGGAACAGAAAAAAGGCCAATGCAAAGAGAAAGATGGTAGATGAGACTGAAGAAAACCAATCAAAATCCAAACCACTACCTTCTATTCCTGAACCCATTGTGCCTGACCCCTTCATAAACATTCATGGTGAAACAATCATTCCTAAGGAGGAACCAATTGATTGGGACACCATCAAATTGCCCACCTTCTTAACCTCTTCTCCACCATCAAAGAAGAAGAAAAGAAGAATCAAATCAACACCTTCTAAAACCTCAATCAAATTCACTCAGAAGCCAAAGCCTAAGCCACAAGCCTCTAAGGATGATTATGTTCACATTTGTGACATAAAAGAATTTTCGGACATTGAACTCTATCTGGATGAGCTGGATGAAGTAAGGGGAATAGCTGCCTACAGATAGCTACCAGAAAGACTAGTGTTCAAATACAAAGGAAGTGGGGAAAGAACTTGGCCTCTCTGCAGGATTCTGAATGAAGGCTACTCTACCTTGGTTAGAGTCTACTCAACCATACAAAGGGATTCTGGCTTTACCAGGACTGCCAAGACTGAGATTCTCAACAAGATTGCCAACATAAGGAAAACTTGGTGGGAGCCCAATGCCTTGCCTAGAACATTACTCATTCAAGAAAGAGGAATTACAGTTCACAAATCACCTCATTGGTTGATGGAGTTCAGAGACAACAAAGGAGTCAGAAGATTTTTCAGACTTGAAGATCAACTCAAGATTGCCAGTAATGAAACTCTCAAGGATATGGAATCTAAGTTGGACATCAATGAAGAAGATGAAGTTGAGTTCTACAGACAACTTCAACTTCAAATAGAGGAGAATGATAGGAGGCTAGGAAAGAAAACAAGGGATCAAAGGAAAAGAAATTAATCTGCTCAGGCTAAAGGAGCACCCTTGGAAACAATGTAATTCTTCAATTCCATCTCAGCATACACATTTTTGCAGCACTTTTGAATTTCTGCTTTATTACAGTTAATATATTTGTCAAGTGTTTTGTTATCATCAAGCTAAACCCAAATTTATGCCTACAGTTCTAGTAGACATAAATAGGGGGAGATTGTTAGGAATATGTGTATTAGTTTGATGATAAGTTAAACAAAACACTTAAGTAGAAATCTAGTGTTTGTAGCCTCAACGGATAAGACCATCTTGGCTATCCGTTGAAGGAGTAGCTTTACTTAGCAATAAGTTTAGTATTGTAGCACATTTCATTCTCTGGATTCAAGTTGTAATTCTTAGATGTTGTAGGAAATTATCAGTCATGTTGACTACTAGTGGATATGCAAATAGGAGGGCTAATTGTAAATATTTCATGCCTTGTAATTTTGTATAAGTGAAGAAGTATCAACTGATATTGAAGACCTTCAACGGATAAGAAACAAAGCTTCAACGGATGTCTCTAAAGCTTCAACGGATAATATCCATCAACGGATAAGTGCTTCAATGGATAAAGACTTCAACTGATAATGCATCAACGGATAAAGCTTCAACGGATAAAGCCTCAACGGATAAGGCATCAACGAATGAAAGCTTCAACGAATGCTTAGTTCATTAGCAGTTGATAGTGATAATTCATAAGCTGACAGAGGCACATGGGTTGACAGAGACAAACTGGAATGTGGAAGCCTCTAGGAGGAATCCAGAAAATGCAGCATTTCCATTCTGGTGCAAACAAGGAAGTATTCAAAGATTAACAGCTAAGCCTAAATTGCATTGGATAGAGAAATGAAGAAGAAACATGTGAAGAGCCTTTTTAATTGTATTTTACAGTTTTGTCTTCACTTGTAAACTTGGTGATATATAAACCAAGTAGCAGCTAGTAATTAGATGTGAATTTTCCAGAGCTGTTTAGAAAAATCCAGAGAGAAAATCATCTAGTTTGTACTAGGAAGCAGCTGTGATTTAATTCTTTGAATCACAGATTTTCTGAAATAACACATCTCTGGTGGAACAACAAATCCACCAGAAAAGTTTTTAAGTTCCTTGTGTTCTCTACATTTGTGTTTGAATATATATCTGTCTGTATTAGCTTCAAGCCATTCACACACATCTGCTCACTAAAACACTTAACCTTAGAAACTACTCAAAACTTGAAAAAGTTTTGAGATTTACATTCAACCCCCTTCTGTAAATCTCATTGTTAGTCCACTGGGAATAACAGTATGAAACAATTTAAAAGGCAATAAAGCAAGTGGAGTAAGATCATGTACCATAGGCTTAAGAGAGGTACCGACAAAGTTTTCACCAAGAATCACTTTCAGCTGTTCTTCATACTGTAGTCCTGGAAACTCCATGAAAGCTGTATGCGTGGTATACAGACAGATACCGGAGCACGAAATCCCACAAACTCGAGACAACAAATTAGCATTGAACACAATCGGAACACCTTGAACCTCGGAATAAACCATATTCTCCTTCATCATTGAAAAATTAGAATAAAACTCCCGGACCAGAGAAGGGTAAATAACATCCGGTGGAGACAAAAGAGATTCACAATCCAAAGCAAAAAACAAATCAACAACCCCAACTTGTTGAATCAAAACAAGGTCACAAAGTCGTTCTTTAAGAATGGGTTTTGACACGGTTTTAGGCTGAGAAGATTTCTCGGGTGACATTGGAGTAGAGGTATCGGGATTAGTTCTTTGGCGTTTCGAACTAGAGGAGGATGGGTTAGGGTTTTTAGGATGTTTAGATTTAGAACGGGTGTGAGTGGTCGACATTGTTGAGAAGGAAGAGAAACGTTTGGAAAGAGGAAAAGAAAAAGAAGTTGAGATTAAATAGAACAAGAGAAGAATATGAAGAGTTAGAAGTGAGATAGAAGTAGAAACATTTGGCTGATCCATACCCCAAACCTTCTTTGTCAAGAGAAGAATTCTGTTGGGCAAGTAAATCATTCAAGGTTCCTTCTCCATGGAAACATTTGGCTAGATCAGTTTTCAGCTGGGCAACCTTTTGCTCGAGTTCAGGAACTTTAGAATCAGAAGATGCATTTGATTCGGCATAAAAAGTTTCCTTCTTTAATGCATCAAGACATGCGTCTTTCATCTCGATCTCATTCTTGAGGTGGTTGACTTCTTCTTTCAACTTAGAAATCTTCTCAGATAATAGCTTGTTTTCTTCTACCAAGGATTCATCTTTGATGGAATCATCAACCTCATTAAGAACCTCACTCAATACTTGTTTAAGATAAGCATTCTTTTCTCTTAACTTTCTATTTTGAGCCTGCAAGGTTAGTACATCCTGAGATATATATGAATTTTTATTAATTTGAACAATATGTACCTCATCATTGTCACTAGAGTCATATTCAAGTCCAGCAAATCATAGTTGAGCTAGTTCATCGTCTGAGTCAATTTCCACCTCAGAATCATCATCACTCCATGTGAGTAAAGCTTTCTTTTTGGCTTTGAGCTTGTAGCAATCTTTCTTGAAGTGACCTTTCTTTCCACACTCAAAACATGCATCCTTGTTTTGATTATTTTTGCTTTCCTTGCTTGAACTAGGTCTGAATTCTTTCTTTGGAAATGAAGACTTCATGGGTCGTTTAGATGCATTCTTTTTGGCCAGAAATTTGTGGAACTTCTTAGTGAGAAGTACAATCTCCTCATCAGAATCTTCAGAAGAATCACCTGCATCTGCATTAAGAGCTAGAGTCTTTTTCCTGGGGGCTTCATCTTCTTCATCATATCTACGTAGCTGGTTCTCGAATTCCTCTAATTCACTGAATAGAGTGAGAGTTTCCATAGTTAATATGGATGGAGAATCCTGAAGGATGGTGACCTTTGAGGAGAACTTCTTAGGCATAGCTCTGAGGATTTTTCTGTTGATTTCAGCTTGAGGAATGATCTTGTCGAGTAGTAAGTTAGAATTCATCAAGGTCAAAAACCTTCCTTGAGCATCTTTGACACTTTCATCTCGTTCCAACCTGAAAGCTTCATAATCACTTATTAGCATACTAAGTTTCACTTCACGTACCTTAGACGTTCCTTCGTGGCTGACTTGGATAGTATCCCAGATTTGTTTAGCCGTATTACATGCAGAAACTTTGCGTAGTTCTGTTGCAGCCATTCCACTTAAAAGGGCATTCATGGCTTTAGCATTGTAGTTCAAAGAATTGACTTCTTCAGGAGACAGATCCTTTAGAGGCTTTGGCTTTCCCTCTTTCATAGGAATAGTTATGCCATTCTCAACAACATCCCATTCATAAGCATCCCGCTGAAGAAAGATCTTCATTCGAAATTTCCAGTCATTATAATTTTCAGCTCCAATTAAGAGAGGAGGGATATTGATTAACACACGTTCTGATTGTGCCATGGATCGCTAGCAAAATAGTCACTAAAAGACAGGTTAAATGCACCTGCTCTGATACCAATTGAAATTCGTAGGCACAATCGAATTAATTAAAGTACAACTGTTCACGAATGGGACAGTCTCTTTTGTCTTGGCAAATGAGACAGACTATATCTAAATGAGACAGGCACTATATATTCAGCAGAATGCAAATTACAGAAATGTAAACGTGCAATGCTGGAAATATGTCAATGCAAGAACACCAAAACTTTTCACTTGGTTCGGCCCCTATACCTAGTCTATGACCTACATCCAAGTCCGCATGCCAACTAACATAGAGAATATATTATATCCACTTAAATAAAGTGCTTACAAACTTTCCTTGATTACAATCTTGGCCCTGAATGAAAGAACCCTTTCCCTAGCACACAACTACTTGGCCTTGATCTTGTAATCAATATTCCCCCAACCCGGGACAAGTGATACAATACAACTTTTTTTCAAATACAAAGATAATAATGTGAAAGATTACAACTCGACTATAAACTCTTAATTAACTGGATAATCAATGAATGTAATTAAGAGGATGTTTTTCTCAGAAAGATATAAGATGGAAATGGCAGAGAGTTGTGTTGTTTCTGAAAAATATTAAGTCGAGTATATATAGAAAACACGTAACGGATATAGTGTATTTCAAACTCTTTTAAAGATAATAAAAGATAAGATTAGGCTTGAAATATTTGAAGGTGTAAAACAAGTAATTTCTTGAAAGAGATAAACCTGATAAAGATTGGATATTTGAAATAAATTAGGTTTATCCAAAATAGAGTTTGTCTTGAAAAGATAAGTCAAATGTTATCCAGTTAACTAAGTTAACATTTAAACAAAACTCTAATACTTATCTAACTAAGTAACAATCTGACTTGCTGTAGACTTCTTCAATGCATCATCAGAAATCACGGATTAACACATCTATCTCGATAAATTATAAGCCGGCTCGAATCAAACTTGTTTACAAACAAAAACATGCCTACAAGAGAGAATTACCCTCTCTTTCTGGCCTCCAAAGTTTTCTTTTGCGAATCATCAAAAGGAATTTAAATATGTTCATTTTTAGTTTCTTTCAAAATTCGTAAGCATAATGACAGTCCCATGGTGAAGCATTATTGCTAATTGAAGTCTAAACAGTCTACTTTTTGCATCTACACAATCATAATGAAATGAAACACAATCTTTTTAGAAAATGAATATGTTAATTGAGTAAATATAAACTGCCCGTGGGATCAGTATCATCACCTATTATATAAAACACACGGTCGGAACATTTTCCAGACAAGTCCAGAAAGAAATTCAGAACTAATCAAAGAGACGTATATTAAGAAAAAACAGATAGAGACCCTCTTAAACCCGCCTCTCGCAGAATCATGGTAGACTCGGAAAGAATATTGAAAGCAATTGCAACTGTTAAACTAGTAGAATAAATATATAAAATTTAAGCCATGAAATGCCACATATTAAGATACCATTACCTTATTCTGCTTCAAATCATTCTTCAAAGTTATCATTTAGTACAGGTCAATCGCATAATTTTTTAGTTTTTTAGCCAAAGGTTTAAGTACCTACTACAACTAAGCTAACAAAAAGGCACTCGAAAAACTGCAACAAATTAAGTTAAATTCATCTACTTCTTAGATGCCTTTCTTTTCGTAGTAGTACTAGCAGACTGTGGCTTGGGATGTTTTTCAACCTCGCTGGGATCCAGCCATTTTAAAGGATGGCGATTATACCAAGGCCAGTCAGGTACTGTGACAAGAGCAGTAACAGCAAGTCCCCCCGCATATATAAGTAAAACTATTTCAAAGGAGCCAAAGATATAGCCTGTAACAAATGCCACCACTGCAAATGCCAGCAGCATCATCTGCATTAGCTGCTCTGCTAACTTTTGCCCTTGCCAATCCATCTATGAGTAAAAACAGGAAATACTATTAAAAGGGACAGATCATCGAGCATATCTGTAAGAAAAAAGATATTCTGCCAGATATTGAACAACATAATCCGTTTCTAATGGCAATCCACGTCACTAGATCAGAAAGTCTAAAAAGCTAATTCATTTTAAGAACAAATTAAACGTCTAATAAATTTTATCTGAGTTGATTGTGGTGTACTTTCATGCACAGATTACAGATATCAACTACTAAATACCAAGATTAATGATAGCCGAGATCATCGAGCAAAAGGGTAAGAAGAAAGATTTTAATAATGTACAACATCATTAATTTCTAATAGCAATTCCGCTCATCTGATTAGAAAGTCTAAAAAGCTAATCCTTTTTACGAACAAATTTAACGTCTAATAAATTTTATCCGACTGTCAAGGAGATCGGTGGGTGAGTTAATTGTGGTGTACTTTCATAGTTTCATGCACATATATCAACTACTAAAGACTGAAATCAATGATGTGGTGCAATACTTGAATTTGAGTTAATATTAAGAAGGAAGTCCCCTTCCAAACTGCCCTGATACAACACAAACTTAACAGAAGATCCAGTGTTGTCTTTGGTAGGTCAAAATAGAATATATTGGCAACGGATGAAATCGAAACGATATCCTCCATTCCAATCACAAAAGTTTAAACGTTGGACTCGAGTTTTAAGCATTCAAATTAACGAATGAATGTCCTTTTCTGCACAATTTGTAATTCTATCATATCATTCAATTTTTCAACACATCACATCTAAAATTTTAAATGAAAATATAAACAATACTTGTTCCTGAGAGGGGAACACCTAAGGATAAATACCAAATCCAAAGAATATTAATAAACGGGATAGATCATGTGTGTTAATATGTGCATTAACAATCTTAATGTAAACGATAATACACAATTAGCAGATGATAATAAATGACAGAACGGATTATAAAATAGGCGCACCTCACCGGAGCCGAAGAAATGCTCGCTTGCGGCACCTGAACCCTACCTATCAATAAAAATATGTTATCTGCTGATTTTATTCGGATTTGATTATATAATATTGGATCAATTTCACACTTTTAAACAAAAAAACTAAATCAGTGAATAAGAGAAAAAATAATCAAGATTAAAAAAATTTAGGAAATGCGGGGGTAATTAACAATCTTAAGTGATTTATTGATTTTGAAATATGTGAGTACAAAATTGGATGGAAGTGATTTATTGATTTAATATTTTACTTTGTGCAGTAATCAGTAAATATGTTAATACCCCTTACCTAATTTTTATTTCACGTGTTCTTACTTTAAGATTCGGTATTAAGGAGAGAGAGTTTATGCACACATACATATTTTCTTTTGCAACAAAAGGAAAGCGACATTCATTAATTTCTCAAATCATTCATCAGTAAATGTAGAAAGTCCGGGTGTATATCACCTTCCCAACCACCTACGATCAACTATGAAACATTTATATCTCGCTAGTGAAATACTCTATTTCTTGAACGTTTTACAAAACGCAAAAACATATTATTTACTTTTAAACTAGCTAACAATGATCTACACTCATCAATTACTCTACCCCAGTACGATGGACTGGTAATGAAAGATCTAATAGCTTGTACCACCTGCAAACAATCGGTTTCCACCTCAGCATTTGAGTACTGCATTTTCTTAATCTGGCTTAGAGTCTCCCTAACTCCTACTGCCTGAGCTATTTTGGGAGAAATCGCCCCTGTAGGCATCTCGACCTTGCCTCCATAAGTTGTTCGTGGTGATTTCTAGCAACAAAGGCATGACTATAACACGTAGAACCTTCGAAAATATGCATACGTACATATTTAATGTCACGAACTCACTGTACATCTCAATTTAAAAACAAATCAATTATTTAATATATTTATTTATATTCTAATATTCATTTGAAACTTTTTTTCCATGTTCATATGTTCGGTTCTTTTAAAAAAAAATTTAAATAAAAAAGGTTTACAGTCCTTTTGAATAAAAATGCTTTTGAAATGTTACTTCAAACAAAGTCATTAAAACAGCTTTTATATTGAAGAAAAGAATAATTTTGTACATAACAATGATTTAAATGATACTCAATTTTTTCACTTAAATCTAAATATTTAAAAATACAGTAAATATAAAAAGTTTTTATCAAATTTTATTTTTGCTAATATATCTATATATATTATGTTAGGTCACACACACTGTAGAAGGGGGTTTAATACAGTGTTTATCACAATCAAATCGAATTAAAGAACACAAGTAACATAAAACAAGCTTTATTAAACTCTGTTACAATATGGAACTGTCCTCTCTCAGTGATGAACAAATTATCACGAGAGCTGCTAGGGTTACAATAAATAATAATTTTGATTATGATAACACATATAGTGTAAACCCTATGTCTGTGTTTATATACTACACAGTTACAAGATAATCTCTAATTGATATGTAATATAATTCTGCTTCCTAAAATATATCAACTAGTTATCTTTTCTTCTGAGTATTCTATTCTTCATAGAATTCCTTCTTCATACATATCTCTTCTTGCGTTTGTCTTGATCTTCTTTCCTTTCAATCAGCCGCCTTCCTTATCTGGAAGTCTCCTTAAGTCCTGATATTATCTCCTGATAAATATCTCCTGATAACTTAAGTTCTGACAACTTAAGTTCTGACTTCAGTATAAGTATTGATTTCCAGTTAAGTACTAATTTGTCCTGTTTAAGTAAGATCTGAAAACTAAACACAAATCATATTAGACATGACATTATCAAATATATCTAACAATTTCCCCCAACTTGTAAATTAGCATAATATACAAGTTTAACAGATATTTGATAATGTCAAAAACATTAAGTACAAATGCATGAGAATTTGACTAGATAACTACAACTTACAGTCCTTGTAGCTTTACCATCTTTAACTTCTGATAACAGCTTCAGTCTGTTTACACATCAAAATTTGAGCAGTTGTAGATCTTGACTTGGCTTCCATTACTGATCTCTTTGATGTCAGGAGTTGTTCTGAGATAGTTCTTTAATAAACATCTCTCAGCATATTTAAGTTCATCAATCATCCTCCTTTTAGCATTCTTCAATTCAACTGTATCTTCACCAATTTAAAAGATAACAGCCCTGAGATCATTTATTCTAGCTTTTCTTATGTCCTGATCTAGTCTGATCAAATATGCCTTGTCAGGCTCAAGATTGAATTCCACATCTTTATAACCCAAAAAGGTAGTTATAATCTTAGCAGAGTTAGGCTTCATCTCAACAATATCACCCTTGTGATCTCTGTACTTGGGACAATATGTGCTATCAGACTTCACAGAATAAAGCTTCTTCTGTCTCTGAATTTGAGTCTTCAAATAATTTGCAGCACCATTTGTTAATCTGTTCTTCACTTGAAGTAAGAATAGAACATGTTCTAGTTCCTCATAATACTTCAGTGGTATATCATTCTGTCTAATATGGTAAACCCTTCCATCTGTCATAAAATATAACAAGATGTGTTCTTTCAAGAAGGTATGGTAAACCATCTGTACAGATTCAGGCTGATTCAATCTTTCAGGAGTTGCTCCAACACCTGGTTCACTCAAAGAAGTTGGATCATTGGTTGTGTTCTGTATTCTTCTTTCATCAGCACTACCCAATCCATATTTATCTCTTGTTTCTTTTCCTGTAACCACTCTTACTTCAAAATCACTTGTTGCAGCCTTCAAAGGTTGAGTCTGTTTAGCTTTGGTGAATCCTGGTAGGAGTAACTTTGAAGGTTTAACATGAGCAATGTCAGAGGTTTCCTTTTCCTTATCTTCTGATATCAAGCCAACTTGAGCTATGTCAGAGGTTGCTTGCTTCAGTGTTATATCAGAACTTACTATATCTTGACTCTGAACAACTTGAGCCATGTCAGAGGTTGTTTGAGAAATCTTCTTTGAAATCAGAGTAAGATTAACATCTTCATCAGATATTTTTTCATCCATAGCAGGCACATAAACCTTTACAGGTTCACCAACTTTTTCTTTGCCCTTGGACCTTGGATCTATCTCCATTTATGATTTGGCCTTAGTTGCCTCAGAATTTATCCTTTCTTTAATCACAATGCCTTTAGCCTTAGGAATTTTCTTTTCAATGACAGAAGCTTCAGATTTGGAGTTGACTTTTTCTAACTTAAGTCTAGCTTCTTCTTCCTTTAGACTCTCAAAGTCCATTCCTGGATTTTCTTTCAGAAATAATTGTCTTGAAATTTCCTCATCAAGTTCCAGATGTTCATCAGAACTTATCCTTTTACCAGTATCAGAACTTATTCTTCTCCCAGTATCAGAACTTGTTCTTTGACTCGTAGTTCCAGCTTTACTTGATGAAAAACCTTTACCTTGACCATGACCTCCACCCATTCCAGAGTTTCCCTGGTCATCTTTTTCATCATCCTTTCCCTTCAGTGTCTTGATAGGTTTGCATTTGGACTTGAGGATTGGATCTCATTGAGTTGATTTTGATGAGAAGCTTGATTCTTCAAAATGTCATCAATCTGAGCCTGTTGCTTCTCCTGAGTTTTGTCAATGTACTCAATTCTGTCAAAGGTAGGTTTGAAAAACCTTTTCTTGTCCAGCTTGGCAACCATATCTTGCTGATTTAAGGATTCTTGAATCTTGTCTACCTTTGCCTGAGTTACAGATTGTTGACTTTGAAGGTGTCTTGTACTGAGTGCAGTAACCCTGAGATGTGTCTTGAAATCATCATTGAATAGCATCTCATCAGCCTTTGCCAAGTGCTCAGCAAGTATGTTTGAAGTAGGAACGAAATCAACTTTGTTCCATTCCTTGGTCCACTCCCTTCCTCTAGGAGTTTCACTCCAAGGTACTGGTGCATCTCCTTTAACAAACTTTTTAACTAGATCAGCTTTTGAAGGAGCTTGTAAAGGTGCATGCCCAGATGGACCAGCTGCATTAACATCTACAGTGGCAGCAGCTTCACCAGTAACTTCATTATTAGCAGCATCGGAACTTATAGAATCAGCATCATTAGCTTCTTCTGATAAAAGAATAGTATGAGTGGCTATTGAGGCTTCAACATCATCCTCTAAGTGCTGATCTCCAACTAAGTTCTGATCAACAGCCAAACCTTGATGCCCACCTAAATTCTGATTTTCATCATCCAGATTCAGAATTGGTATAAAAGGAATATCTTCATTAAAATCAGCATCTAGAATTGGTTTTGTTGGTGGAGTGATTTGAGCTGGTGGAGCTTCCAAGTACAGAACCTCAGGCACAATCAGGTTGTGAATATCAATCTCAGCACTTGTGCCTGGGTCTTCAGTATGTACTGGCTCATTTATAGGAGACACAGGAGGAGTAGACAGTCTGTCTTGAGTAGTTTCTGGTTGTGCTGAAGGAAGTAATTTAACAACAATTGATTCTGTTGGGATCAGAGATTTCTGACCCCCTTCCTTAGCTCCTTCTTCCAGAGTTTCTTCAGAATGTGATGATACACTGACAACCCTCCTGGCTCTTTGATTTTTATGTCTCTTTGCAGAACTAGAGACTTTGGGAGCTTCATCATCATAATTTAGCTTTCTAAGCCTTTTTAGGGGCCTAGAACTCCCAATTTCAACATTCTTCCGAGAAGAGACCTTCTCAGCTTCTACAACAACAGGTTCTGATACTGGAACCTGTTCCTCACTATCTGACTCATCCCTCAGAACAATCCTCCTTCTCTTTTGTTGTGTCTGAGGTATAGTCTTTGTCCTCTTAGGTTTGGAAGATGAAGGCCTCACAGGATGTGCTGATGGTGAAGGTTGAGATGTCTGTGATGGTTTGAAATATATCCTGATGGAGGGTTGGGTAGGTTGAGGTTGAGAAGTTTGAGGTGTAGATGTGGTATGTTCTGATGGTTGGTGAGGTGGCTGGGATGTGCTGGTGGGTTGAACATCAGGGTAAACAGATGTGTAAGTTTGAGGATCAACATTTACAAGAATCTGTTTTACAGACTGAGGTATCTGTAAGGGTCTAACCACTTTCTTCTTAATGTCAGCATTTAACAAATCATTAAAAGCTCTTTTTGCAAGCTTAGAGGGTGGAATTAAATCAGTGGTAGGTTGGGGTTCATCAACACAACAAAAAGAATATATAAGCTGACAGAATCTAGCAAAGTATACTACATTCCTATCCTCTGTCATCCTATCCCCTATGAAACCTAACACAGCACTTGCAAAATCAAAGTGAATTTGATGAATAAGAGCATACCCGATTTGCTGACTCATAATTGGAATGACATCAAAGTTGGAGCACTTATTGGCGAATGCCTTAGTGATACAATCGAAGAAAAAGCTCTATTCCTTCCTGATATTTGCCCTTTTCAATTGTCCAAGCTTGCACAAACTTTTCTCATAGCCCAAACTGACCATGAGCTGCTGTAGAACAGGGTCCTCCACTGTTGAAAAAGTACATCCTTCTGGTAAGTGGAGAGCTTTACGAACTGCTCCAGGAGTAATCACATGCTCAACAACATTGACTTCAAATACGATGCTTGGAGTACCAGTAGCACCACCATCATCAAAAATCCCAGTCCGCCAAAACGTCAGAACTTGTTGGCTTGAAATAGTTTGAGGTTGGGTCAAAGCATACCCAATCTCACTATTTGCTAAAAAATCTTGCATAAAGTGCAAATCTGATGGAGCTTCAGCCTTGTTCAAGATTGCAGCATAGTTGTTTGGTACAAACTTGGCTCCATCAATAATTAAATCCTTGGGTGCCATGAGAAATAAGTGAGAAATAAAATTGCCTGTAAGGTGTTTGATAAAATGTCTGTAAAGAAACCGTCAGTAAAAAGTGAGAGAGAATAAGAAAAAAGAGAGAGAGAGTAGAATAAAACTGAAAATAAAAGATTTAAAAGTCTTTTATCTCTTTTACTTAGACACCCCACGTGACAGTGGTTAAAAAGTAGTGGAACAGACCTTTACACCTGTCAAACATGCAGCAGTTAAGGCAAAAATTAATGGGCACTGTAAATAAGCAATTATTACTTATCACATACAGTTTTTCAAGGAGAAAAACCGTCCCACTAACCAAGTAATCCCATTAAATAAATGATTATTACTGCTTTATCTCTCATAAACCAATATTCAAAAAATATGACCGTTGAGGTAATGACCAAAAATAAACCAAGTAAATAAATACTGCCACATCAGCATCAGAACTTGATTATTATCAGGATTTAAAAGTCATCAGAATATGGCTACTTAACTCGAAAAGTGAATGCCTATTTCTGTAATTCTTCACAGAAATAATGATTTCGTTTCTTCAGAACTTAATCATCAGAATTTCTATCATAACTTGTCCTCAGAATTTATGCAACTGACACTTAACCTGTTCATCTAAAATAACATTTATCACCACAATAATTTTCATTATTCATATGGAGTGTATGTGTGTGCAGTAAGCTAAATATCAGATAAAGATTAAAGTCTGATTCACTTCAGTACATCTTAGAAATAAGGCATAACTAAGAACTTTACTCAAAATCTGTCATTATTCCAAAGTCTACTATAGAATGAGTTCATGCATGAGTCCACCTCAACTGTTTTATGCTCATTTTATGCATCTTTTGAAATTCCTTTTTACAGTGGCTTCTGAGTGTAAGTGAGTCACGACTGCTTATCAGAATTTATGCTATTATCAGAGTATTTCTCCAGTAATCATAGAGTGTGAAAAGTCACCAAGAAAATATTTATTTTGCTTTTCTAATGCATATAACTTAATACCAGCAATGCACTTGAGTCTTCCCTTCCACATTTTTACTCTAGATCTCAAAGGAGTACCTGATTTTTATTTATTTTCTTTTCTTTTTCTTTTGATAAGTGAGGCGTATCAGCACTTAGTACATTCACCAGATTTACTAACATCAGAACTTAACAGATAAGAAGCACTATTCTAGTTTTTGACTTAGTAATAAGATATACAAAGTAAACTTAACTAAGCTCAATATCAGAATTGGCTTGTGTTAAAAGATTTCCACACAAACAATTACTTCAAACATGGGATTTTTAGAATATTAAATACTTCTAGTTCAACATCTGACACAATTATCCTCATTGGATTGAATAGTCACAGAGACATGCATATCACTATCAGAGTTTAGAAATTCACATCAGACAACAATCAGCACTTAAGCAAATTTCAATTTAAGCACAGAATACACAAAGATAGTAATATCTGTAAATACTGATCATAAAATATGATGTATCAGAACATAAACTAAGCAGATTTAGAGAAGGAACCTGAAACCATTCCAAGTTCATTTAGCAATCTTGTAAAAGTAGCTTCACTTAGTGGTTTTGTGAAGATATCTGCTAGTTGTTGATCTGTTGGAACAAAATACAATTCCACTGTACCTTCATCCACATGTTCCCTTATGAAGTGGTACCTAATGCTGATGTACTTTGTCATTGAGTGTTGAACTGGATTACCTGTCATAGCAATAACACTTTGATTATCACGGGAAAATAGGAATTTTAGAAAATTCTAACCCATAATCCAGTAACTGATTCTTCATCCAAAGAATCTGTGCACAACAGCTTCCTGCAGCAATGTATTCTGCTTCTGCAGTTGATGTGGAAATTGACTTCTGTTTCTTGCTAAACCAAGAAACTAATCTGCCTCCAAGAAATTGGCAGCTTCCACTTGTGCTTTTCCTGTCAATTTTATAACCTGCAAAATCTGCATCTGAGTAACCTATTAGTTTAAAGTCTGATTCTCTGGGATACCACAATCCCAGATCAGTTGTTCCCTTAAGATACTTGAAAATTCTTTTCACAGCTGTTAAGTGAGGTTCTCTTGGATCTGCTTGAAATCTTGCACAAAGTCAGGTAGCATACATGATATCAGGTCTACTAGCAGTTAGATAGAGTAGTGAGCCAATCATACCTCTGTAATCAGTAATATCTACTGATGTACTAGTATTCTTATCCAATTTTGTTGCAGTGGCCATGGGAGTGGATGCACTTGAACAATCTTGCATTCCAAATTTCTTCAGCAAATTTCTGGTGTACTTGGATTGACAAATAAAAGTGCCTTCTTCATTTTGCTTGACTTGAAGGCCCAGAAAATAGCTAAGTTCCCCCATCATACTCATTTGATATCTTGACTGCATCAGTTTGGCAAACTTCTTTCAAAGTCTGTCATTTGTAGAACCAAAAATGGTATCATCAACATATATCTGCACCAAAAGTAAGTCCTTTCCATGGTTGAGATAAAATAATGTTTTGTCAATAGTTCCTCTGTTAAATCCACTTTCCAGAAGAAATTGAGCTGGTGTCTCATACCATGCTCTTGGAGCTTGCTTAAGGCCATAAAGTGCTTTATCAAGCCTGTAGACATGATTTGGAAGTTTGGAATCTACAAAACCCGGAGGTTGTTCAACATATACTTCCTCTTCCAATTCTACATTGAGAAAAATACTTTTCACATCCATTTGAAAGACTGTAAACTTTTTGTGAGCATCATAAGCCAAAAATATCCTTATGGCTTCCAATCTAGCAACTGGTGCAAATGTTTCATCATAATCAATTCCCTCATGTTGAGAATATCCTTTTGCAACTAGCCTTGCTTTATTCCTTGTAATTATGCCATCACTATCAGTTTTGTTTCTGAACACCCACTTTGTACCAACAGCAGATTTGTTCTTTGGTCTTGGTACTAGGGTCCAGACCTTATTTCTTTCAAATTCATTTAACTCTTCCTGCATTGCTTGCACCCAATCAACATCTTGAAGAGTTTCTTCCACTTTCTTTGGTTCAGTCTGAAAAAGAAAGGAATTATAGAGACATTCATTTGATGTAGTTGTTCTAGTTCTGACACCTGCATCAGGATTTCCAATAATTAAGTCAGGAGTATGTGCTTTAGTCCACTTCCTTGCAGATGGAAGATTTTCTCTAGAACTGGATGCTCCCCGATGATCCATGCTGTCTTCATCAACATTTTATGATTCTCCCCCTGAAATTATGCTCTCTGAGTTGAATCCTTCAGAATTTGAGTTTCCAGAAATATCAGCACTTGAGTTTCCAGAATTATTAGAACTTGGCCCATCAGAACTTGATGAATCAGAACTTGAAGAGCCTGTTGTAGGTTCTGATGCTTCTTGAGATGTGGTTGTATCTTCAGTATGCTCCCCCTGCACAGGTGCATCTTCCTTTGGCGTAGTCACCACAGTTTCAATAACATCAGAGTTTAATCCATCAGAGTTTGCAGTATCAGGATTTAGACTATCAGGATTTAGACTATTAGGATTTAGACTGTCAGGATTTAGACTGTCAGGATTTACAGTATCAGAATTTAAAACTTCATTCTCAAATCTCAGCTGATCATGATCATTGAAATCTTCAAGTCCTGTAACCTTCTTATCATCAAAAGAGACATTGATAGATTCCATGACAACCCTTGTTCTTAAATTGTAGACTCTGAAGGCTTTTGTGTAAAGTGGATATCCAACAAAAATTCCTTCATCAGCTTTTAGATCAAATTTGGATAGCTGTTCAGGATGAGTCTTAAGAACAAAACACTTGCATCCAAATACATGAAAATACTTCAGATTTGGCTTCTTTTTCTTCACCATCTCATATGGTGTTTTTCCATGCTTGTTAATGAGTGTTGCATTCTTTGTAAAATAAGCAGTCTGCACAGCTTCAGCCCAAAAGTAGGTTGGTAACTTTGCTTCATCAAGCATAGTTCGTGCAGCTTCAATAAGAAATCTATTCTTTCTTTCAATAACTCCATTTTATTGTGGAGTTCCAGGAGCAGAAAATTCCTGCTTTATTCCATGGTCTTTGCAGAACTCTTCCATGATCAAATTCTTGAACTCAGTGCCATTATCACTTCTTATGATCTTCACAGAATCTTTGACAAATTTATCCAGTTGCTTGACATGATCAATCAAAATAGATGCAGTTTCACTTTTTGTGTGCAAGAAATACACCCATGTGTATCCGGTGAACTCATCCACTATGACCATATTATATTTCTTTTTTACAATAGACATGACATTCACTGGACCAAATAGATCAACATGTAGTCGGTGATAAGGCTCAAGAATTGATGATTCAGTCTTGCTCTTGAAAGAAGATTTTCTTTGTTTTTCCTTCTGACATAAATCACATAGGCCATCAGGAGCAAATACTGATTTTGACAATCCTCTCACAAGATCTTTCTTGACTAGTTCATTTATATTGTTGAAATTTAAATGAGAGAGTTTCTTGTGCCAATTCTAGCTTTCTTCAATTGATGCTCTACTTAACAGACAGATTGCAGAACCATCAGTACTTGTTGAAAGCTTGGCTTCATAAATGTTACCATGCGTGTATCCTTTCAGAACAACTTTGTCTGTAGATTTGCTTACAACTTTACAGTGTTCTTCAAAGAAATCCACATGATAACCTCTGTTACAGATTTGACTAACACTCAGCAGATTGTATTTAAGTCCTGAGACCAGAGCTACTTTTTCAATGATGACATTCCCCAGATTGATATTGCCATATCCCAAAGTTTTTCCCATGTTGCCATCTCCATAAGAAACACTTGGGCCAGCTTTCTCCATAAAGTCTGATAGTATGGCTTTATTTCCAGTCATATGTCCTGAACATCCACTGTCCAGAACTAGGATATTTTTCCTGTTACCCTGCAATCACAAAGACCACTAGTGATTAGTTTTAAGGACCCAGACTTGCTTGGATCCTTTGTCCTTATTAAGTTTGTTAACATTTGTAGCGGATTTAGCATCAGAATTTATGTTAACATTTTTCTTATCAGCATTTACACTATCAGACTTTGCATCAGAACTTACACTAGAAGGAACAATGCTAACTTTCTTTAAAGAAGGTTTTATTTGATAATAATCATAGTACAAACTATGATATTCCTTACAAGTATAAATGGAATATCATAAACTACCACAATGAAAATAAGGATTTTGTGGCCTATATCTAACAGACTGACTCTTAACTCCTGACTTTGAAGGTAAGGAGTTTATGTTCTTATTTTTCCTGCAAAAAGAAGCCAGATGGTTAGAAATTCCACAGTTATAACATTTCTTTCTAGGAGCATTAGGAACAGGCTTATAATCATTATTTTTATTCACACCTTCCTTTCCATTCCTATTTTTCCTAGGTGGCTTTACCTTGTTTACATTCTTAACATCTTTCAGCTTATGCTTAAGATGCTTCTTTGTCATTAAACCTATGTTCACTTCACTTGGCTTACCCTATTTTGGTTTGTCAGAAGTTAATTTCTCTTTAACTTCTGATTTATCAATATCAGACTTTACAGCTACAAACTTAACAGGATTTACCTTTGGTTTTTGTTTAACAACTATAGGCTCAACCTCTATAGTTCCCTTATCAGTCTTATCATCTCCATAACCTAAGCCTTCTTTCCAGTTTCCACTACTTAACAAATTCTGAGTTGTTCTGCCAGAGTTAGTCCAAGTCCTGATAATCTCTTTTTCCTTTTCTAACTCAGTTTTTAGAGATTCATTTATTTTAAGAATTTCATCCTTAACATAAAAGGCATCATCTCTATCTTTCTGAGTTTGATGGAACATGACTAACTCTTTTTCTAAATAATCATTCCTCTTCTTATAAGCAAGATTTTTAGAAGTTAATCTTTCACATGTTAAAGTTTGATCTCTATAACTAATGAACATGGTTTTAAGATATCTTCTCAACTCATTAATATCATCAGTATGAAAGGCATAAGTAGTTTGAGGTACCTTTAACTCAGCAGCATCAGAACTGCTATCAGCATTTGCCATCAAGGCATAGTTCACCTCACTTTCAGAATCTGAACTGTCTGTCCAGCTTTTCTTCTTTGTGACAAGAGCCTTGCCTTTGTCACTCTTCACTTTCTTGCAATCAGGAGATATGTGGCATTTCTCACCACAGTTGTAGCATTTGACATTTGTGTAATCTCCTCTGTCAGACTTTCTTCCTTTGCCTTCAGATTTTCTGAAACTCTTCTTATCAGAACTTGCACCTTGCCTGGAAAACTTCTTTCCTTTTCTGAATTTTCTGTATGCAATCCTTGTGATTCCTTTCATCATAAGAGCACACAGCTTCATCATCTCTTCATCAGGATCCATCTCAGGTAAGCTTTCAGTTTTAGAGTCATCATCAATATCAGAACTTGATGATTCAGTATCAGACTTTGTGATGAGAGCTTTTCCCTTGCCTTTCCTTGAGGCAGCTGCTTTGGGGGATTCCTCCTCAGCCTTAAGAGCAACTGTCATTGACTTTCTTCCTTTTCTCTTGTTTCTTTGTTCCATCTCAAGTTCATGAGTCTTGAGCATCCCATAAATTTCATCAAGAGTTGTTTCTTCAAGATTATAGTTGTCTCTTATAGTGGTGGCCTTTAAATCCCAACTTTCAGGAAGTGCTAACAGGAATTTAAGATTTAAATCCTCAAGATCATATTCCTTGTCAACTAGTGACAAATCATTCAAGAGTTTGACAAATCTGTCGTATAAACTAGTTAATGACTCATCAGGCTTTGAGTCAAAGTGTTCATACTCTTGAGTGAGTATAGTCTTCCTGTTCTTCTTAATTGATTCGGTTCCCTGGCATCTTGTCTCCAAAGCATCCCATATCTCCTTTGCAGTCTTGCAGTTGATCACCCTGTTTAACATTACATTATCAATAATACTATGCAGCAAGTGTCGTACCTTAGCATCCTTAGCAATTGATGAGATATCTTCAGCAGTATAATCACTCTTCTCCTTTGGTACAGACTTTAATGGTTCACCTGCAACTACAACAGAGAGTTTGGTTGGCTTGTGTGGTCCTTCATTGATTCTGTCAAGGTATTCTGGATCAGTAGCTTCCAGAAACATAGACATCCTCACCTTCCATATGGAATATTCAGATGGTTTCAGTATGGGAACTCTAATAGTCTCATATCGACTATGGATTTGAGTCTTTGGAGGTTCTTCAGTTTTGGTGGGCTCAGTTGAAGTTTGTTCTCCTTCAGACATGATTGTTTCCGGATCTTAAACTGTTTGTGTGTTAACAGATCTGCTCTGATACCACTTGTTAGGTCACACACACTATAGAAGGGGGTTGAATACAGTGTTTATCACAATCAAATCGAATTAAAGAACACAAGTAATAGAAAACAAGCTTTATTAAACTATGTTACAATATGGAACTGTCCTCTCTCAGTGATGAATAAATTATCACGAGAGCTGCTAGGGTTACAATAAATAATAACTTCGATTATGATAACACATATAGTGTAAACCCTATGTCTGTGTTTATATACTACACAGTTACAAGATAATCTCTAATTGATATGGAATATAATTCTGTTTCCTAAAATATATCAACTATTTATCTTTTCTTCCAAGTATTCTATTCTTCATAGAATTCCTTCTTCATGCATATCTCTTCTTGCATTTGTCTTGATCTTCTTTCCTTTCAATCAGTCGCCTTCCTTATCTGAAAGTCTCCTTAAGTCCTGATATTATCTCCTGATAACTTAAGTTCTGACAACTTAAGTTCTGACTTCAGTATAAGTACTGATTTCCAGTTAAGTACTGATTTGTCCTGTTTAAGTAAGATCTGAAAACTAAACACAAATCATATTAGACATGACATTATCAAATATATCTAACATATTATTATAATAAAGGCGGAATACTAAAATTTGGTTGGTAGTCGTTAACCATTGTTTGATTACTCAACCTATAACCATTAGATTTCAAATTAAAATTATTGATAAACGTTAAATATAATATTACATGTTATTTTTATAACCAGGTCTAAGTTTTGAAATGTAATATAATTTTTTTACTAATTAATTACACACGAAAACGCCGACTTAAACAAAACACACAAACCTTTGACTGTTAACAAAATATCTTATCACTTTGTATTTTGGTTTGTGATACTTATTAGTTGTAAATAATAACGTACTACTGTTAAATTTTAATAAATAAATACCTATCACGATCAAAATATTTTATCCACTAATCAAGATTACTCATTTATCAAGGTTAAAAATAGATTGTCTCTCTTTTGTTGGGACCGAAAACAATATTAATTTAACAAGATTATTCGTTTAACGAATATTCATTTATCGCGATTGTACTGTAGTTATGTAGAATTTTGAAATAGAAATAAAAAAACACATATTAGTAATATAATTATTTATTTTAAAATAAAAGAGAATAAATGACACATTTATCATTTTTACAGTAAATTGTAAATAACAAACTGTGATAGCACGACATGAGTATGTATTGTTTAACGCAAGATACAGGAGTAACATTGAAATTTGAAATGTTATGTAATAGGAGTAACCCTGTACTCCATGCTAGATGACCGAGTATCCTTATCTATACTATATTATAATAATTGAAATGCGGTATAATTTATAATTATTTTTTTATCGTAGTTAACGCGCAGCCGTTACCCTTCGGGTGCGCATTGGGTAACCCTACGGGCTCACGCAATAGCCTGCAAACCACATGAACCAATGTAAACTGCATTTAAGCGACATGCTCTGACTCAGGAGGCATAATCATAAATTCTACTCCCGTGAGATTCGAACCTGGGACCAAGAGGATAATTTTTCTCTCTTTAACCAACTGAGCCAACCCTTGCGGGCTTATAATTTGTAATTTGGTTAACCCTCATTTTAGTTATCCATTTTTATCACGACCGTCGGATCTTCTTTTTCAAATAATCGGAGTCGTTAAATTCAAATACTAAAAAACCATACTCTACAAGTTCTCGGGTTCGAATCTCGTAAAAAACAAACATTTATATTATTATTTATAAAATACATATAAGTTCTCAGGTTCAAATCTTACTAACAACAAATATTTAGATTATTATTTATAAATAAGATCTCATTAATCATAAACTAATTATACTATTTGAGTTTAACTTGAAATTATATACAATCAAATTATAATTATATAATTATTATCTAGTATTTAATTATCTATATGGAATTTTAATTAAATTATATAAAATAAAAATAAAAATATATAAATATTAAGTAAGACCCGTGCATCGCACGGGCCGTAAGCTAGTACACATTTAATACATATAAGGATGTTAAAGTAATTTCAGATTACAGCATGGAGTAAAAATTTACTGCATTTAGTATCACCCAAAAGAAAGTAAAGATTTGTTGAAATATCAACATAATTATTATTGTAATTAATGTTTCTTTATTGATCATACCACTTTTGAAAATAAAGTTTTGAAATAAAACTGATTCATATTTAAACTCCCTTTTTATTCTTTTGTTTTTTTTCAAAAATTTCAGAAACACTTTAGAGAAAATAAATAAGCACAAATGTTTCACTTTCTGTTAGGTAATGAATACAATATAGAGGGGGTAAATGCGCTTTTCTTAATTTTAGACTTTTCTTGAATTATGTTTGGTTTGGTGAACAAAGTAATCTGCTTTGTAGTGAACTGTGTTAATACAAAAATAATGAAATAAAAACAGTAAACATAAATCTTCAAAACTCACTTAATTTTATATTAAAATCAAGTATGTCTTGCTACAAAATTCCTGGGTTCTTTGTTGATAAATAACTCAGCTTCTTCCATGAGAGAGTAAAAGATTTTTCAGATCTATTTGTTACACATTAAAACAAAGTATCCACTATTTATTTTATAGAACAGTAAACACAGGTTTTACACAGCATGTAATAACATGTACTAAACCCTACTTTAAGTTAACTAAAACTTTTTATTTCTGGCTTAGTGTATCTTTACAAATCGTGCATGTCCGTGACTTTACTTTGTCAGTTAATATTGGCCTTTGATCTTGTACTCTTCAAGCTGCTTTTGTAGACTTTTCAAATCAGTGATTGATTTGTTTGTTGATTGATAATCTTGGATCTTTAACTGGTCTGCATTTTGTACTTTGAAAATTATATCGAGATCTCTAGTTTGTTAATAGAGAACTCGACATCTCGACAAGTATAATTACTTATCGAGATCTCTTAGTTCTCTACAAGTGTTTTGACTTATCGAGGTCTCTGAGTTCTCGAATGTGAATCTTGACTTATCGAGATCTCTGAGTTCTCGAATATGAACTTGACTTATCGAGATCTCTGAGTTCTCGAACGAGCTTGGCTTGTCGAGGTCTCCAAGTCTTTGCATATAGTATTAACTTGTCGATATCTCTAATAGTTATATCTTCATTTTGGCTTATCGATATCTCTGAGTTCTCTAATGCAGAACTGACTCGTCGATATCTCCAATCTTCATATCTTCTTTTTGACTTATCGATATCTCTGAGACTTCTCTATAAGCTATTTTTGACTTGTCGATAAGTCATTCTGGAGTTCTCGAATGACTTCTCTATATGACTTGATCTGTGACTTGTAGATTTATTGACTTAGAATGTTTTTCTCAAAACAGATTTATTCAACTCCAAGATTTTCACACTTTCTCTGAGGCATGATCTTCATGATCTTCTTCCGGAGTTTATTCTTAGGCTTGAGACTGTTTACAGAAAAATACCCCAGTCTAATCTATTTACACTTTTACAGACTCAAGTTATACAATGCAAAATTCAAACTTAGATTATCATGCAACTTACTTAGGGCTGTCAATTTGACTTAGTCTTGTTATAGTAGAGGCATGTCTTGTACAACAATCTCCTCCAATTTGTGAGAAGATTGCTTATCACAAATTTATGCCTGGTAACAAGACTAACCCCAAGCTAAAATGAACAATTAAGCTTTACATTCAAATTGACAGAAGTACAACATTTATACATAAAAAATTTCTTGAGTTTGACAGATACAATCATTAATCAAATTTCTTATCTCCTGTTTCTTCTCCAATGAGGTCCTTTAACTTTACAAGTACTTCCAGTTCTTCTATGATTGGTGTTTCTCTTAGTGCTTCTACAAGTTTGAGTTTATCTGCTAATGAATAACCATTCAAGAAACCAACCCTAATTCTTGAGAATCTGCCAATCTTGATGTTGAGAAATTGTCCATCCTTGGTTATTTTTCTCATCCCCTTTGCCTTGAGATCTTCAGATTTTTGAATATACATGTCTATCTCCTCAATGTACTTTCTTTTCCTCTCCTCACTTTCAGCCTTGTTTCTTACTCTTCTTTCTTCCCTTTCTACCAATCATTCAGCCAAAACAGATCTCCATGCTTTTGTTCCAGAATCCTTATCCTTCAGTAATCTTATCACTCTTTTGATCTTTGTGGGTGAAAATGTGTCCCTTAAGCCTTTGCCAAGAAATGTGAAGGTTCCATCATGATAGCTTACTTCCCTTATTGATACAACACAAACTCTGACCATTTCTTCAGCTAATTGTTGAAAGTAGTATTCATCTGAGATGCACCAGTTTAGAGGTAGAAAATCACTTTGATTTAAACAGTTCCAGATGGCCCTCTTAGTAACTTGCATTTTTTTTGTTTTTCTCCCAACATATTTGTAATGAAGTTTGGTTGGTGGCTTAACAGAAGGTAGGTTTGAGATTTTCTTTAGAGATGTTTGGTTTAAGGTGATTGGTATTTTCAGAAGGGTGTTAGCCGTTTGTTTGTACAAGAATTTAGACTATGAGGTTTGAGGTGGTTTGGTATTTGAGTTTGTTGGCTTAAAAGGTTGAGCTTGGTTGATTTGGATTTTTAGGGTTTGTTGTTGTGGTCCTGAGCCATATTCCTTTTTCTTCTTTCATCCCCTTTCTTCTTCTCATCTTCCTTCCTCTTCTCATCCTGCTTCTTCTCTTTGCTACCAGTTGCTGTAGAGGATTGACTTGGATTTGAACCAGAAGGTGGTTTATCATCTTGCTTTTGCTCATCATCATACTTGTCATTCTTTAATTTATATTGTAGGTTTGGAAACATGGTATCAGCATTCACAAGGTACCTTTTAAGGATTCTGATCATTTCTTTATCTTCGGTTTTCTTGTGCTTTTTGTATTTCAGATCAGATTGAAGAGTCATAATCAGCCTCATGTTTCCTCTAACACAGTTCTTAGGAACATTGAAGATTTTGCATTTCTTAGACCGAGAACAGATGTAGGCCACACCTTTGTTTGGTTAGATATATGCTTCAGGAAAAATATCTATCTGAGCCTTTTTGATTTCATGTAGCAATTGTGTGTCCTCTGGAATGACTGTATGAACTTTGTCAATCACAACATCCAGCTAAGATGCTCTCAATTTCTGAATGTTGGAGAGAGACACCTGTAGACATCTGTCCAGTCCACTGTCATTGACATTAGCTACAATCCTCTTTTCCAGAAAGTTATCAACTTTGACAATCACCACTCTAACAAAGTTGATGTTGTTGGCCAAAGCTCTCTTGTATGTGATATATTTGTTGTGGAGAGACACCCTCAAGTCTGCTAGAAGTTTATTGAATTCTTGATCTTGACAGGGTCCTTCTACAGCTTTTAGAAGTCTTTCCTTTCCAATATCTTTAGAGATTTGAGCTTTTGAAGAGCTTTGACCAGTCTCAGTAGTTGATGTAGGCTCCTTTGACTTCCCAACATCCTTGGATTGTTGAAACCCAGCTTATATCTCCCCCTTAGTCTTGGTAACAACCATGAGTAGGGGAGTTGATATTTTTGGCCTCACAGTCTCAGGTAGTGCAAGCAATGGAATGTTAAGCTTACCCATGATAGCTCACAAAGCCACATAATTTTGCATTTGTAAATGCTTGTGGGAGTCCACCAGGATCTGTATGTCTTCCTGTTGACTCTGTACTAGAGTAGTGAGAGCTTGCACTTGAGTTGTGAGTGAGTCATTGGAGGAATACAAAGTTGAAACTTGTTCTTGAAGGGCTTGAATTTTGCAGATTTATGGATGCAGAAGCAGGTTGTTGAGAACTTAAGGGAAGAGAGGCTCCAAAGGTGTTTTGGACAACTTGCTTGATTCCTTCCATAAGCAAGGCAGAAGGCTCATACCTACTATGGTGAAGCTGGTTCAATTTAGCTTTTGTGTCATTGAAATTGATTATGTGCTATTGAACCACCTCATGTAAAGCTATCAAGGACTGTCTAAGATTTTTGACATCTTTGTCTACATCAGTCAGATCAAATCTTGCCATTTGGTCAGCAAAATGTTGAAATTTGGAAGTGATCTTGACTTGAGAAGGTATAATCTCATCCATCTTCTCTCTCACCCTTTTTCTGATTTTATCTTGATGACCAGTCAATGATAATTCTAGAGCTTTACGAAATAGGTGAAAAGCTTTGAGTTGAGCGTTGTGAATTTCATTAACTGCTTCATAGACTTCCTCAGGAGTTAAAGCCTTTGCATTGCTTCCTAGAATGGTTAGATAGTCTTCCCTGAATTTAGCCAAGATAACATCCATTTCAAGACTGTAGTCTTTATTCAGCCAAGCATCACAATTTGCATCATGACCAGCTTTATTAACAATCTTGGCTTGTTGAGTTTCAATATCTGTCTGGTAGGAAAGCATGATGGCCTGGTAGTTTTGATTTGACATGTTGGATGTGAGAAGCTGTTGTAATAATTGTGCAAGACCATCAAGTTGATCAACCACTAGATCATCAATAACGGAGGGTTGAGTTACTGTTGCTTGTAACCATTGGGAAATAAGATGAGGTTCTTGTGGTTGAGAGGTGGAAGGTTGATTGGTTGAGTGTGAAGGTGATAGGGTAACAGAACCACTTGTGACAGGAGTCACAGTTTGACTCACAGTTTGCACTGTGGTTATGACAGGGTGTTGTTCTTCACTTGTGGTGGGAAGCTCCAGTTGAATTGGAGGGGATTTGGCTGGGTTACTTGAAAGAGATATGTCCTAAGTCTAATTATGTATGAGGATTTAGGAATAACTTTTATGTAATCTGTTTTGATTTTATTGATATTAATAAAAGACTTGTTTTGTTTTTATTGCGGGCTCTATCTATTTAAATGTTTAAATAAGATATACTACAGTTTAGAGTAAAGCTTTTTATGGATTGTGATGAGATCATAATAATGAGACCTAAAAGATGATAACTCTGAACTTAAATAGTTCCTGGTCGTAGGATTACTAACTGGTAATTAATAATCCGCAAAGATCGTTAAATACTATGCTTGCTTCATTATGAAGGATGCCTGTTCTCATAGACATTTGTGTGGTGACACTATAGCTAGTATGTAGGTGCTTATTATAGAATAAGTTCACTGAACATGACTCACACAGCTAAACAACTGATGGAGTTCACTCACGTGTCAGTAGTTGTTCACATACTGATAGTTGTACAAGTATCCTTAGACTTGAGGTCATCATAGTCATCTTGTGTACACTTAACTAAGCTTTGGTTTAGTTCTTAGTCTCAAGGGAAAATTATAAGGGCTCTACTGGGTATAGGAATTTGTACACGAAGATAGTGTATGATCAATAAAGGATCTACCCCTTCCAGTGAAGGAATAGAATGTTCAATGCTGATCCACTTATGCTAGTTCAGGAATATCTGGCCAGAGTGAATGAAATTAGAAAGGAGTTTCTAATTTACATTAAATAAAACTAAGCATAGTGAATGGGAAAGCAAGTGATTAAATAAGATAGGTTTGATACAAGTTCCATGCCTTGTATTTAATCGTGACATTGCAGGGTAGAAGGAATTGACCGTACGGTAACTACTCACTGAATAAGTTCTTGGTATTCTAAGCAGTGAATTCGTATTATCCGGATAGTCGCGATATGCTGAGAAGTATTCCTCACGATGTAGAATAAATATGATTAATTAATTAATCATATTTAATGAATTAGAGAATTTATATAAATAATGATAAAATAGTTTTATTATTATTTATTTCTACTACCGGCTTAATATTGAACCAACAGGGTCACACCATAAAAGAGAATGATTTAATGGTGGAGGAATTAATTAATAATGGCTGATAATTATTTATTTATGAAATAAATAATTAATTGACAAATTTAATAATTGATTAAATGAGATTTAATTGATTATAAATTAATTAAGAAAAGGTTCTTAATATTATTAATTAAGAATTTAATTTTTGGAAATTAAATCAAGAGAGAGAATTATTTCTAAAGTGTTTAGAAAAAGGATTAATAATTAAAAGGTGTTTTAATTATTAATGAGAATAATAAAGGGTTAATAATAATAATATTTTATGGGAAAATTTTGCCTATAAATATACTATTATAAACCCTATTTTTGCCTCAACCTAAAAATTTTACAAAACCCTAATTCTCTCCACCTCCTCCTTCTCCATTACATCGTTTTCTTGGTGGATACCGGTGGAGTGCTTCACACTTGAGGAGCAGCTGCTAAGGATCTCCGCTCGTGGTTCTTGGATCGCTATTAAAGACCTCCATCTTTCCATTAATGTAAAGCTTCTTAAGGTAAACATACTGAACTACGAATTAAATATTATTTTTCGCATGGATCCTGCGGAGGGTTTCGGTTTTTTTTTTAAGATTAAATTTATGTTTTCGCTGCGTTTATGTGCTAAAAACCCTTCAATGGCATCAGAGCTACTAGCGAAAAGTTTTTAATTCGTTTATGTGTTTAACTGTTTTCGATATATGAGCATGTACGTGATTCGCCATTATTTGATATTGATATAATATGCTTATATATGTATGGTTTTGAATATATGATATTCATGTAAGTTGTATAATAATAAGATGATTATGTACTATGTATATATACTGATATATACATGATTTATGTTTGTTCTAATTATGAGAATCATATTAGATACAGATTCTGAATTGGCTGCTGCAGATTTGCTGAAATCTGGGTCTGGTGTCCGATTTACACAAACGAATACCCTATTAAATAGGTAAACGAGCGTCTGAACAAAACTGATAGTTAAAGCTATCAACGGCTCGCCTGTAAGGCGTTTGACGTCATTTACTGCCCGTAAACAGTGATTCTTGTTTTTCTGATTTGATTGTGATTTTTCTGATTTTTGTCATCTTTTTTTTTTATGATTAGATCATGGATAATATGATATGTTAAGATCAGATTATATGTTTTAACATGCTTTTATGTATTGTATGAGCATGGTGGATGGTTATGGCCTTTCGACCTTAGTATAATGGTTTTGGTTTTGGTTTTAAATACGACTTGCATTTCGTCAATCTTTGTAATCATAAATCTCGAATGTAACTCGAGTTATTCTTGTAAGTTCATTAGATTAGTTTTACTTTCAATCATGTAATGTAATTGAAGACTCAAGAAGGTTATCCAATGGAGGTGATACAAAGAAGAAGACGAGGCATACAAGAAGTCTAAACAAAGAAGAAGACTTATGTAATAAGTAGTTGTATTTATTTCCATCACCATATTAGATTGACCTTGATCTTTATCATGAGCTTGATAAAGATCACATAGGATGGGGCCATAACTAAACACATTTACTTTATTGCACTTTACATTTACTTGTTTATTTAATTTTATATATGAGATATATGCCTATGTTTACCATGCGATGATAGATTTAGGTGAACTTAAATCAATATAAGGCGTGCTCTAGAAGATCTAGAATAGGAATCGTTTCTTGCCTTAACAATAAATATTATGAATACGATCATGAGATTCTTGTGTTTATGAAACATGTAATTGAATATGAATTTTCAATATTGAGAGAAAGGATGATTCTGTCAACAACATATTTCTATCTGTAAGAAAGGGTTATTAAGTGACGCCTCTTGACAATGCTCCACCCGATCTGGGAATCATCTGATTATCGATTATTGGTTTGAAATATTTAATTTAAAAGGAAGAATCTCTTTATAATATGATTATGATTGTAATGTAATATAATCCCTCTAAAATTAAATAATATCAAGTAGTAATTGGCCAATGACACAACGGGCTTGTGTCGGTCGTAGCCTTCCAACATGGTAGAAAGTGGTTCTTATTTTTAAATCATTGTCATTTCGTGCTACAACCGAGGGCTTTGATTTTGAAATAAGAAGTACTTGTTTATTACATAGAGATGTGTACATTGAATTAGAATATAAAGGTCGGTACGTGCTACAGCCATGGGCCGTTGGAGACTGATTCAATTATACGAAATGTTGGGTCAGACTTGACTTAGAATATTGAGTTTGTCGTGCCACAGCCGTGACTCAATTATTCAAGAGGCTAAACTTATATTATGGAATAACATAAGTGCCACAGCCGAGGTTGTGTGATGGAATGTAGGATCCCTATTCCCACTAGCATTATGAATACTTAATTTTCACTTTGGGGGTTGAAAAATTAGATAAACTAGTGGGAGACACTTATGAATAAAGACCCGATTCATATAGTATTTTGAAATGAAATTGAATATTTGCTAAGTGTTGTTATGTGTTTATCATTTACAGATTTACTATATTCGTCATGTCTTCTACACTATCACTCCGAAGCATACTAGATGCTCACAAGTTGACTGGTCCTAATTTAGCTGTTTGTTTTCACTGTAACAAGTTGGGGCACTGGAAGAGGAACTGCAAGGTTTACCTTGCAAAATTGAAGAAAAAGAAGGGTAGTAAGACTACCGCTTCTGATTCAGGCATATTCATGATCGAAGTTAATATGTCACTAGGTCAAATTTCTACTTGGGTATTAGATACCGCCTGTGGTTCTCATATTTGCAATTCGTTGCAAGGACTAAAGGGAAGTAGGACTCTTGAAAAAGATGAGGTGATTCTACGTATGGGCAATGGAGCAAGGGTTGCGGCCATATCTGTAGGATCATTTAGTTTACATATGCCTACGGGCAAGACTATTATTTTGAATAATTGTTATTACGTTCCCTCTATTGTGAGGAATATTGTTTCTATTCCTATGTTGGATGGTTTTTCATTTATTATTAAGAATAATGAATGTTCTATCCTTAGAGATAATGTTCTTTTTGGACGTGGCATTTTAAATAATGGTCTATATGTATGTGACGTAGAGCATGATTTACTTCAGATTGAACAAACTAATAAAAGAAAATGAGATGATGAAAATCTGACCCATTTATGGCACTATAGGCTAGGTCATATTAGTGAAAATAGACCGCGGACATCGCATAAGGAAGGGTTACTTGACCCCTTTGATTTTGAATCATATCCTACATGCGAGTCTTGTCTATTGGGTAAAATGACCAAATCTCCATTTAGTGGACATGGAGAGAGGGCTGCAGATTTGCTAGGATTGGTACACACAGATATATGTGGACCAATGTCTACGCAAGCCATGGGTGGATTTTCGTACTTCATTACTTTCATAGATGATAGATCTAGATTCAGATATGTGTATTTGATGAAACACAAGTCTGAAGCCTTTAAAAAGTTCAAAGAATATAAACATGAAGTGGAGAAACAAACCAAACACAGTATTATAACTCTTTGATCAGATCGAGGTGGTGAATACTTGAATGGAGAGTTTCTAGATTATCTCAAAGAAAATGGTATAGTCTCCCAGTGGACTCCTCCATATACTCCACAGTTAAATGGGGTATCTGAAAGGAGAAATCGAACTTTGTTAGACATGGTTCGGTCCATGATGAGCTATGCGAATCTTCCAGTATTCCTATGGGGTTATGCATTGGAAACCTCAGCATATTTACGGAATAAGGAGTCTTCCAAATCTGTTCCTCAAACACCATATGAGATATGGAAAGAAAGGAAACCGAGTCTTAAACACGTTAAGTTTTGGGGATGTCCAGCTTATGTCAAGAAAGTTGACCCAGATAAGTTGGAATCTCGATCCGTAAAATGTAATTTTGTGAGATATCCTAAAGAGACTTTGGGGTATTACTTTTACACCGATCATCGGGTGTTTGTCTCCAGACATGCTACCTTCTTGGAAAAGGAGTTTATTCTTGAAGGAAACAGTGGGAGCAAAATTGAACTTGATGAAGTTCAAGAAGCACAAACTACTACGGATCAAGTGGAAACACATGTTCAGACTGAACAACCTTCTGTGGAATAACCCATTCATAGGACAGGGAGAGTGTCTCGCCAACCTGAGAGGTATTATGGCCTTGTCATTAAGAATGACAATGAGTTGTCAATCATTGATGATGATGACCCTATGACCTATAATGAGGCTATGAGTAGTGTTGACTCAGAGAAATGGCATAGTGCCATGAAATCCGAAATGGAATCTATGTATACCAACCAAGTATGGACTCTGGTTGAGGCGCCTGAAGGTGTTAAGCCTATTGGGTGCAAGTGGGTATACAAAAGAAAGATTGGAGCAGATGGCCAGGTGGAGACCTATAAGGCCAGGCTCGTGGCAAAAGGATTCAAACAAAGGAAAGGGATTGACTTTGATGAAACTTTTTCGCCTGTAGCCCTGTTGAAATTAATTCGGATTTTGCTTGCGATTACTGCTTACTACGACTATGAGATCTAGCAAATGGACGTGAAAACGGCCTTCCTCAATGGGGAACTTGAGGAGGAAGTGTATATGACACAGCCAGAGGGTTTTCTTTCCAAGGGAAATGAACACCTAGTGTGTAAGCTGCTGTGAACCATATATAGTTTAAGGCAAGCTTCTCGTAGATGGAACATCCGTTTTGATGAGACAATCAAAGAGTTTGGTTTTATCAAAAACATAGATGAACCATGTGTCTACAAGAAGGTTAGTGGGAGCGCGGTAACATTTCTTGTATTGTATATGGATGACATACTTCTTATAGGAAATGATATACCGATACTACAATCAGTCAAAGTATGGCTATCAAAGAACTTCACCATGAAGGACTTGGGAGAAGCATCCTACATTCTCGGTATGAAGATCTATAGAGATAGATCTAGAAGAATGATAGGTCTTACCCAGGGTACATACATCCAGAAAGTGCTTAATAGGTTTAGCATGGAAAAGTACAAAAGAAGTCTTGTACCGATGCGCCATGGAGTGTCCCTTTCCGAAAAAATGTCTCCTAAGACGCCTGAAGAAAGAGAGCGTATGAGTAAGATTCCTTATGCTTTAGCAATAGGATCTATCATGTACGCGATGTTTTTGTACAAGGACTGATGTTGCTTATTCAATTAGTGTGACGAGCAGATATAAGTCCAATCCAGGTGAAGACCACTGGAAAGCAGTGAAAAACATCCTTAAGTACTTGCGAAGGACTCAGGACATTTTTCTTGTTTTTGGTGGTGAATTTGAGTTGAAAATAGAGGGTTATACTGACTCTAGTTTTCAATCAGAAAGTGATAGCAAATCCATGTCAGGGTACGTGTTTACTCTGAATGGTGGTGCAATTCAGATTGTTGAAAGAGGAGATGTCAACATCGAGAGAATTGACACACATAACAACGTAGCAGACCCACTCACAAAGCCACTTTCTCAGAGTCACTTTGATCATCATAAAGACAAGATGGGTATTAGATACCAGAGTGATTGGCTTTAGTACAAGTGGGAGATTGAAAGAGATATGTCCTAAGTCCAATTATGTATGAGGATTTAGGAATAACTTTTATGTAATCTGTTTTGATTTCATTGATATTAATAAAAGACTTGTTTTGTTTTTATTGCGGGCTCTATCTATTTAAATGTTTAAATAAGATATACCACAGTTTAAAGTAAAGCTTTTAATGGATTGTGATGAGATCATAATAATGAGACCTAAATGATGATAACTCTAAACTTAAATAGTTCCTGGTTGTAGGATTACTAACTGGTAATTAATAATCCGCAAAGATCGGTACATACTATGCTTGCTTCATTATGAAGGATGTCTGTTCTCATAGACATTTGTGTGGTGACACTATAGCTAGTATGTAGGTGCTTATTATAGAATAAGTTCACTGAACATGACTCACACAGCTAAACAACTGATGGAGTTCACTCACGTGTCAGCAGTTGTTCACATACTGATAGTTGTACAAGTATCCTTAGACTTGAGGTCATCATAGTCATCTTGTGTACACTGAACTATGCTTTGGTTTAGTTCTTAGTCTCAAGGGACAATTATAAGGGCTCTACTGGGTATAGGAATTTGTACACGAAGATAGTGTATGATCAATAAAGGATCTACCCCTTCCAGTGAAGAAAGAGAATGTTCAATACTGATCCACTTATGCTAGTTCAGGAATCTCTGGCCATAGTGAATGAAATTAGAAAGGAGTTTCTAATTTACATTAAATAGAACTAAGCATAGTGAATGGGAAAGCAAGTGATTAAATAAGATAGGCTTGACACAAGTTCCATGCCTTGTATTTAATCGTGACATTGCAGGGTTGAAGGAATTGATTGTACGGTAACTACTCACTAAATAGGTTCTTGGTATTCTAAGCAGTGAATTCGTATTATCCGGATAGTCGCGATATGCTGAGAAGTATCCCTCACGATGTAGAATAAATATGATTAATTAATTAATCATATTTAATGAATTAGAGAATTTATATAAATAATGATAAAATAGTTTTATTATTATTTATTTCTACTACCGGCTTAATATTGAACCTACAAGGTCACACCATAAAAGAGAATGATTTAATGGTGGAGGAATTAATTAATAATGGCTGATAATTATTTATTTATGAAATAAATAATTAATTGGCAAATTTAATAATTGATTAAATGAGATTTAATTGATTATAAATTAATTAAGAAAAGGTTCTTAATATTATTAAGGCTTAAATCTCAAAGTAGTCACTGAAGTGAGGGTGACATATCAAAAATACCCTTCTAGTTATCGGGGTCTCGATGACACCACTCTAGTTGAGAGTAATGACTTTCCCGTTAGTCAAGGACGTTGACTTGACGGGAGAGTGGATGTGGCAGAGATGGTTTGGACAGCATGGATGTAACGGTAAAGTCTGTTGACATGGCTAAATAGCAACGTCTATATGTCATAGTGCTTATACATATATAAACTAGGGTTCTTAGAGTTGAATGAACACAAATCAAAATCCTGTGATTTTCTCCCCAATTCCTTCAGTATAGTTGCTACTCATATGTCTAAGTATCAAAGCCCCATGGGTAGAAGTGCGAATAGTTCCTCCTCTGTACAGTCGGTGAAGAAGGAAGAATACAAAATGTGTTTTTGTGGGAGACGAGCTAGAACATGTGTTTCATGGACTTTAAAAAATCCGGGAAGGCGTTTCTATACTTGTGCCATACCAAAGGTAATATTTTGAGTTTTTTTTTATGTTTTTTTGTTGTTGTAAATAATGTTTAAAATTTGTTAATTGTAGGAAGGTGAAGGCTGCCATTTTTTTCAATGGTTTGAGGAAGAATTTTGCCCTAGATCAATGGAAGTGATAACTCACTTGAACCACCGGAGAATTTATTTGGAGGAGAAGTTAAAACTTGTTCAAGAAGACTTAGAGGAAAGTGTTGAAAAAAGGAAGATTTTGAAGGAGGAAAGAAAGGTGTTGATTGATGCAAGAAGTCGGTTAGAGGATGAGAAGAAAAAGATGAAAAAACAACTCAAGATTTGTGTGCTATTTGCTGTGATGGTGGTTGCATTTGTAATGAATATGAAGTAGTTGGTTTATGATGGCAGTAAAGATGCATGTGTAATGGTAGTTAGGAGTAGTGAATGTAATGGTTTGAATAGATTGTATGGTTGAATGCATTTGTAATGGTTGTAATCAATGAACAGGTCATATGGACCACCTTTTGGTATAATTTGGGACAAATTAGATAGTCATTTTCACCATGATAATAACTAAAAAATAATATAAGAGATACCAAATTGTAAAATAGAAACCATTCATCATAAATAAGTCTTACAAACACAAGTTACATCAATCTTAAGAGATACCAAATACTTAAACAAAAGTTGCAACAGTCTTAACAATAACAAGTTCAAGAGAGACTTAATAGAATTGGCTTAAATAAAACTTCCAAAAGCAAAATTACTTAAAAATTCATTCCCCTAGGTTAATTGGATCTTCTGCAGTATTCTTGAAGCCACTTAACCTTTTTAACTCAGTGCTGAGTCTGAAACCATAACTTCTAGGGGCTGCTGCAGCCCTTGGCCTCTGCTCTGGTTTAGGAGGTGGTGTGTTTGCAGGTGGTGTAGCCCTAGGTGGTCTGAAAGGCACCAAGCCAGGTGTTGGCATGAAAACTGCCTTTGTACCTACAGGGCCTCTAAGCTCATCACTGAACCTCGCATAATCCTTGCCACTGTTAGACCACTCATCAGCATTTTGGCCTTTAACCAAAGGCATTTTCTTCCTTGGAATTTTCTTGAAAGAGGCCAAGGGCTCATCATCTCCAAGCTCAACCATCTGTGCATCTTCTTGTGCTTCAAATTCTGTCACCAACTTCATCTTTTTCTGACTTCCTTCATTGCCTTGAAAGTAGTAATCCTCAAACAACTTCCAAACCTCCTCTGCAACCCTGTCACTAGCATCACTGTCATCATCCAAACTTCCTTCATCTTCTTCTACCAGTTGCTTACCTTTGCCCTTGTATGTATCCTTTTTGCCTTTTGGATGTTTAGAGCCTGTTTGTGAACCTTGAGTCTGTGGTTCATTTATTGTGATTCCCTTAGTAGGTCTTCTCACAACAAGCTTCTATCTTGCCACCTCCTTGGCCTTCTTCTTCACTGGTGCACCCTGTGTGTCTTTCTTCTTTCTTATCTCAGTTGCAGCATCTTTCTCTTTTGTCTGTTCAGGTGTGGCATCTGTATTCTTTGTTGGACACTTGGAGACTCTATGCCCTGGCTGTCTATAATTAATACAATGCATCACTCTTCTGTTGCTATACCTCTGTAGGACAATTCCTTGAGATGGTGTAGCCTGACTTCTGGTGCCACCTTCCCACTCCTCCCTCCTTCTCATTTTCTTTGGTCTTCCTCTGAGTTTCTTGGGAATGTCAGGAGGCAACATTGTTTCTTCTGAGTGAAAGTCCCAGTATTCCTCACCTTTTATTGCCTCAAGAGAGTGTTTGTAGCTTTCAAGATATTTCTCCCTTTTATAGTAGTCAGACACATATTCCTGTGGTTGGTGCCTCCTTGAGTGTATAGCAGCTATGGCATGTTGGCATGGTATGCCTGTTAGGTCATACATCCTACAATCACATGTGCCCCTCTCCAAATCAACTGTAACTGCCTTTGTTCCACATTTGACTTGAAATTTTCTATCTCCATCCCATGCTGCAGACCATTTTCTAGATTCAGTCACAAGAAGATCCAAAGTCTTTTTTATTTTAGGACAAAGGATCAGATCACTATTCAGCATCCCATCTCTTCTTCTTCTTATTCTTGTCAGTAGTTTGAAATGTATCTCTTGGAGCATGGTCAATAAGGGCATGAACCTGTTACATGACAATGTCAAGTAGTTAGGAAATAACATTCAATCATGGTACATTACATATTATAGAGTGTTACATACTTGTTTTACCTTTCATTTATGATCCATGAATTAAAGCTTTCAGACATATTATTGTCTGTGTTGTCAACTAGGGAGTGTGTTTGGAAATGGGATTTGCACCACTATTTAGGATCATGTTTTGACAAGAGAGCATGTGCAGCCTTTGAGTGTCTCTCAAGTTCTTTCATAGCCCTTAAATGTGCAACCTTGTGAGTTGACAATGCAATTCTCCAAAACAAATTCTTCAATATTCCAGTGTTGAACCTGCAAGCACAGTAGCAAATATGAGTCAAAATCAATATACGTGAACATTGCAGAAAATTATCAAGTAGAGAAAGAGCATTACTTTTTCTTGAAATTGGCACAAAGATGCCTTGTGCACAATCTATGCTCAACATATGGAAGAAGCTCTTTCACAGCACTTTCCAACCCTTATTGCTGATCACTTATGACTGTTAATCCAACTCCATCCTCTAGATCTAAGTCATCCTTGAGCAACATAAGAAACCACCTCCAAGAATCCGTATTCTCAGATTCATTCACAGCATAACAGATTGGAAACATTTGGTTGTTTCCATCTCTACCTACAGCAGATAGGAGCTGACAACCACAAACAGTCTTCAAGAAACATCCATCAAGCCCAATAACTGGTCTACAGCCTGCTTTCCAACCAGCCTTGAGAGCATAATAGCACACATAGATTCTTTTGAACTTTACAGGATCCTCTGGATTCAATCTAGTTGTTGATATCTTCACAGTATTTTTAGGGTTACTTAACAACACCTCTTGGCCAAAATCCCTCACTCTAGCATAATGTTGCCTAAGACTCTCAGCAATTCCTTCAAGTGCCATTTTTCTTAGCCTCAACACTTTAATTCTAGGAACCTCAATTTCCAGTTCATTTTTAATTGTTTCAGCCATCTCCTTACATGACCATTGAGGGTTCTTCCTGATCCTATCCCCAAAAACTTCACACAAATACTTGACATTTGTCATTTTGTTGTTGTATGGCTTAGTGCACAAGTGTGTGTCAACCAGTGTTTTTACAGTTACAGTCTCACTATCCTTGTCCCTACTGCACCAAATGTAGAAGGGACAGTTTGCCTCACAAGACACTTGGCATCTTCTACCATCATTAGTAATGAATTGGACCCCTTTTCTATCAAGCACACCATATCTCCTAATAGTATCTCTGAACTCAGCCATGTTAACAAACTTCTGTCCTACTTCAAACCTAGGTACCCCTTCAGTATTACCTTTTTTTCAAGATTCTTCTTTTCTTGGGATTAGGTGGACCAACATATCCAATTCTTGCATTCTCATCCTCACTTGAGGATGAGAGAGACCTCAAAACTTGAGAATCATAAGCAGACTCTTCACTAGGGGACTTGTTTGGTATGTTCATAGCATTATGCATTTTATCTTTAAATTTCTTAGCATTTTGCCTAATGGTATGCAACTCATCATCACTGTCACATACATTATCAGGGCATACACTATCATCATCATCTGATTCCTCACTATCATTAGCAAGTCTGTACTCAGGGTCATAAGAATCATCTGTATCATCCCCATTATCACTATTATCCCTAACTATTTCTTCTTCCATCATTCTACTCACATTGTTCTCCTCAGGCACAGTTTTAATTTTATATTGTTTAGGGGTTTGCGGAACATCAATTAGGTCATCAAGATTAAAATGATCTACATATAAATCAATCCTACCATACGGCTTAGACAAATCAACTAAATCCCTCACAGAACCATCATCATATATTTCCCTGATACCTTCACTAAAAATAAACCCATCACATTTAAAATAAACAAGAGAATTCACATCATAATCATATTTCTGGGCAAAATCTTCTAGGTCACGAAAGGACATCAAATCACTATCAAACTCTGTAATGACCTCGATTTTACCCCCAACATAAGTAATAGTAGGAGGAGGGGTAAAATCACCATGGTGGTGAAGATACAGAGTAGTAGACATGCTGAAAAAAATAAAAAATAACATATAAATGTATATATGTGCACATATCAACATACTTACAGATACATACAAGTCAATACATCTAGGATTCGTCAATTAAGGGAATCGAACATACCTTCGATTGTAGTATTAGATCTTCAAGTGACGGTATTCGCACTCCCCCCCACAATGTTCTTCCAATTCGCCCCTCAATTGCACTCTCTCAGATGAGTTCTTCACTTAGGGTTTTCCCCCAATTTTCCAATCACACTCTTCTCTCTCAAATTTGTTTTTAATCGATTATGACTGTTTATTTTTCTTGTTTTTTTTGTTATAAACGTAGCTTTGCTTATTTGGAAGCCACGTAACTTAACAGTTGTTGCCATGTAGGTGCCATCTGGATTTGCCGTTAAGTAAGTAACGTCTCCCGTCAAGTCAACGTCCTTGACTAACGGGGAAGTCATTACTCTCAACTAGAGTGGTGTCATCGAGACCCCGATAACTAGAAGGGTATTTTTGATATGTCACCCTCACTTCAGTGACTACTTTGAGATTTAAGTCATATTATTAATTAAGAATTTATTTTTTGGGAATTAAATCAAGAGAGAGAATTATTTCTAAAGTGTTTAGAAAAAGGATTAATAATTAAAAGGTGTTTTAATTATTAATGAGAATAATAAAGGGTTAATAATAATAATATTTTATGGGAAAATTTTCAGCTGAAAATTTTGCCTATAAATATACTATTATAAACCCTATTTTTGCCTCAACCTAAAAATTTTACAAAACCCTAATTCTCTCCACCTCCTCCTTCTCCATTACATCGTTTTCTTGGTGGATACCGGTGGAGTGCTTCACACTTGAGGAGCAGCTACTAAGGATCTCCGCTCGTGGTTCTTGCATCGCTATTAAAGACCTCCATCTTTCCATTAATTTAGAGCTTCTTAAAGTAAACATACTGAACTACGAATTAAATATTTTTTTTCTCATGGATCCTGCGGAGGGTTTCGTTTTTTTTTAAATTAAATTTACATTTTTGCTGCGTTTATGTGCTAAAAACCCTTCATTACTGTCATGTGCACCAGCCTCAAACCCTTTTGCTTCTTGCAGAGCACTGTCACATAAATGTGATGTTCTTGCCTCTCCCATAGCAGGGTCATTGGCAATTATACTCCTAGCTTCAAGTGTGAGTGTAATTTCAGTTAGAGTTGTGAGGGGAGTTGTTCCTGTAACAGGAACCTCCAAATAAATTGGAGTGGATTTAGATAGCTCCCCCTCAAAAGTAACCTCAAACCTTATAGCCTGTGAAGGTTGATTTGCACATAAAAGTGCATATGTAACTATCATGGGGTCTTCAGTAAAAACTGATAAATCCCCCATATTTGTGATGGTGTCATCAAATTCTATCCCAACTAGTAGCCTCTCCCCATCTAGATGTGGTGTCTGGGTGGTGAGCACAGTTTTTTGAACCATGTCACTTGAGGTTGTCTGGGTGGTGAGCACAGTTTCTTGAACCATGCCACTTGAGGTTGGAAACACTTGAGGATTAGATTCAGGTGTTTGACTCTAAGATGAAGAAATTTTAAAAATCAAGTTTTGAATCTCAGATTGGAGTATTGGCAGCTCCCTTGAGTAGAAGAGGGAACTTTAAGTGATGTGATCTTCTTGTGTGTGTCATCCTTATGTCTCCTTTCATATACTTAAATTTGTTCAAGTGATGATTGTGCAGACTCTTTACAGGATGCACTAGGGAGAGTGCTCTTTTCAAATGAGACACCCTGTTGAGAGGATGTCCCTAAAATCTGTTCATGTCCCTGTTTTAAAACTACATCATTTTGGGAGTATACAGAGGTGGCTTGAGTGGTCAAATCTAAGTTTGTAGCCTTCTTTGGTTTCTTTTTGACCAAGGGTGACTCATTTTCTGTTTGTTCCTTACCACTCTCATTTATAATTGTCAGGTTTGCTTGCTTTCTTTTCTTTTTACTCACTTCACCCTTTTGAGAGGATGAAGTGGTTGGCTTCCTAGCTTCTATTGGTACAGAAAACGTGTTCTCAGCTTGGGAAGGCCCATGTTGGTTGTCCTGTATTTGTACTTCCATAGGGACATGAGCCATAGTTGTTGTATAAAACATGTATGTACCTTAACAAGACTAAGACAATTTATAAACCCTAATTAAGTTGTATTGTTATCTTAATTTTTATTTTGTACTTGTAACACATAAAGTCTGTAAAAATGCAAAGGAGCAGACCGGAGTCTTTTTCCTGAAACAGTATTAAGCCTAAGGATTTTATCTGGAAGAAGATCAAGGTGATCATGCCTCAAAAGAAATTTGAAGAAGCTTGGAGTTGAATAAATCCGTTTAGTTAAAAATACTCCAAGTCAAGATCTCTACAAGTCACAGATTTAGTGTTATAGAGAAGTCATTCGAGAACTGCAAATGACTTATCGAGAAGTCAGGAAAGCTACTAGAGAACTCAGAGAGATATCGACAAGTCAAGAAGACATGAAGGTTGGAAATATCGACAAGTCATTTCTTCACTAGAGAACTCAGAGTTATCGACAAGTCTACATTCATTAGAGAACTCTGAGTTATCGATAAGTCAAAGTTCACTAGAAAACTCAGAGATATCGACAAGTCAAAATTCACTAGAGAACTCTAAGTTGTCGACAAGTCAAAGTGAAGACAAGATGCTGAGAGATCTCGACAAGCCAAAGTTTCATTCGAGAATTCAGAGACCTCTATAAGTCAAATTCACTAGAGCATTAAAGATCTAGATAAGTCATTATACTTATCGAGATGTCAAGATCTCTATATGCCTAATTGGAGATCTCGAGTGAAATTCTCAAAGTACAAAATCACAGATCAGTTCAATATTCAAGATAAACAATCAACAAACAATCCAACTAGCTAGATTGACAAGTCTACAAAAAGAAGCTTAAAGCATGTGCAAGATCAATGGTGAAGATTAACTGACAGAGGAAGATCAAGATAATCACAGGATGCTAAAGATATGCTAAGCCAGAAATGAAAGAGTTACTTTTCTATAAATAGAAATGACAAGTGGCAGTTTAGAAAAGCTAATAACATGTCTTATTGTACATTGTGTAAACCAACAGTTAACTGAATTATAAAGTTAACACTGGTCCTTCAGTCAGGAGTAACAATTTAGATAGAAATCTTGTAATTCTCTCAAGAAGAAACTAAGCTCTTTTTCAACAAGAGCCTAGAAATTTTGTAGCAAAACATTCTTGATTTTTAATATAAAAATTATGTGAGTTTTGAAAAGACTGTGTTCTTATTTATTGCATGTTTATTTACTGCATTAACACATCTTTCTTACAAGATTAAATTTACTTTGTTCAACCAAAAACATTCAAGAAAAGCCCAAAAACAGTAAAACACATTCACCCCCCCTCTGTGTGTTATTCATTTCCTAACAATAGTTGTACTAGATTCAACATTTGACCTCATGTCAGGTATGGTGTAAGGGTAAGTCTTAAACCTCTCCATCATGAATGGAGTGATTTTGATACTTACAGTTACCTTGTTCTTTATAGTAAGTGAGCCAAATATAATTTTGGACACTTGCTTACAATTTCCTATTTTTGTGCTATCTATACCATTAAGTAAATCTATGTCTGATACTTTATGATTTAAAGCAGACATAATAAATCTAGGAAAAAAAATTCCTTACCTCTTGCAGCTAGGGGCATTGTGAGCCTGGTGGCAAGTTCTTCCAGGATCAATAGACCAACATTCAAGTGTCTGTTGTCGGCTATGGAGAACACCAGCTTCTGCACTACACTTGACATGTTGTCATATCCTATCTTTCTACAAGTAAAGGCCCTCAGTATAGAATCAAACAAGAAGGACCATTCTTTCCTCAGGTTTGTTCTGTTCAGACTTTCTAGGTTGATTCTTCCATCATAGTTAATGAAAATTATGAACTCAACTGCTCATCCTGTGTTGGCACATCCACCAAATTTTCAGTTGGAAGACCCAAAGCTACATTTACATCGAACTCATTGAACTCAATTTGTTAGCCTCAAATTGAGGAAGTCACCACCATAGATACATAGTTGCATGCATAACTATCCTTACTACAACTGTTGTCCAGAACTCATGCTGGACATCCAAGTACATGATTGGGTTAGCAGTTAAAGCACCTGCAAGATACGATTCAGACAAAAACTTGACAAACCTCTTGAAGGAATCAGGGGCCTGATTAGCATCAGTAAAAGCAAGGTAGTTAGTTCCATTTTTAGGGATATCAACTCTAACATTGTTGAGTACCATTGTTGTTGAGTAAGAAAGAATGGGTAAGAAAAATGAGAGAGAAAAAGCTTAAAATGAGAGAGAAATCGGTTTGGATTTGAGAATTAGGTCACTTAGAGATCTCGAAGGCGTAAGGATGTGTATGTCGAGATGTCTGGGTATTTATAGTAAACGGTAAATGACTTGTCGAGAACTCAAAATAAATGTTTGGAATTTGTTTATTGAGAAGTCATATTAGAGAAAATAAATGCATATCGATATGTCATATTTCTGAGTCTTATCAAGAACTAGAAAAAGACTTATCGAGATGTCAAATAAATACCCAGTTTGTCCAATATGGACTGAATTGTTTCCAATTTTTATTTGAATAAATTAAAATAAAATCAGAATGATTTTGTCAAAAGTATTTTACTAAAATAATTTATTAAATTAAATTATCTCAGTTCTGAGTTATTTATAAGTCTAAAATTGTACTTGTAGAGAACTCTGTAAGTTAAAACTTGTAGAGAACTCTACAATGACTTATCGAGAAGTCATAATGAAGCTTATCGAGAAGTCCCTCGAGAAGTCAGAAAATTGACTTATCGAGAACTCATTCGAGAAGTCTTAAAATGACTTGTCGATAAGTCAATTAGACTTAATCGAGAACTCAGTTCCCTATACTTTTGATTGATTTGGTTCTGCCTTGTGCTAATTTTACATATTGACAATGTAAACCAACATTTAGACAGTTTTCTTAGAATTTGAAAAATTCCAAGCTAAATGAAAAATAAAATGAAAAAAATAAATATGTAGAGAAATCTGAAATATTTATAGTTCATAGTTCAGTAAATTTCCAATTAAATCAAATTAATTTTGATTAACTAGAAACTAATCTGCTGCAAAATATTAGTTGAGTTCTTGCCTGAGTTTAACATTCCTATTTTACCTACAAGTTTAGTGAAAGTTGCTTCATCCAAAGGTTTAGTAAAAATGTCAGCTAATTGTTTTTCTGTTGGAACAAAAATGAGATCAATAGTACCATTTGCAGCATGTTGTTTGATAAAATGATACCTTACATCAATGTGTTTTGTTCTAGAATGATTAACTGGATTAGCCATAATAGATATAGCACTAGTATTGTCACACATAATAGAGATTTTGTGTAACACTAGTCCATAATCCATTAGCTGATTTCTAATCCAAAGCACTTGAGCACAACAACTTCCAGCAGCTATGTATTCAGCCTCGGCTGTGGAAGTTGACATAGATTGTTATTTCTTGCTATACCAGAATACAAGTCTTTGTCCTAGGAACTGACAGCTTCCACTAGTGCTCTATCTGTCAACCCTGCATCCAACAAAATCTGCATCTGTGTATCCAACAGCTTCAAAACCAGTTCCCTTATAATACCATAATCCCAAGTTTGGAGTCCCCTTCAAATATCTGAAAATCCTCTTCACAACCATCAAATGTGATTCCTTTGGATTGGCTTGAAATCTTGCACACAGACATGCAACAAACATGATGTCTGGCCTACTTGTAGTTAAGTATAGCAAAGTTCCAATCATTCCTCTATAGCTTGAGATATCTATACTTTTGCCCTTTTTGTCTTCATCCAACTTTGTAGCTGTAGACATAGGTGTAGATGCAAGTGAACAATCAACCATGCCAAAAAATTTCAATAGATCAACCATGCCAGACTTTTTCAATAGATCTTTGACGTACTTAGTTTGGCTGATGAAGATTCCATCACTTCTTTGAATGACTTGAAGTCCAAGAAAGTAACTAAATTCCCCAATCATACTCATTTCATATTCACTCTGCATAAACTTGGAAAATCTTTGACAACTTTTCATTTGTAGAACCAAAAATAATATCATCACATAAATCTGAACTAGGATCATATCATCACCATGCTTCTTGTAGAAGAAATTCTTGTATATTGTTCCTCTAGTGAATCCATGTTTGATTAAAAATTCTGATAGTGTGTCATACCAAGCTCTAGGTGCTTGTTTTAGTCCATAGAGAGCCTTGAGTAACATGTATACAAAATTTGGAAATTCTGGATCTTCAAAACCACGTGGTTGTTGCACATAAACTTCTTCTTCCAGCTCACCATTAAGGAATGCACTTTTCACATCCATTTGATACGCCTTGAAATTAGAGTGTGCAGCAAATGCAAGAAAGATCCTTATTACTTCAAGTCTTACAACTTGAGCAAAGGTCTCATCATAATCAATTCCTTCCTCCCGTGAGTAGCCTTTTGCAACCAACCTTGCTTTGTTTCTGGTAACAATTCCATTTTCATCCATTTTATTCCTAAACATCCATTTTGTTCCAATTATGCTCATGTTCTTTGGTTCAGGAACCAATTTCCAAACTTTGTTCCTTTCAAACTGATTTAGCTCTTCTTGCATAGCAGATATCCAATCAGGATCAAGTAGAGCTTCTTCAGTTTTCTTTGGCTCAACTTGTGAAAGAAAACATGCATGCAGGCATTCATCTGAAGTTGCACTTCTAGTCCTTACACCAGCATTGGGATCACCAATAATTGCATCTGCATTATGACTTCTATCCCATTTGCTTGTGTGAGTTTGCTGACTTGTGTTCTCTGCTTCTTCTTCATTATTGGTATGATTTCCAAAATTTTCTTCTCTTCTCCCCCCTGAGTTTATGCTATCAAATTCAGGTGTTTGAGATGAGCTTCCATTCTCATGATTTACTTGATCAGTAGACACTTCATCAATTATGTGGTTTGTGTTGACTTCAGCTTCATCATCAGAATCACTATCAATGTTGAGATTTTTTAAACTTTAGGGCTTCAGCTTCATTTTCACTAAGGCATTCCAAACCTGGACATTTATCATCATCAAAAGTAACATATGTGCTTTCCATAATCTTCTTCTGTTCAATCATATAGACTTTGTATGCAGTTCTCTCCAATGAATGTCACAGAAAAATTGCCTCAAAAACTTTAGAGTCAAATTTTCCCACATATTCAGAGTTGTCCTTCAAAATATAGCACTTACTTCCAAACACATAAAGATGCTTCACAGTAGACTTTCTTTTAGACAGGATTGAGTAGGGTGACTTTCCAAGATTCTTGTTAATGAGATATCTGTTTTGAGTGTAGCATGCAGTGTTCACAGCTTCTTCCCAAAAACTTGTTGGCAACTTTGCATCTTGCAGCATTGTTCTAGGAGCCTCTACTAGTGTTTTATTCTTTCTCTCAACTACCCCATTTTGCTGAGGTGTTCTAGCAGCTGAGAATTCTTGAACAATGCCCTTGTCTTTGCAGAATTCAGTTAAGGTTGCATTCCTAAATTTTGTTCCATTATCACTCCTCAATCTTTTCACACAATTCCGATCTTCAGCATGTTTCTCAATCTTCTTGATGTGCTCAATTATAATGTATGGAGTCTCATCTTTGGAGTGCATAAATTCTATCCATGTGTATCGTAAGTAGTCATCCACCATCACAAGTGCATATATCTTTCTTGAAATTGACAGGACATTAACTGGTCCAAATAAGTCCATGTGAATAAGTTGCAAAGGTGCACTTATAATATTCACAATTTTACTCTTGTGACTTGATCTTTTTATTTTTCCTTTTTGACAAGCATCACAGACTTCATCTTGAGCAAATTCCAGATTAGGCATGTCTCTCACTAACTCCTTTTTTACTAGAGTATTGATTGCCTTGAAATTCAAGTGAGATAGCTTCTTATGCCATAACTTGCTTTTCTCTACAAATGTCTTGGTGTAGAAGCAACAAATAAGCTTCCTTTCCTTGCTCCTTTCAGAGCAAGTTCATCGGTCTTTTGCTGATAAAAATGCATTCTCCATTATCAAACGAGACCTTGAATCCTTTGTTTGCAAATTGACTAACACTAAGGAGATTCACTTCAAGACTAGCTACCAGTGCTAATCTTTAATGACAATATTTCAAAAAATTAATTTTTCATATCCCATTGTGAACCCTTTGTCATTGTCTCCAAAATCACTAATGGGCCAGCCTTCTCCTCAAACTGTGATAGCAGAGCCATATCACATGTCATATGTCTTGAGCATCCACTATCCATGATCCATATGACTTTATTTCCTTTGCCCTACATACAATGAGTTTAGATGTGTTTAGCAACCCAAGCAGTGTTGGGTACTATTCTCTTGTTACCAGATTTGATAAAAGTAGAGTTTGATGATTCGGAAATAATAGAATTCATTGAATGATGTGCATTTTCCTTTTTGGCAGAAGACTTTTTAGGAAATGAATAACACACAGAGGGGGGTGCATGTGTTTTACTATTTTTCTGATTTTCTTGAGCTTTTTATGGTTGAACAACGTAAATTAAATCTTATAGTGAAATGTGTTACTTCAGAAATTAAACATGCAATAATAAAGAACACAGAACTTTTCAAAACTCACTTAATTTTATATTAAAATTAAGAATGTTTTGCTATAAAATTTCTAGGCTCATTGTTGATAAAGAGCTTAGCTTCTATCTTGAGAGTGTTACAAAATTTTCTATCTAAATTGTTACAACTGACTAAAGGAACAATGTTAACTTTATAATTTAGTTAACTGCTGATTTACACAGTGTACAATAAGACATGCTATTAGCTTTAGTAAACTGTCACTTGTCATTTCCATTTTAAAAAAAGTGTATCTTCCATTTCTGGCTTAGCATATCTTAGCATCTTGTGCTTACTTTGATCTTCCTTTGTTAGTTAATCTTCACAATTGATCTTGCACATTCTTCAAGCTGCCTTTTTGTAGACTTGTCAATCCAGCTGTTTGGATTGTTTGTTGATTGTAGATCTTGGATATTGAACTGGTCTGCAATTTTGTACTTTGAGATTTTACCTCGAGATCTTCATTTTGGTCTATAGTGAACTTGACATCTCTATAAGTATATTGGCTTATCGAGATCTCTTATACTCTATAGTAAATTTGACTTGTAGAGGTCTCTGAGTTCTCTATAAGAGAATTTAGCTTATCGAGATCTCTAGTCTTCATATCTTTACTTTGACTTATCGATATCTCTGGGTTCTCTAGTGGCTTATTGACTTATCGATAACTCAGAGTTCTCTAGTCAAATTTGACTTGTCGATAACTCAGAGTTCTCTAGTGAATTTTGGCTTATCGATATCTCTGAGTTCTCTAGTGGAATTTAAATTATCTATAACTCAGAGTTCTCTAATGAATGTTGACTTGTCGATAACTCTGAGTTCTCTAGTGAAGAAATGACCTGTCGATATCTCCAATCTTCATGACTTCAATTTGGCTTGTCGATATCTCTGTGAGTTATCTAGTAGCTTTTCCTGACTTCTCGATAAGTCATTTGGAGTTCTCGAGTGACTTCTCTATAACACTAAATCTGTGACTTGTAGAGATCTTTGACTTAGAATGTTTTTACCAAACAGATTTATTCAACTCCAAACTTCTTCAAAATTCTTCTGAGGCATGATCTTCTTGATCTTCTTCCAGATAGAATCCTTAGGTTTGATATTGTTTAAATAAAAAGACTCCAGTTTGCTCCTTTTTCATTTTTACAGACTTTAGAAGTTACAAGTACAAATGCAAACTAAGATTATAATACAACTTACTTAGGGTTGTCAATTTGACTTAGTCTTGTTAAAGTATAGGCATTTCTTGCAGAACAATCTCCCCCAATTTGTGAGATGATTGCTTAATATAAATTCATGCCTGTTAACAAGACTAACCCCAAGTTAAAAAAAATATGAAAAGTGAAATCAATACATAAAGCTTGATAGAATTACAACTTTTATACAACATGAGATTTACAAAGTTCAATGGTTACCAGTATCAGGTAAAGACAGTTTTTGTATCTGCTTCTTCCCTAAGAACATCCTTCAAGTGATTAAGAATTTCCAGTTCTTCTATAATAGGTGTTCTACTTAGAGCTTCTACAAGTATTTATCTTGCAACCTTTGGATAACCACTGTCCAGTAAATTAATCCTAAATCTTGAGAATCCACCAGCTTTGATGTTTATAAATTTCCCATCCTTAGAGATTCTACTCATTCCTTTGGCCTTTAGCTCTTCTGGTCTTTTTATGAACATCTAAATTTCTTCATTATACTTTCTCACTCTTTCTTCATATTCACCCTTATTTCTTTTTCTTGTTTCTTCCCTTTCAATCAACCATTCAGCTATAACTGATCTCCATGCCCTTGTGGCAGTATCCTTGTCCTTTAGCAAACTTATTATTCTCTTAATTTCTGTAGGAGAAAGAGAATCCATTAAATCACTGCCAAGAAAGGTAAAGGACCCATCTACGTAGAAAATTCTAACTTCCCTAAGAGATACAACCCAGAATCTGACAATTTCCTCAGCAAGTTGTTGAAAATGATCTTCATCTGAGATGGACCAATTCAAAGGTAGAAAGTCAGATTGCTTGAAACAGTTCCAGATGGCCCTTTTAGTGACTTTTCCTTTCTTTGCAAGCTTGGCTTTTTTAGGCTTTCTCCCAACAGATTTGAGATTGACTTTTAGTGAGGGTTTGGCTAAAGGTAGGATTGTGATTTTCTTGAGACTTGTTTGGCTTATGGTGATTGGAATTTTTAGGAAAGAGTTGGTTGTTTGTTTGTACAAAAATTTTGGCTTAGATGTTGAGAGATGTTTTTTGATTGAGGTTATTGATACAGAAGTTTTGGCTAGAGGTTGAGCTAGAGTTGTTTGGATTTTTAGGGTTTGATGTGGTTTAGAGCCATCATATCTCCTTTTACTTTTTCTCTCATTAGCTCTCTTCTTCTCATCATTTTTCTTATCATCCTCCTTCTTTTTCTCACCACCCTTGCTGCCAGATGGCTTAGTGGATTGACTTGGATTTGAGGCAGAAGGATTTTGATCATCTTTATTCTGCTCATCATTATCCAAATTATCGTTGTTGATTTGAATTTTAGGCAAATTGGCTTCAGCATCACTCAAGTATCTCCCCAACAGCTTTATCATCTCTACATCATCATTATTCTTGTTCTTCTTTGATTTTAAGTTAGTTTCCAGAATCATGATAAGCTTCTTGTTGGCCATGACACATTGTTTAGGGATTTGAAAGTGTTTGAAGTGCCTGGTGTTTGGACAGATGTATGATATACCCTTATTTGGTTGTAGGTATGCTTCAGGAAAAGCAGCCACTTGTGTATTCTTTAATTCAATTAGCAGCATGGTATCTTCATGAGTTACAACTTTGACTTTGTTGATCATAATTTCCAACTCAGATGCCCTCCTTGAGACAAGATAATTGAGGGACACCTGCATACATCTGTCTATCCCTGAGTCATTGATATTGACCACAATCTTCTTTTGTAGAAAATTTTCTTGATTCACCATGACCACCCTTAAGAAATTTATTGTCTTGTCCAGGCTCTTTTTATATGAGAAGTGATTATTATTTAGAGAAGCTTTTAGGGCCTTAAGCAATTCATCAAATTCTCTACTCAGACTTGGTCCTTCAGCAGCCCTAATAAGTCTCTCTATGTCAAGATCTACTTCTTGATTTAAATTCTTTTTAGCACTCTGGACTTGTCGAGATGATCTGGATTGTGCTAGTCTAGCCTCTATCTCCCCCTTAGTCTTGTTGGCAGGCATAAGAAGGGGAGTAGGGATTTCAGGCCTTATCTGTTCTGGAAGTGATGAAAGAGGAATATTGAGCTTGCCCATGATGGCTCCCAAAGTAACAGAGTTTTGCATTTAGAGGTGCTTGTGAGAGTCCACCAGGGTCATGATATCTGTCGGTTGGCTTTTGACTAGAGAAGTCAAAGCTTGAACTTGAGTGCTGAGAAAAGTGTTAGGTCCCAATTTGTTTGTAGAAGGGGGGGTTGAATGCAAACAATACCGTTTAGTCGAATAAAATGCGGAATAAAATTGTGAAACAAAATTCAAGTTAAATAAAACTTTTATTAAACTTGAAAGGTGTTACAACTACGGTATCGGTTACAAGGGATTAATCTCAAATCAATTATTACAAATCTAGAATAAATTCGACATGAACTTTTTCTATTTTTGTAATTAAAAGATCAAATGCTAAATGCGATTTGAGATTAAGTTCTAGGGATTTTAATCCGCTAGATTGATACACAAGAACAAGATAAGTATTTCTAGTTGATTGGATTTAACTTTACAATCTAGAAATTGATCTTGAAGTTGCAGATGAGATGAAATATTTTTCTGCTCCTTTTTCTTTTGTTCTTGAGTTTTTGTGTTCTGTTTTTTCGTTAGTGAAATAATAGACTTCTGCTCCTTTTTATCAAACAGCCGAATGTAAACATGTACTGGCATGACAATCTCTTTGGCCAGCAAGACTTTCGGTATGACAAAATTTACAACTAGCAAGACAATTAAAATGAGCTAGCAAGACTTTCGGTATGACTATTGATTGTCATACCGATTGTCATATTAGTTCAAATAAATTGTCTTGCTGAATTAATAACAGATTTTAATCTAAACAGAAATTCTAATAAGACAATTAAATGTATTGGCATGACTTTCGGTATGACTATCAATTGTCATACCGATTGTCATACTAGTTCAAATGAATTGTCTTGCTGAATTTAAGCAGATTTTAAACCAATTAAAATCTTGTAAATCCTTAATATTAATTCTAAATTAATTAATCAATTTAATTCAATTAATCAATAAATTAATCTTTGCAGATATAATTTATTTTCTTAATTAAATTATATGACTTAATTAATTAATAGAGAATTAATACTAACCCTGAGCAGCATCCATTCTTCTGACAATCTTCTGAAAGTCACTGAGACTTATGAATCAATTCCGCCACTTCAATGCTGACACTCGATGTACTGTCTGGTTCATGAGTGACTAACTTCCGTGACGTTTCTTCATGTCTTGACTTTGATATTCTGATTGAATCCTTGTAATAAATGATACCCTGACGAGATCTCTGTCACTTGATTAAATCCACGATCTTGATTTATATCACTGAGGCATGATCAAATTCTTGAACTTCTTCCAGTGAATCTTCAAGTCTGCAGATGAACAATGTTTCTTTATTCTTTGACAGATGTTACTTTGTGAGATCTCTCTGATGATAGATCCACTATTTACTTATTACATTCTTATTTGAGTTGAGTTAAATACTCGAATAAACGAGTAGGCTATGACATATGCCTTTCAATCTCCCCCTATTTGCTTGTTAGACAATAACAACAAATACCTAGAGGATAACTCAACTAACAAATAAGAAAAAGATATAAACAGTAATGTAAAGTAAATAGCAGAAAAGTTCTGGATTATATTTAACATTTTCCAGATTCCAAATGAAATTTACAAGTGAATACAAGATAGATGTTCCTCTAGCCTGAACATATAACTACATTAGACTATCTTGATTCATAAAGCTCTAATCATATTACATTGAGTTTTGAGCTAATTGACTTCAGTTGTCTTCTCTTCTGACTTCACCTTCTTCTAAATCCTGAAGCAATTCCTTGTCAAAGACACGATCCTTTTCTGAAGTGAAGCTTGCTGGTCTAACTGGTTGAACTCCAACTGACTTCAGCTTATTCTTGAGTTGATTGTACCTTTTAACATTCTTTTCACAATAAGCTTGAATCAAGTCAGCAGCTTGAGTCTTCAACATGGATGAATATCCAGCAGTTCTCAAATGATGTTCCATCCAGACCAGATGCTTAGCTGAGTAGTCTTTAAGAGATTGTACATCTAGCTGACAGATTTGAAGACAATTAGACTTAAAGAATCTCACCTGATGAGGATTATTGACCACTTGAGGACTAGCCCTGCTGGCAAACTCTTTAAGCCTTTCTCGAAGAACTTCATTCAATTCTGAGCTTCTTTTGACTTTGTTTAAAAGAACCCAAATCTCTGACAAAGAACGATTCTCAAATAGATGAAGTGACACCTTGAATGATCCTTCACTCTGACAATATACAAAAATTCTCATTTCATTTAGGGATCTATCAAAAGCAGCTGTGATCCTTGAGACTTCAGTCTTGATAGCATTCATGTACATGTCATTGTTAGGATTTGAGATTTCCAGCTTGTCAAGAAGATGTAAGAACTGCCTATCATTGTTAGTGCTCAGCTGAGGCATATCAAGTACTCTCCTAGCTTCATCCCATTTTTCACCAATCTTTAGTCTGACATCTCTTCTCCTTTCTTGAGCCTTAATGTCATGAAGACGTTGCTTTTGAAGAGTTTCTGTTCTTTGAATGTCTTTTCTCATGTCAATGATCTGAGAGACCTTCTTGAGTTCAGCTTCTTTTCTTTTCATCTCTGACTGCTCCTTCTGAAATTCTTTCTCAAACATAGGATCCACTTGAGCTTCTTCTCCCCATTCTCCAAAATCACTTTCCTCTTCAGCTTCAAATAACCCATCTTTATCTTCCTGAACTGGTTCAGTGGGAATGTCAAAAATATCAAAGTCATCCTGTTCTCCACTGTAGTAGACATCATCAGCCTTTCCTTTGTTTCCAGCAGAGGTATCTTTTTCTTTCCCTTTGGCACTACTCCCTTTCTTCTCCCCCTTAGTTGTGGGATCCTCTACTGACTTTCCTTTGTAACCTCCATCACCTCCAGAGCCTGATCCTCCACCAGACGGTCCTTCAAAATAAGTTCTTTGTTCTTCATTAGGGCAATGAGAATTCTTGATCATGAAATATAGGTGCTTCATCCCTTCATTGAGATGTTCCATGCCCGTCTCTATCTTTAGAAATCTTGAGGAGTCCAGTGAATGATTCATCTCAACGAGGTCTTTAAGAGAAGTCATTCTTGTGTGTAGAGAGCAGAAGTTGGATATGTCATCAGCTGATAAAGTTGGAGTGTCCTGAATAGAATTGAGCTTTGGTATTACAGTGGTCTTTAGATCTGAGATGTTATTCCTTATGATTGCAAGCTGATTGTTAACAGAGGTGGAAGAAGAAGACTGTTCAACCACTTGTGCTTTGAATGCTTGAGCTTCAGCTTGGCTTTTAGCAAGTTCTTCTTTTAGGGCAGCAATCTGAGCTAACAGGTTTACAGTATCAGTGTCTGTGTGTGCTCTCACCTGAATTTCACTCGTGTTTGGTTCACTCACCTCACGTGCATGTGTTTCTCTCAATATAATTGCTCGTGAGGAGTCTTCCTGTTGCTGTTCTTCTGTACCTGCATTAAAAATCACCCTAGCCTCTTCAAGAGAGGTCAGTGGTGGTGCAATGGGAATTCGCGAGTCCCGATCCTCAGTCAATACTATCAAATCTTTTGGAATAGATGTCTGAATTGCTTCAGGGATAGATTGACCGAGTTGCCCTCCACTTTCTCCAGATAAATCTGCGAGTGGAGAATCCCATAAGGGAGCCAGAGGTGTTGGATCTGGGAGGGGAGAAAATGACTCTATTAAAGATGGCGGAGAGTCAGATTTTCCCTCTGAAGCATGTGACTGCTCTTCTGCCGTAACTATGGCAGGCACTGTAACCGACTCTACGTGCACTCCTCGCTGTGTGTCCTGAGTATGATCTGGGGAAGTGTATGGTTCCATTGTGAGTAATGGAATTGTGCTTGACTCAGTACAAGATGCCATGGCCCTATGGCGAATTTCAATAGATGCATCCTGTTGAGAGAATGCCTCTAGTAACTGTTCATTGGCCATTTCAAAGTCCATGTCCTATTGGGAGGACAAGGATGGGCTTTCAGATGCCTCAGAATATGTTCTTCTTTTCTTAGGAGGAGGCAGAGCTGAGGGTTCACTCATATTTAACAATGTACTACTTCCTAGTAATCTTCTGGGTAACATTTTAGACAGTGGGGGAGAGCTTGAGATAGAATGTGACTCTGTGTTTGGCTCTATGACCTGGGATTGAAGCTGTGGTTCTACAACTTCATGGTCAGCCCTATCAACCACTGGGGGTCTTTCAACAGAAGTAGGAAGGGAGTGAGAGTGAGGAATTACTACCTGTAATGGAAGAGTATCTGATGTTTGAGGAGCCTGGGTGGCTTGAACCACTGGAGGTTGAGGTTGCTGTTCATGGCCGGGAAGATTGAAAATAGGTAAAGGAATATAAGTGGCCATGAAAGCAGATACAAGTACTGGAACTTGCATGAATTTGAAGGTTGTGTCTTGGCGAGTGTAAATCTTTTTGCTAACTGGAGGGGGTTCGGTTACTGCAGAGTTAGCAAAAAGGGCTTTGTGTTCAGGTGTGAGAAGATGATCTGCTATAAGCATGAGAAAACGAGCATAGTAACATGATACCCTACGATTTGTAGAATGATCACGTAAAGCAGAAGTTAGACGTCTCAAGAGAATGGGAAAAAGTAATTTGCCAAAATTGATCCTTTGATTGAAAATAACCGCCAGACCAATATACTTCAGAGTGGAAGTGATGTTATGAAAATTGGATTTTGTGCAGTTGGCAAACACTTTGGAAAGTGTATCGAAGAAAATATCCCATTCAGACACCAAATTTGATTTAGAAAGTTTGGTTAAATTGATCACCCCCTGATAGTGAATAGCATTAAAAAAATTTGTCATATCATTTTCAGAGGGTAAATTACAGAAATTGTCTAGTGGAAAATTTAACGCACGATTGACGACTGTTTCATCAACTACATACTGTGTGTTTGCGACGGTGAATGAAAAAGATTTTGAATCATCGGCCACAGTAGAGGTTGTGCAAATCAGTCTAAGTAGATCGACGTTTAAAATCACATTTGATTTAATAGCAGAGCTAACAATCGAATGGTCATTTAAAAATCTAATCCATGGCTTAAATTTTTCAACATCATATTTTTCCGGATTAAAATAACCAACCTGATTATGCGCGACAATTTGGAAATTGAGAGCCATTTAAAATAATAATAAGACACACGCTTTTCAGAATTTTAAGAATAATATTAAGAAAATTCGAATTAATTAAATTAATTTAATAATTCGAATTAAATTAATTATAATCGAAAAATTTAGACAGAAATGTATCTCGTTAAAATTCTTAACTCACAAACGCAGTTTTGAAAAACCAAAAGACACAAATCAGAAATTAAAATAAAAATAAAAAGTTCAAAATCAACAAACACAAATTGAATTTGAAGGGGCAAACTGATATATATATAAAAAAAAATTTTGAAAATTTTGACAGCACTCCTGTATGTATATATATGTAAGTATATATCACAGGAGTGAAGATTCAGTTTGCTGAGTAAAAACTCGAGCAAGGAAGGAAGCAGTTCGAAGAGAGAGAAGAGAGAAACTGAAGACAAAAAATGTTCGAATTTTTGAGAAGAAATGAACTGTTGAAAATGGTTTAAAACAAAACAAACAAACTCCTTTATATGACAGCTGGTATGACAATCCTGGATTGTCATACCGATTGTCATACCAGGCAAAAGAAGGAAAAGAAAAAATCAACAGAAATAAAGGAAATAACAAAATAACACTGAGTATATATAACTGGTATGACAATCTGATAGTCATACCGATTGTCATACCAGTATAAAATAAAAGAAAATATATATATATATTGTTTATAACTGGAAAGACAATTGATAGTCATACCGATTGTCTTGCCAGTATAAACTATACTGAAAAACACTAATATGACAATTATATAGCGAAATGACTTTCAGCAAGACAATTTCAATTGTCTTGCCGATTGTCATTTTAGTAGAAATACAATCAAATATGTACAGACTCTATAAATGTACTGAAATTATATTACAAAATGGTAAAACTGAAATACAGACCTATAATATTTACAGAAACAAAGATAATATATCAGAATTTATTATTTTTTATTCCAAAAATAGATTTCTATTGAATTTTAGCAAATAAAATTCATAGTAAAATATTTTTAGAGGAAATAAAATATTCTGAGATATTTTAAATTAACAAGTAGGGAAAATAAAAATAGATAAGATAATATATATTACATAGAAATAAGCAAGAAATATGATAAAATGATAAAATAAATTTGCAAATGAATTTTTCATTTATGAAAAATTCATTTATAAATTCATTCAAGAACAGATCACAGATATTAACTAAATTAATCACTAAAACTATTCAACATGCCCAATTTACCAACTAATCTGGTAAATGTGGATTCGTCAAGTGGTTTAGTGAAAATATCTGCTATTTGTTCTTCTGTTGGAACAAAAAATAGTTCAACAGTACCATTCATGACGTGCTCTCTAATAAAATGATACCTGATGTCAATGTGCTTTGTCCTCGAGTGCTGCACAGGGTTGTTGGTGATGGCTATTGCACTTGTATTGTCACATAAAATAGGAATCTTGTTCAATACAGAGCCATAGTCTCGTAGTTGGTTCCTAATCCACAAGATCTGAGCACAGCAGCTTCCAGCAGCAATATATTCAGCCTCGGCCGTTGAGTTGGAAACTGTTTGCTGTTTCTTGCTGTACCATGAGACTAGCCTGCTTCCTAGGAATTGACAACTTCCTGAGGTGCTTTTCCTATCAACAACACTTCCTGCGTAATCTGAATCTGTATATCCAACAAGGTTAAAACCAGATTCTTTAGGGTACCAAATACCTAGATTTGGTGTTCCCTTAAGATATCTTAAGATTCGTTTAACAGCAACGAGATGAATATCTCTAGGATTCGCTTGGAACCTTGCACATAAACATGTAGCATACATAATATCTGGTCTACTTGCAGTAAGATAGAGTAACGAGCCAATCATACCTCTGTAGCTTGTGACATCTACCTTAATGGAGTTTTCACATGGTCCAAGCTTGACAGCTGTAGTTGATGGAGTCCTTGCTGATGCAGAATCCTCTAGATTGTACTTTTTGAGGAGTTCCTTGAGATACTTGGATTGACAAATAAATGTTCCATCTAACCTTTGATTTACTTGTAATCCAAGAAAGAACTTCAGCTCTCCCATCATGCTCATTTCAAACTTGCTGTGCATTAACTTAGCAAATCTCTTACAGAGATTATCATTAGTAGACCCAAATATTATATCATCCACATAGACTTGGACTAATATAGTATCCTTCTTATGTGTTTTAGAAAAGAGAGTTTTGTCTATGACACCTCTAATAAAGCTATTTTCAATAAGAAATTCAGAGAGAGTGTCATACCATTTTCTTGGAGACTGTTTTAGCCCATAGATAGCCTTGAAAAGAAAGAAGACAAAATCCAAATGATCTGGATCTTCAAAACCAGGAGGTTGCTCTACATATACCTCTTCATCCAGCTTTCCATTCAGAAAGGCGCTCTTGACATCCATTTGATAAACTTTAAAGTTTGAAAATGCTGCGAATGCCAGAAATATCCTGATGGCCTCAAGTCTAGCCACTGGAGCATAGGTTTCATCATAATCAATGCCTTCAGCTTGAGAATACCCTTTAGCTACCAGTCTTGCCTTGTTTCTTGTAACCACACCATCTTCATCTAGTTTATTCCTGAATACCCACCTAGTACCAACAGCTTTCTTGTGTACAGGCCTAGGTACCAGTTTCCAGACTTGTTGACTTTCAAACTAATTGAGTTCATCTTGCATAGCAATCACCCAATCTGGATCAGTCAGTGCTTCTTCAATTTTCTTAGGTTCCATCTCAGAAAGAAATCCTGAGAACAGACACTCATTTTGAGTAGCACGTCTAGTTCTGACTCCAACATCTGGATCACCAATAATCAACTCAAAAGGGTGAGCTTTATTCCAGACAGTCTGTCTTGGAAGATTTGATCTTGATGATTCACCTTGAAATTCATTGTGATGTTGTGTCCTACTAGATGATCCTTCAGCATCTCCCCCTGAGTTGTTGCCATGTTGACTTGAAGATTCTCCGTCAGTAGCAGTGGTATCTCCATTGTTGCCAAAGTTTCCATCACTATTACCTTGAGTATCATCAGGATTAACAGGTTCTTCACCAGCAACAACCTCAGGTACTTGACCATGTTCTGATTCTGAATCTGACGTATCATCAAACTTCAGTTTCTCAGAAGGATCTTCAGTTTGGATACTAGGGAGTTTAGTGTCATCAAATGTAACATTGACACTTTCAGTTACTTTGTGTTGATCAATGATATACACTCTATATGATCTTCTTCCATATCCAACAAAAATACCCTCATATGCCTTTGCCTCGAACTTACCACGACGATCATCTCCATCCTTGAGCACGAAACATCTGGCACCAAATACATGAAAGTATTTGATAGAAGGTTTCTGTTCATTCAAAATCTCATAAGGAGTTTTAATGAAGTCTTTGTTGATTAGAGTTCGATTCTGAGTATAACATGCAGTATTGATAGCTTCAGCCCAAAAGTACATTGGAAGACCTGATTCACTTAACATCGTTCTTGCAGCTTCAATCAATGTACGATTCTTCCTTTCTACCACTCCATTTTGCTGAGGGGTTCTAGGAGCTGAAAATTGTCTGGTAATCCCTTTGTCTGTACAGAATCTATTGAGAAGTGCATTCTTGAATTCTGTCCCATTATCTGACCTTATTGCTCTAACAGGGACGTTAGAATCTAACTCAATCATCTTGATATGATCAATCACAACTTGTGGTGTTTCATCCTTAGAGTGAAGAAATAAAACCCACGTATACTTGGAATAGTCATCAACTATCACAAGACAGTAACACTTCTTTGACATAGAAAGGATATTAACTGGACCAAATAAATCCATGTGCAATAATTGCAGAACACCAGTTATGGAAGATGTGTCAGTGACTTTGTGACTTGCTTTCTTTGACTTTCCTTTCTGGCAAGCCTCACATAGTCCTTCTGGAGAGAATTCCAGCTGAGGCAGACCTCTTACCAATTCTCTTTTGACAAGAGAATTCATTGTTTTGAAATTGAGATGAGAAAGTCTCTTGTGCCATAGCCAACTCTCATCTGACGATGCCTTTGCATAGAAACAATTGACTTCAAGATTGCTTCCAGAGTTCATGTCAGCTACGAACAGATTTCCTTTCCGGATTCCCATTAAGGAGGGTTTTTCACTTTTCTTATACAGAATCTGACACTTCAGCTTGTCGAATAAAACATTGTAGCCGTTGTCACAGAACTGACTAATGCTAAGCAGATTGTGTTCAAGTCCTTGCACAACATATACATTTTCAATGATAACATTTCCAGCTAGCAAACAACCATATCCCTCCATTAAACCTTTGCTGTTATCTCCAAAGGTAACCACTGGGCCAGCTTTCTCAACCACATTTGATAGCAGGGCTCTATCTCCGGTCATATGTCTTGACGATCCGCTGTCAAGAATCCACACTACCGGTTGTACCTGTTTAATGCCCTGCAATACAAATGGATTAGACCTTCTTCGGAACCCAAGCTTGGCTGGGTCCGGCATACTTGTAAAATTGGCCTTTATCAGGCAAAACAACATTCTTAATTTCAATATTCTCAACGTTCTCAATGACTGAACATTTGACCTTGTGAACAGCCTTGACAAATTTCTGTTTAGGCTTAGGCACAAATGTCTCCTTTCTAGCTTTAGGAGGACTAGCAGTCTTAGACCTATCATGCTTTCTATTATTCACATGCTGACGAGGAGTAGTCTTATCATTAGAAACATGCTTACCATTAAAATAAGCAAACAACAGATTAAAAGCACAAGACATACAATCAGGAACACCACATGCTTTATGAGAAGGATTAACAATAGGCAACTTATGCATGGTAGACATGGCACTTGTGTTATCCAACTCATGTGTGTCTGAGTTAGTCTCAGTTGCTTTCACAACCTTGACTGGAACTTTTGACACACTTGACTTGGAGACAGCTTTCCCATTAGCATTATCTTCAGCACGGATTTCTTCTTGAATAATAAAAGAGGTCTCATCAAATGGTTCAGCAATTGATTCTTTATAGAGGGGTTCATCAACACCCTTAAGCACATGTGGTACTTCCCTGCCTTTAGCACATACATGAGGAGGGGAGTTTATGCCTAATTTTCCAATAGCAGCATTGTAATCATAACCTATTCCATGTGTTTGATTAACAGCTTGCTTATTGTAAAACTCTTTGGACTTCGAACAAGAATTAAAGTAAGCTTTAACCTTAGCCTCAAGACCGGTGATCTTGTCTTTGAGAATAGTTTCGAGTTGTCTATAACAGTCAACTCTATTCTCTAGAAAAGATACTTGTTCTTTTAGTTTATCTTGATTAATGTGCACAAGTCTTAATTCATTGACCTCTTTCTCAAGGTCTTTGATTTGTTGACTTAACAATTCATTATCACGACGAGCACAATCTAAGGAACCTCCTAGATGATAAACTAATTCAGCATCAGTAAATTTTACCTCTTTTCTTGACGATGAGGTGCTTGCATTACTAGCCATGAGAGCAAGATTCCCAACTTCTTCATCTTCACTGTCAGTATCATCCCAGCTTCTTCCCTTTGCCAGGTACGCCCTTTCAGATTTACTCTTCTGATTAGAATCGTAAGAGTTCTTCCTAGCTTGTTTTGGCTTCCTGCATTCTGTGGCAAAGTGTCCCAACTCATTACAGTTGAAGCATCGAATGGTGCTTCGATCAACCATCCCTGTTTTATACCCACCACTACTGGTGTTAGAGGATGAAGATCCACCTTTCAGGAATCTGTTGTAGTTGGACTTGTACTTGAACTTGGGATTCCTTTTGAATCTGACATTTGAGAATCTCTTGACAATCAGGGCCATTGACTCATCTTCCAATTGCTCCAGTTCTTCCAAGGAATAATAATCATCTCCTGATTGATTTGTAGTAGGAGAATCAAATTCTGCTACTATCACATTATCTTCAACCTTGGAAGACTGTACCATTCTTTCTGACTGTTGAGATTGTTGTTGATATTGTGGTTGTTGTTGTTGTTCATCAGCTACTAGAGCAGTAGACGTGCTGACCACTCTTCCTTTCCCGTAAACTTCCTTCTGCTGAATCTGCTCCAACTCATAAGTCTTTAACACACCATAGAGCCTTTCCAAAGAAATCTCACTCAGATCTCTTGCTTCTCTTATGGCAGTGATTCTATGTTCGAGATGAGTTGGCAGTGTTAAAAGGAACTTTTTGTTGACCTCCCTGATGGAATAGTATTTACCATTAATGTTCAGGTTGTTGATCAATGCATTGTACCTCTCAAACACTTCAGTGATTCCTTCTCCTGGATTGGATTTAAAGTATTCATACTCAGAGGTTAGGATTTCTAGTTTGTTCTCCCTAACTTCCTCCGTGCCTTCATTAATAATCTCAATAGTTTCCCAGATATGTTTGGAATCTTTACAATTCATCACATGTCTATTCATCAGGGGATTAAGGGAATCTACTAAGATTAATTGAAGGCTAGCATCCAGGGAAGCTTCTTCTATATCAGCAGGAGAGAAGTCCTCAGGATCCTTCACATAAGTTCTCGCTTTGGTGATCGCCACATCATTTTCTATTACCTCTGGTTCCATAACCATAGGAATTTTTGGACCCTTCTTCAACACTTGCAAATATTTGGGATTAGCAACCTGTAAAAACAGTAGCATCTTCTTCTTCCACATAACATAATTTTCTTTATCGAAAAGTGGAATTTTAACGGTTCCAACTTTTTGTGTAGTCATTATGAATTTTTTTTTAGTGAATAAAAAATTCAAGAAGTGAAAGAAACACAAAAGTCTAGGATCTAGATTTGTACGTTAATCAGAAGGCTCTGATACCAATTGTTAGGTCCCAATTTGTTTGTAGAAGGGGGGGTTGAATGCAAACAATACCGTTTAGTCGAATAAAATGCGGAATAAAGTTGTGAAACAAAATTCAAGTTAAATAAAACTTTTATTAAACTTGAAAGGTGTTACAACTACGGTATCGGTTACAAGGGATTAATCTCAAATCAATTATTACAAATCTAGAATAAATTCGACATGAACTTTTTCTATTTTTGTAATTAAAAGATCAAATGCTAAATGCGATTTGAGATTAAGTTCTAGGGATTTTAATCCGCTAGATTGATACACAAGAACAAGATAAGTATTTCTAGTTGATTGGATTTAACTTTACAATCTAGAAATTGATCTTGAAGTTGCAGATGAGATGAAATATTTTTCTGCTCCTTTTTCTTTTGTTCTTGAGTTTTTGTGTTCTGTTTTTTTCGATAGTGAAATAATAGACTTCTGCTCCTTTTTATCAAACAGCCGAATGTAAACATGTACTGGCATGACAATCTCTTTGGCCAGCAAGACTTTCGGTATGACAAAATTTACAACTAGCAAGACAATTAAAATGAGCTAGCAAGACTTTCGGTATGACTATTGATTGTCATACCGATTGTCATATTAGTTCAAATAAATTGTCTTGCTGAATTAATAACAGATTTTAATCTAAACAGAAATTCTAATAAGACAATTAAATGTATTAGCATGACTTTCGGTATGACTATCAATTGTCATACCGATTGTCATACTAGTTCAAATGAATTATCTTGCTGAATTTAAGCAGATTTTAAACCAATTAAAATCTTGTAAATCCTTAATATTAATTCTAAATTAATTTAATTCAATTAATCAATAAATTAATCTTTGCAGATATAATTTATTTTCTTAATTAAATTATATGACTTAATTAATTAATAGAGAATTAATACTAACCCTGAGCAGCATCCATTCTTCTGACAATCTTCTGAAAGTCACTGAGACTTATGAATCAATTCCGCCACTTCAATGCTGACACTCGATGTACTGTCTGGTTCATGAGTGACTAACTTCCGTGACGTTTCTTCATGTCTTGACTTTGATATTCTGATTGAATCCTTGTAATAAATGATACCCTGACGAGATCTCTGTCACTTGATTAAATCCACGATCTTGATTTATATCACTGAGGCATGATCAAATTCTTGAACTTCTTCCAGTGAATCTTCAAGTCTGCAGATGAACAATGTTTCTTTATTCTTTGACAGATGTTACTTTGTGAGATCTCTCTGATGATAGATCCACTATTTACTTATTACATTCTTATTTGAGTTGAGTTAAATACTCGAATAAACGAGTAGGCTATGACATATGCCTTTCAAGAAGCATTAGAGATTTCCAAAGAAGCTAATTGATCCTTGAGTGCTTGAATATCTGTAGAGGAAGAGCTTGGAGCAGAGATAGCAGTAGATTGACCAAAAGTAGCTTGCACAAATTTCTGAATTTCATCCATGACCAAAGGTGAAGGAGTATATCTTGCAGTGTGTATTTGATCCAGCTTCAACCTTGTGTCATTGGATTTACTAATATGATCTTGAACAACTTTGTGCAAGGCCACAAATGATTCCTTGAGTTGATTTACACTTTTATCAGTCCCACTGAGATCATACCTAGACATTTGTTGTGAGAAGGTCTTAAATTGATTTTTGATCTTAGTTTGCGAAGGGATGATTTGGTCCATCTTTTCTATGACCATCTTCATTACTTTGTCCTGATGACCATTCAATGTTATTTGTAGAGCTTTTCCAAAGTTGTGAAAAGCCTTGATTTGAGCCTTGTAGACTTCATTGATGGCATCATATACCTCCCGTGGAGTGAGGGATCTAGCATTGCTTCCCAAGATAGTAATATACTCTTCTCTGAAGTTTTCTAACACAACATCCATCTCAATTGTGAATTCTTTGTCCAACCAAGCATCAAAGTTAGCATCCTGACCAGCTTCATCAACAATCTTTGCTTGATTTTCTTCCACATCAGCCTGGTAGGAGAGAATGATAGCTTGGTAATCTTGATTGAACATGTTGGATGTGAGTAGCTGTTGTGAGATTTGAGTCAGGCCTCCAAGTTGATCAACTCCAAGGTCTTCAATAGTAGATGGTTGATTTTCAGTGTGAGCCATTGAGAGATGAGGTGTGTTTGTGATGTAGAAGGTTGAACAACAGAACCACCTGTGACTGAAGTCACAGTTTTACTCACAGATTGCTCTGTGGTTATGGCTAGTTGTTGTTCCACACTAGTTTTGGGAACCTCCAATTGAATTGGAGGGGATTGGACTAGGTTACTTCCATGTGCACCAGTCTAAAAACCTTGTATGTCTTGCACCACACTGTCACCTGAATGTGTTATACTTGCCTCCCCTATGACAGGATCATTAGCAATTGTACTCTTAGCATCAACTGCCAAAGCAATTTCTGCTAGGGTTTTGAGGAGAGTTGTTCCTATATGAGGAACCTCCAATTGAATTGGAGAGGATTTAGATAGCTCCCCCTCAGAAGTACTACCCTCAAACCTTATAGTCTACGAAGACTGATTTGCAAATGAAGGTGCATTTGATACATCCATGGGTTCTTCAGTGAAAACTGATGAATTCCTCATATTTTTGATGGTGTCATCAAGGTCTACCCCAGCTAGTAGCCTTTCACCATCTAAATAAGGTGTCTGGGTGGTGAACAAGGTTTCTTGAACCAAGTCACTTGATTTTTCTTGCACTTGAGAATTAGATTCAAGTGCAATTGAAAGAGAAGAAATTTTAGAGATTAAGGAGTGTTGCTCAGATGTGAGTGTTGGCAGCTCCCCCTGAATGGATGAGGGAGCTTCAAAAGATGTGCCCTCACAGTGTGTGCCATCCTTATTCCTCCTACCATACACTTGAATTGCTTCATGGGCAGGCTGTGCAGACTCAATACAAGGTGCTTTTACAACTGCATCATTTTGGGAGGATACAGAGGTGACTTGAGTGGTCAGCTCAGATTTCTTAATCTTCTTTGGTCTTTTGACCAAGGGTGACAACTTCAATTTGGTCCTCACCACTCTCTTGCAAAACTGTCATGGTTACCCCCCTTTATCTTCTTTTTACTCACCTCATCCTTTTGAGAGGATGAGGTGGTTGGTTTCCTAGCTTCTACAGGTTTTGAAGGAACAGGCTCAACATGGGTAGGTTCCTGCGGGTGTGCCTGTGTTTGTGCTTTCACAGGGTCAGGAACTATTGTTGTACTAGGTTAATTTCCACTACTTCTCATGTTTGGTATAGAATAAGGGTAAGTCTTAAATCTTTCAATCATGAAAGGTGTTAATTTAAGACTTACTGGAACCTTATTCTTAGTAAGAAGTGATCCAAATAAAATTTTGGATACTTGCTTACAATTGCCAATTAGTGTCCTATTTACACCTTTTAGCAAATTTATGTCATTAACTTTAAAGATGACATAATAAATGTAGGCAAAAATATCTCCTTACCTCTTGACTCCAATGGCATTATGAGTCTGGTGCTCAGCTCCTCTGATATATAGTGTCCTATATTTATCTGTTTATTGAAGGCCATTGAGTACACCAGTTTCTGGACAACACTTGAGATGTTGTCAAATCTTGACTTCCTGCAAGTGAATGCCCTTATCACAGAATTAAATAGGAATGATCATTCCCTCCTCAGATACTTCTTGTTCATGCTGGCCAGATTAATACTCTCAGAGTAATCGATGAAGTCCATGAATTCATACAGCTCATCCTGAGTTAGAGCCTCCACCAGATTGTCAGTAGGAATGCCCAAAGCCTTATTGACATCATCCTCAAGAATCTCCACCTATGTCCTTTGATTGTGCAGTTTATCACAATGGTTGCAGCTTGATTCTCATGCACAATTGTCCTGGTTGTTGTTGTGTTCCAAAAATCACCTAACACATCTAAATACAACACAGGATTAGCAGTAAGAGCACCTACAAAGTAGGTCTCAGAAAGGAACTTGACAATGCACTGAAAAACTTCAGGTGCTTGGTTTGCATCGAGAAATGCAAGAAAATTGGTTTCCTTGGGGATGAATGGTACAAGATTGTTGGCTACCATTGATATGAGTATGAAGTTTAGTGGGTAAAAGAGATTTGTGAGAGAGGAGGAAAAATGAGAGAGAAATTGGGAAAAACGAGAGAGAAATCGGTTTTGGATTGAAAGCTGGGTCACTTGAGATCTCGAAAGTTGTAAGTACGTATATGTATCGAGATGTCTGGGTATTTATAGTAAAAGCAAATGACTTGTCGAGAACTCAAAAATAAATGTTTGGAATTAGCCTATCGAGAAGTCATTTTAAGAAATAAAAAACATATCGAGAAGTTATTTTAAATTACTCTTATAGAGAACTAAAAATTGACTTATCAAGATGTCAAATAAATACCCAGTTTGTCCAAAACTGGACTGAAGTAATTTCAACTTTTATTTGAATAGATTCAAAATAAAATTAGAATAAATTTTCCAAAAGTATTTTACCATAATTTATTAAGTTAAATTATTTCAGTTTTGAGTTATTGCGAAGTCTAAAAATTATACTTGTAGAGAACTTTGTACATTAACACCACTAGAGAACTCTTACAAGGAATTATTGATAAGTCATATTTAAGCCTATCGAGAAGTCACTCGAGAAGTCAGTAAATTGACTTATCGAGAACTCACTCGAGAAGTCTTAAAATGACTTGTCGAGAAGTCAATTAGACTTATCGAGAACTCAGTTCTCTATATACTTTTGAACAACTTAATTCTTTCTTGTGTTAATTTTACATATTAAAGATGTAAATTAACAACTGAGCAGTTTACTTAGAATTCGAAAAATTCCAAGCTAAATTTTTGTTTTGAAAAATAAATATGCTGAGATTTCTGAAATATTTATAATTCATATTTCAGTTAATTTCCAATTAAATCAAATTAATTTTGATTTACAAGAAATTAATCTGCTGCAAAATATTAGTTGAGTTCTTGCCTTAAGATGAAGAATTAAGCATTCCAATTTCACCTACAAGTCTAATGAAAGTTGCTTCATCCAAAGGTTTAGTAAAAATGTCAGCTAATTATTTTTCTGTTGGAACAAAAATGAGCTCAATGGTACCATTTGTAGCATGTTCCCTAATAAAATGGTACCTTACATCAATGTGCTTTGTTCTAGAATGATTAACTAGATTAGCCACTATAGATATAGCACTAGTATTGTCACACATGATAGGAATTTTGTGTAACACTAGACCATAATCCATTAGCTGATTTCTAATCCAAAGCACTTGAGCACAACAACTTCCTGCAGCTATGTATTCATCTTATGTTGTAGAAGTTGATACATATTGTTGTTTCTTGCTATACCAGGATACAAGTCTTTGTCCAAGAAATTAATAGCTTCCACTAGTACTCTTGTTATTCCTAGTGAACTAACAATGAGATTTACAGAAGGGGGGTTGAATGTAAATCTCAAAACTTTTTCAAGTTTTGAGCAGTTTCAAAGGCTGTGTGTTTAAGATAAACAAGTGTGTGAATTGCTTTAAGCTAATACAGACAGATATATATTCAAGCACAAAAGTACAGAACACAACAGACCTTAAAAACTTTTCTGGTGGATTTGTTGTTCCACCAGAGATGGTATTTCAGAAAATCTGTGATTCAAGAAGTTGATCACAGCTGCATCCTAGTACAAACTAGATAATTTTTCTCAAGATTTTTCTAAACAGCTCTGAAAAAATTCTCTTCTAATTACTAGCTGCTACTTGGTTTATATAACATCAAGTTTATAAGTGAAGACAAAGATAAAAAGTACAATAATAAAAATAAGTTCTCCACTTATTTCTTCTCCATTTTACTCCAGTGCATTGTTGACTTATTGCCTCTTTATGCTAGAGTAGAACGGCTGCTTTTTCTGATGTTCCTGAAATAGGCTACCACATCTCAGTTGTCTCTGTCAACCCATGTGCCTCTGTTTGTAGGTACAACTACCACTTGTCAACTGCTATTTAACAGAACATCCGTTGAAGCCTTCATCCGTTGATGGCTTTATCCGTTGATGTGTTAGTAGTTGAAGCTCTATCTGTTGATGCACTCATCCGTTGAAGGATGTTATCCGTTGAAGCTTTAGAGACATCCGTTGAAGCTTTGTTTCTCATCCGTTGAAGGTCTTTAAGTTATCCGTTGACACCATTTCATTTATACAAAATTACAAGGCATGAAATATTTACAATTGGCCTTCCTATCTGCATATCCTTTAGTAGTCAACATGACTTATAATTTCCCTCAACATTTAAGAATTATATCTCAAATTCAGAGACTGAAATATGCTACAACACTAGACTTATTTCTAAGTAAAGCTACACCATCAACGTATAGCCAAAGTGGTCTTATCCGTTGAGGCTACAAACACTAGATTTCTACTTAAGTGTTTTGTTAAACATATCATCAAACTAATGCACATATATTCCTAACAATCTCCCCCTATTTATGTCTATAAGAATTGTAGACATAAATTCAAGGTTAACTTGATGATAACAAAACACTTAACAAATATATGAACTGAAACTAAGTAGAAATTTAAAAGTGCTGCAAAAGTGTATGTACTAGAAGGTAATTGAAGATTTACAGTGTTTCCAAGGGTGCTCCTCTAGCCTGAGCAAATCATCTTTTTCTTCTTTGATCCCTGGTTTTCTTTCCTAGCCCTTTGTCATTTTCCTTAATTTGGAGTTGGAGTTGTCTGAAGAATTCAGCTTCATCTTCATCACTGATATCCAACTTAGATTGCATTTCTTTGAGAGTTTCATTGCTGGCAATCTTGAGTTGGTCTTCAAGTCTGAAAAATCTTCTGACTCCTTTATCATCTCTGAATTCCATCAACCAATGAGGTGATTTGTGAATTGTAGTTCCCCTTTCTTGAATGAGTAAGGTTCTGGGCAAAGCATTGGGCTCCCTCCAAGTTTTCCTTATGTTGGCAATCTTGTTGAGAATTTCAGTCTTGGCAGTCCTGGTAAAGCCAGAATCCTTTTGTATGGCTGAAAAGACTCTGATCAAGGTAGAGTAGCCTTCATTCAGAATCCTGTAGAGAGGCCATGTTCTTTCCCCAGCTCCTTTGTATCTGAACACCAATCTCTCTGGTAGCTGTCTGTAAGCAGCAATTCCCCTTACATCCTCCAGTTCATCCAGATAGAGTTCAATGTCTGAAATTTCTTTTATGTCACAGATGTGAACATAATCATCTTTAGAAATGGGTGGCTTAGGGTTAGGTTTGTGTTTTTGAGTGAATTTCTTAGAGTTTAGGGGAGGTGTAGATTTGGATTTTCTTTTCTGTTTCTTTGGTAGTGGAAGAGTGGTTAAAAAGGTAGGCAAATTGATGGTGTCCCAATCAATAGGTTCCTCTTTTGGGATGATTGGTTTACCATGGATGTTTATAGTGGGATCAGCAACAAAGGGTTCAGGTATGGAAGGTAGAGATTTAGTTTCTTCAGTGTTGCCTTCACTCCTTCTATGTGCCTTGGCCTTTCTTCTGTTTCCCTTCTGCCATTTCTCTTTTTCCTCCATGCTTTCACCAAATATACTCCCAAAAACCTCATCTAAGTTTGCAATCTTGTCTTCACCCCTGACTTCAATTCCTTTCTCATTTTCAACTAGACTTGACTTTAGCTTTTGTTCAAGCTTTGCTTGTGCTCTTTTGTCAGCCTTGAGTTTCTCAGCTTCTTTCTTTAACCTTTTGGTTTCTTCCCTCTTGGCTATTGAGAATTTGGGATGTCCTTGCATCACACATATGTTCTTTCCCTCTCTAAAGATAATAGCCATGTTTCTCCTTACTGCCTCATCCATGGTCTCCTTGTGTTTTATGATGCTTGTACTCAAAACTTTGTCTTCATCAGGCTTTGGAAGAGGAAAGTCCACTTCTTTCATCTGAGCAAAGTCAAGAGGGTTCTTTGTGGAGTCCTTGCTGGATCTGGTGTTGGGCTTGAGAACCATAGGTTTTAGATTCTTGAAAGAAGTCTCTCCAACCTTATTTCTCCTTTCTGGCTTGTGCTCCATGTTGATTGGTTCAACCTTTGTGCTATGTTTCACAGATATTGATTTATCTTGTGTTGAGCCAAACAGCTGTTGCATCCTTTCATCAATTCTCCTTCTTTGCTCTTTCACTTGAATTTCAGCTGCTGCTAGCTGGATTAAATCAATTCCATCAGGCTTTCCTTTGATTTGAATGATTGGAGAAGTAGTGATGGCAGGAACTAGCACTTTACATATTTGGATTTTTGTAGATGGCTCTCCTTCCCCTTCCCTTTTACTCTCCCCCTTTTTGTTATCATCAAGGAGAGGGGTCAAGCCCTGTGCTTTTGCCAGCTGCATAAGTAGATTTGTTTGAGATTGTTGGTTGTGAAGAATGGTGGCCACAGAATCTTCAATAACTTGAACTCTGTCTTCCAATTTGGCCAGCCTCTTTTCAGTATTTGATTCCTTTTTCAATCTCAATAAAATGTCCTGAATTGTACCAAAGGGCATGACTGAATCCAATTTTTCAGAATTGTAGGATTTCAAGTCAGCAATATCCTTTCTGAGTTCATCCACACTCAGATTCTGTTTTACTTGCTGCAACTTCATGAGATGCAGTGAGTCCAAGTGAGCTGTAAGGATAGCCTTTGTACCAGCATGAGAAGTTTTCTGAATGGCCTATCTGATAGTACTGATTTGTTTGACTAAGGAGACATTGAATTGCCCTGTTGTAGACTCCTTTGTGAAAGCCCATTCAGGTAGATTTGGAATAGAACTAGGGCCTTCATCTCCCCCTAAGTTCATGCTTCCATCAGAAGAAACAAAGTCATCATCATCAGAATTTACTCCAAATTCTTCAAATGACTCACCAGCTGTTGAAGGTATCTTGTTAATAGCAGTTTTGTCCCTTTGAAGAGATGCTGTTGTATGTACTAGATGTAGTGTCTTTTCTGCCTCCACATTGCCCTGTGCAGCCAATACTTGATAGGCTGAAACAGGATGTGTAAAAGTGTCAGCATCCAAGGAAATGTTATCAATTACAGCTTTGTAATATTGCTGAAATTGTCTTTCCTTTTCAGCATCATTCACAATCATTGACTCACTAGCAATGGCTGGATCCATCCTTATATCTGCTGTACCTGCCTTTCTCTCATTTTCTCTATGTTCTTGCATCAGGGGCTCCCCCTGGCTCACACAACTCACTCCCTCACCTTCACCTACTAAGGTGGTACTCCTCTCACTTACTTTTGCCATGCTGGAAGAAATAGCATGCATATTTGAGCTCTCAATCTCTCCTTTTGCCTGGGAGCAACCCAGCCTCTCACTCAAATTGTCACTCCCTTCCCTCAGTCCTAGAAGTGATTGTACAGTAATCAAGTCTTCTACACTTGGAATTGTTTCATTTGTGTGTGTAGAGACTATCAACAGATGAGGAATAGCCGTTGAAGGTGAAACTAATGGTATCAACGGATAACTGCTGTTAAGCTTATCCGTTGAAGAACAACCACTTGTCAACGGATGAGTGATATTCGTTGATGAAGGAAAAGAAGTAGAACTTGAAAGTGATATAACTGTTGAATCTGTGTAGATTGATATGAGTTTTGGTGACACAGACCCTTCAATTACATCTGAAAGAATTTGCGGGTGATCCAACAAATCATCTAAAAGATGATGATCACCTATATTTGAGTGGGGCTCCTCCCTGAGTTGTAAAGAGGGAGAATCAGGAATTGATGGGAATAACATATCCACATCTAGAGATGGTGAAGAAGTGTGTGGTGATTGATGTGTGTTAATTGTGAGAGAATGGGGCTGTGACTCCACATTTATTGGAGCCACATCAAACTGAGTTTGAGAAGGCATAGATACAGATGGATGTATCTGTGCAGTGTGTGCACCCTGTGTAGAAGATTGGGTTCTAGCTCTCTTTCTTCTAATAAAGGCTTTTGTTGGTGAGTGTTTGGCTTTAGCGTCCCTCCCTCGTTTGTGTGTTCCTGGTTGGGAACTATTTTCAATAGTTACATCCTTTTGGGAGGATGCAGCTAGGGATATGCTAGTAACCTTTTCAACCACCACAGCTTTTTGAGAAACTGTGGCTTGGCTAGCTTGGGAAGCACTTTTCTCTCCTTCCTTATCCTGGGGGTTTCTTTGATGTTCACCCCTCCCCTCACCACTCACACCCTGTTCACTCCCCTCAGGGTTAATGGTAGGTGTTACAACTGTTGTCTTTTGAGAAACAACAGAGGTGGTTTTCTTTGTCTTTGATTTTGAAAGTTTAGTTTTGGTGACCTTGGTGGGGCTCCTCCCTGAGTTTTAATGAGGGAGAATCAGGAATTGATGTGAATATCATATCCACATCCAGAGAGGGTGATGGAGAGTTTGATTATTGATGTGTTTCTATTATGAGAGAATGGGGCTGTGACTCCACATTTGCTGGAATCACATCAAGCTGAATTTGAGAAGGCAAAGATACAGGTGGATGTATCTGTGCTGTGTGTGCCCCTTGTGTGGAAACTAGGGTCTTGGCCTTCTTCTTCCTTGAAAAGGCTTTGATTGGTGAATGTGTGGCTTCAGTGTCCCTCCCTCTTTTGTTCTGTGTCCCTGGTTAGGGATTATTTTCAATAGTTGCACCCTTTTGGGAGGATGCAACTAGGGATGTGTTTGACTCCTTTTGAACCACCACAGTCTTTTGAGAGACTGTGGCTTGGCTGGCTGGGGTACCACTCACCTCTCCCACCTTATCCTGGGGGGTTTCTTGATGTTCACCCCTCCCCTCACCACTCACACCCTGTTCACTCCCTTCAGGGTTTATGGTAGTTGTTACAACTGTTGTCTTTTGAGAAACAACAGAGGTGGTTTTCTTTGACTTGTGTTTTGAAATTTTAGTTTTGGTGGCTTTGGTAGGAACCTGTTTGGACAAAGACACAGATTTCATTGCCACACTGGAAGGCAAAGAAACAAGGGGTTGAAAACAGTAGGAGTTATAGAAGTGTTTACCTCACTTACCTGTGGTGCATTCATGATTGGCAAATATACCAATGGCACCTGGCTGTTGAGGTTCATTCTCAAAAGGTCTGCAAGGACCCTTTTCTCCTGTGCCCAGCATTTGAGTTTATTGTTCTCATTTGATATAACCAATCCTTCAGCAACATGGTTAGCCAATAACATAAAGAATCTAGCATAATAGATGTTATTAGGTCTATTAGCTTTGTTACCTAATCTAGTACCCAATTCTAGCATAATATAGTTGCTAAAATTAAAATACCTATCAGAAACAAGCATATAGAGCATATTAACAAGAGATGAAGTTATGGCATCAAAATTGCTAATTTTCCCAGAGAAAACCTTGATAAAGGCATCCCCAAGAAAACTCCATTCTTTCCTAAGGCCTTTTCTTCTAATACTCCCTAAACTAGCAGAGTTAAGAGAATAACCTATGAAATCTAACATGCTGGATACATCATTATCAGTGTGTGGTGTCATGGCATTGTTCTCAGGTAATTTAAAACATGCTAGTAAGTCATCACAGTTAACACAGTGATTTTTACCTTTGAGAGTGAAGGAGATTGTCATATCTATGGAGTTGAACTCAGCAGTTGTCCAAATCTCCTCAACTACTTCACAGTAAATCGTTGGGGCTTCCAGCATTGCATAGCTAAGTTTACAGTTTTTGATGAAGTCCATCATTTTGTGATAATCTGAGTGGGCTTCATTCTTTTCTACCAAAGCTATGAAATTGTTCTTCTCATAGATGAACCCAGATTGAGACATAATCTTTACTACTGGTGCCATTGTTGTGAGTAGAAATTGCAGAGAATAACTTGAAGGTTTTGCAGAGAGAAAATGGTAAAAGCTTTGAAATTTCAAGAAAGCGTAAAGTAAAAATGAAAAATCATAAGGGCTTATATACTTTCTCAAATAAAAAAACATAAATAAGAGATTAAACAATAAATATTTGTAAGTGAATTTCATCCGTTTAAGAATAAACTGTAAGTATTCTAAAAACTACCTTTAAAACAAATACATACAGCTGTATGTATGAGTATCAACGGTTAAGACAATAGAATCAACGGCTGTGAAACACTTGAATCGACTGATGTGATATTTCAACGGATAAGGTAAACTGTCATCCGTTGAAGAGCACTTCAGTTTTATCCGTTGACGGATAAAAATTCCAGAAATGTATATGACTTTCAACGGATAATGAACATCCGTTGACAGAACAATTTTGACTTTCAACGGATAGGGAATATCCGTTGATGGAATAATCTATGTTAAAAATCAAATTTGTTCTTGCAGCTAATACATTTTAGGCTTCAATTCAAATTGCAATAAGGACATGAATTTTAAGAGTAATTAAGCATACCTAGCTCACTTACCAATCTTGTGAATGTTGATTCATCAAGTGGCTTGGTAAATATGTCTGCAATTTGTTGTTCACTTGGAACAAAATGAAGTTCCACTGTACCTTTCATCACATGTTCCCTAATGAAGTGGTACTTGATATCAATGTGCTTGGTCCTTGAGTGCTGCACAGGATTCTCTGTTATGGCTATGGCACTTGTGTTGTCACAAAGAATAGGAATTCTATCAACATGTAGTCCATAATCAAGGAGTTGATTCCTCATCCATAACACTTGAGAGCAGCAACTTCCAGCAGCAATGTATTCAGCCTCAGCTGTAGAAGTAGAGACTGAATTTTGCTTTTTGCTAAACCATGATACAAGCTTGTTTCCCAGGAATTGGCAGGAGCCTGTTGTACTTTTCCTGTCTATTTTGCAACCTGCATAGTCTGCATCCGAGTAGCCAATTAGATCAAAACCAGACTCTCTAGGGTACCAAATTCCTAGATTTGGAGTCCCCTTGAGATATCTGAAAATTCTTTTAATAGCTACTAAGTGAGATTCTTTAGGGTCAGCTTGAAATCTAGCACAGAGACATGTAGAAAACATTATATCTGGTCTACTGGCAGTTAAATATAAAAGTGAACCAACCATGCCTCTATAACTTGTAATGTCCACAGACCTTTCAGTCTTATTTAATTCAAGTTTGGTGGCAGTGGCCATGGGAGTTTTTGCAGATGAACATTCTATTAAGTCAAACTTCTTTAAAAGATCATAAATATATTTAGTTTGACTAATGAAAATTCCATCACTAACTTGTTTAACTTGTAAACCAAGAAAATAGGTTAGTTCTCCCATCATGCTCATTTTATAATTACTTTGCATTAGCTTAGCAAACTTTTTACAAAGTTTATCATCTGTAGATCCAAATATTATGTCATCTACATAAATTTGAACAAGTATACTAGAGCCATTAACATTCCTAAAGAAGAGAGTTTTATCAACAGTACCTCTAGTGAAGTGATTCTCCAAAAGGAATTTTGATAAGGTTTCATACCAGGCTCTAGGTGCTTGCTTCAGTCCATAGAGTGCTTTCAACAGATAATACACATAGTCTGGAAAATTTGGATCTTCAAACCCTGGAGGTTGACTAACATAAACTTCTTCCTCCAATTTCCCATTTAGAAATGCACTCTTGACATCCATTTGATAGACTTTGAAATTGGCATGGGCTGCATAGGCTAGAAAAATTCTGATGGCTTCAAGTCTTGCAACAGGAGCATATGTCTCATCAAAATCTATTCCCTCTTGTTGAGAATAGCCTTTAGCAACCAATCTGGCTTTATTCCTTATGACAATGCCATTTTCATCCATCTTGTTTCTGAATACCCATTTTGTGTCAATAGGACTCTTGTCCTTTGGTTTGGGTACCAGCTTCCAAACTTTGTTTCTCTCAAATTGGTTCAGCTCTTCCTGCATAGCTAATATCCAATCTGGATCCAATAAAGCCTCTTCCACTTTCTTAGGTTCCTCCTGAGATAGAAAACTACTATACAGACATTCATCTTGAGTAGCTTTTCTTGTTTGCACTTTAGATGATGCATCACCAATGATCAGTTCAAAGGGATGATTCTTGGTCCATTTCCTTTGAGGTGGAAGATATACTCTAGATGAGGTGGCCTCAGTATTGTCATGATATGAGACAGAGTGTTGATTAGTTGAAACTCCCCCTGAGTTGTTGGTCCTTTGCAGGGAACTTGGAGTTCTATCAACTGATGATGTAAATCGATTATCCGTTGATGAACTATGATCAACGGATGCTTCATTTTGTACTTCAACGGATGATGCACTATGTCTTTAAACGGATACTGCATTGCCTCTATCAACAGATGCAGAATTTTGTGCATTATCCAAGGGCATGTTTTGAATCCCTTTTGAAGTGTTATCTCCATCAGTCTCCTCTTCACTATCATCACAATATATCTCAATGTTGTCAAATTTGAGTCTCTCATGGTGTCCCTCATCTGTTAGTCCATCAATCTTTTTATCATCAAACACAACATGCATAGATTCCATAACAATGTTGGTTCTTAGATTGTAGACCCTATAAGATTTTCCAGCTGAGTAACCAACAAATATCCCTTCATCAGCCTTTGCATCAAACTTCCCTTTATGGTCAGATTGATTTCTCAGTATAAAGCATTTACATCCAAAGACATGAAGAAAGTTTAGAGTTGGTTTTCTTCTCTTGAACAACTGATAAGGAGTCATGCCTTTAGCTTGATTGATCAAAGAAATATTCTGAGTGTAGCAGGCACAATTAACAGCTTCAGCCCAGAAATATGTTGGTAACTTTGATTCTTCAAGCATTGTTCTAGCAGCCTCAATTAAAGATCTGTTCTTTCTTTCAACTACCCCATTTTGCTGAGGTGTTCTTGGAGCTGAGAACTCATGCATGATTCCATTTTCTTCACAGAACAGCCTCATTGTCAAATTCTTGAACTCAGTTCCATTGTCACTCCTGATATTCCTAACCTTCAAGTCAGGATGATTATTGACTTGCCTGATGTGATTGATAATGATTTCACTTGCTTCATCCTTTGATCCAAGAAAATAGACCCATGAAAACTTTGAGAAATCATCTACAATCACTAAGAAATATCTTTTTCTTGCAATTGACAATACATTGACTGGTCCAAACAAATCCATATGTAGCAGCTGTAATGGTTCATCAATTATTGTTTCAAGCTTCTTTTTGAATGATGCTTTCCTTTGTTTGCCTTTCTGACAAGCATCACACAAACCATCCCTTGAGAATTCAACAAGAGGAATTCCTCTAACTAAGTCCTTTTTGACTAGATCATTCATTGTCTTGAAATTCAAGTGGGATAGCTTCTTGTGCCATAGCCAACTTTCAACTGGACTTGCTTTGCTGAAGAGACAAGTAATAGATTCTGCATCAGTAGAGTTGAAGTCAGCTAAGTACACATTTCCTTTTCTAACTCCAGTTAGAACCACTTTGTTGTCTTTCTTACTGGTGACAACACAGGCTTCAGAATTGAAGGAAATTGTATTCCCTCTATCACATAGTTGACTGATGCTCAGTAAGTTGTGCTTGAGACCATCAACTAATGCAATTTCATCAATGATGACATTCCTTGTTAAAATCAAGCCATATCCCATAGTAAACCCTTTGCTGTCATCTCCAAAGGTTATGCTAGGGCCAGCTTTCTCCTTAAACTCTGTGAGCAGGGAGAAATCTCCTGTCATGTGTCTTGAACAGCCACTGTCCAAGTACCATAGATTTCTTCTGTTACCCTGCACACCATAAAATCAATCAAGTTGATTTTGGTACCCAAGTTTCCTTGGGTCCATTCATGTTAGCCTTTCTCCTAGACTTCATTCCTCCTGCATCTTTAGACTTAGGTAACTTTGAGTCAACCTTGATCTTAGATGTAGTTGGTTGAGGTGTAGGGTTAGTCACAGAATCATTTAGCACATTTGGAATTTGATAAGGCATAGATTGTGCAAACATGTTATTCCACATAGGCATATTGTATGGCATTTGAGGCATACTAAATGCAGCAAGATAAGGATTGTTAAAATATGGCATGTTTGCAAAATGTGCATAAGGATTCTGTTGAGACATAACAGGCATAGCATGCAGAGGTGATGCAGACATATTAGGCATGGAAGAGGGTACAGGTATGGGAGTTTTCTTAATAGATTTGCAATTAGCAGATAGATGATTAACACTATTACAATGCACACAGCTTTTTCTAGGAGCATACTTATCAGGTGTGTAATTGTTATGTTTGTTAACCCCTACCTTCCCATTTCTATTAGATTTCCTTTTAGTTTCCTTTTTATCCTCAACCACTTTGAGCCTATTCTTTAACTGTTCTAAGGTCATGTGTCCTATATTCACCTTACTGAAATCTTTGGATGTACTTGCTTCTTCTTTGACAAAGTTCTTGGAAGTTGAACCAAACTTTTTGTTGAGTTTCTTTAGGTTTTCACTGTTAGAAACATCTGCCTATTTTAATTGAGGAACCTTCAACGGATGCTCATTTTCTTCCTTCAACGGATAATTTTCATCATCCGTTGATTCCACATCCGTTGACAGCCCATCAATTAATTCCATTTTCTTTTTGTTTTTATCCCAGGCAGTCTCACAAAATGATTCAATTCCTTGGACCTTGACAATTTGAGCACTAACATCCCTAGATGTCTTCCAGGCTTTAATCACCTCTTGCTCTCTCCCTAATTGATTAGAAAGTATTTCTACTTTCTTAACAGATTCAGCTAGTTCATTTTCAACAGATATACATTGTAGCTTAGTTTTCTCTAGGTCAATCAACTTATCTTCTAACACAGCATTTCTATTACTTAAGAACAGATTGTTCTCTTTAATCCTACTATTTTCTTTAGCAAGAGATTTAAGAGACACACGCAAGTGATACAATTCAGTAGACATGTCATTAAAAGCATCATTGCACTCTTCTTTAGTAAGCTGTGTTAAATCAATAGTGATTACCTGGTTGCTTGATGAACTAACTTCATTTTCCTCAGAATCAGCCATGAGAGCCAAGTTGAATATTCCACATCTTCATCCTCTTCTTCTCCATCAGCTGCCCAGTCTTTTTCTTGAGTAATGAAAGCCTTCTCCTTTTGCTTGAGTAGATCAACATATTTCTTTTTGTAATCTACTTGGTCAAATTTCTTCTTTTCAGTAGTTGGCTTTCTGCACTCACTTGCAAAGTGTCCACTTATACCACAATTGAAACACTTGAACTTGGATTTGTCCACCATGTTCTTATGAGGTTTAGTGGCTCTAGTGTTTTTCTTAAATTTCATCTTTGCAAATCTTCTGGACAGAAATGCAAGATGCTCATCAATACCATCAGAGTCATCTTGGCTGGAGTTGTCTTCATTCTCAGCAACTTGCTCCTTCCCCTTGCTTGATTCTGATTTGCTTGTGCCATCTTTGGAGTTTAATGTTGATCTCACAGTTTCTTGTCTGCATTCTTTCTCATTTTCAGCTACCAAGGCAACTGAACCTCCTTTCTTTCTTCCCTTCTCCAATACCTCATCCTGTTCCAGCTCTAGTTCATAAGTCTTCAAGATTCCATATAATCTTTCAAGAGTGAAGTCCTTATAATCTTGAGAGTTTCTCAAGGAGACAGTCATGTGTTTCCATTCCTTTGGCAAGGATCTTAAAAATTTAAGATTTGAATGCTTCACCTGGTACACTCTACCATACAGCTTCAATCCATTCAACAGCTTTTGGAATCTGTTGAATGTGTCATTTAAAGATTCATTTTCTTCAAAATTAAAGTAATCATACTGTTGAATGAGAAGCTGTATTTTGTTTTCTTTTACTTGTTCTGTACCTTCACACAGTAGCTGAACTGTGTCCCAAACCTCTTTGGCAGTTGTGCAATTTATCACATTATCAAATATATCCTTGTCAAGACCATTAAACAAAATGTTCATAGCCTTCTTATCCTTGTGGACTTCTTCTGTGTCTTCCATTGTCCATTCTGCTCTAGGTTTTGGAATGGATTGACCAACAACAATTGTGGCTGTAGCAACTGTGGCTACTTTGTGGGGAATGTGAGGACCATTCTCAATGCAGTTTACATAACCTTCATCTTGGGAGAGTAGATGAAGGTGCATTTTCACCTTCCAATGGTGATAACTGTCTTTGTCAAAAACTGGGATTTTTACTCCAATATCCTTCTTACTCATCTTTGTTAGTTTCCAAGAACTTTAAACTCTTTGTGTGTCAAGAGCCTGCTCTGATACCAATTGTTATTCCTAGTGAACTAACAATGAGATTTACAGAAGGGGGGTTGAATGTAAATCTCAAAACTTTTTCAAGTTTTGAGCAGTTTCAAAGGCTGTGTGTTTAAGATAAACAAGTGTGTGAATTGCTTTAAGCTAATACAGACAGATATATATTCAAGCACAAAAGTACAGAACACAACAGACCTTAAAAACTTTTCTGGTGGATTTGTTGTTCCACCAGAGATGGTATTTCAGAAAATCTGTGATTCAAGAAGTTGATCACAGCTGCATCCTAGTACAAACTAGATAATTTTTCTCAAGATTTTTCTAAACAGCTCTGGAAAAATTCTCTTCTAATTACTAGCTGCTACTTGGTTTATATAACACCAAGTTTACAAGTGAAGACAAAGATAAAAAGTACAATAATAAAAATAAGTTCTCCACTTGTTTCTTCTCCATTTTACTCCAGTGCATTGTTGACTTATTGCCTCTTTATGCTAGAGTAGAACGGCTGCTTTGTTTGATGTTCCTGAAATAGGCTACCACATCTCAGTTGTCTCTATCAACCCATGTGCCTCTATTTGTAGGTACAACTACCACTTGTCAACTGCTATTTAACAGAACATCCGTTGAAGCCTTCATCCGTTGATGGCTTTATCCGTTGATGTGTTAGCAGTTGAAGCTCTATCCGTTGATGCACTCATCCGTTGAAGGATGTTATCCGTTGAAGCTTTAGAGACATCCGTTGAAGCTTTGTTTCTCATCCGTTGAAGGTCTTTAAGTTATCCGTTGACACCATTTCATTTATACAAAATTACAAGGCATGAAATATTTACAATTGGCCTTCCTATCTGCATATCCTTTAGTAGTCAACATGACTTATAATTTCCCTCAACATTTAAGAATTATATCTCAAATTCAGAGACTGAAATGTGCTACAACACTAGACTTATTTCTAAGTAAAGCTACACCATCAACGGATAGCCAAAGTGGTCTTATCCGTTGAGGCTACAAACACTAGATTTCTACTTAAGTGTTTTGTTAAACATATCATCAAACTAATGCACATATATTCCTAACAACTCTTTTTGTCAATCCTGCATCCAGCAAAATCTGCATCTGTGTAGCCACCAACTTCAAAACCAGTTCTCTAAGGATACCTTAATCCCAAGTTTGGAGTCCCCTTCAAATTTCTGAAAATCCTCTTCACAACCATCAAATGTGATTCTTTTGGATTGGCTTGAAATCTTGCACATAGGCATGTTGCAAACAAGATGTCTGGTCTACTTACAGTTAAGTAAAGCAATGATCCAATCATTCCTCTGTAGCTTGAAATATCTACACTCTTGCTTTTTCTGTCTTCATCCAACTTTGTTGCTGTAGAAATAGATGTATAAGCAGGTGAACAATCAACCATGCCAAACTTTTTCAATAAGTCTTTAACATGCTTAGTTTGGTTAATGAAGATTCCGTCACTTCTTTGACTGACTTGTAGTCCAAGAAAGTAACTTAACTCCCCCATCATACTCATTTCATATTCACTCTGCATAAGCTTAGAAAATCTTTGGCAAAGCTTTTCATTAGTAGAACCAAAGATGATATCATCCACATAGATTTTAACTAGGATCATATATTCCCCATATTTCTTGTAGAAGAGAGTCTTGTCTATGGTACCTCTAGTAAAACCATGCTTCAGTAGGAATTCTGACAATGTATCATACCAAGCTCTAGGTGCCTGTTTCAATCCATATAGAGACTTGAATAATTTGTACACAAAATTTGGAAATTCTGAATCTTCAAAACCAGGTGGTTGTTGCACATAAACTTCTTCTTCTAGCTCACCATTCAGGAAGGCACTCTTGACATCCATTTGATACACTTTAAAGTTTGAATGTGCAGCAAATGCTAGAAAAATCCTTATTGCTTCAAGTCTTGTAATTGGAGCAAAAGTTTTATTATAATCAATTCCTTCTTCTTGTGAGTAGCCTTTTGCAACCAACCTTGCTTTGTTTCTGGTAACTATACTATTTTCATCCATCTTGTTCCTGAAAACCCATTTTGTTCCAATGATGCTTCTATCCTTTGGTGCAGGAACTAACTCCCAAAATTTGTTCCTTTCAAATTGATTAAGCTCATCTTGCATTGCAGATATCCAATCAGGATCCATTAGAGCTTCTTCAGTTTTCTTGGGTTCTATCTGAGACAGAAAGTATGCATGTAGGCACTAATTAGCAGTTGCACTTCTAGTCCTCACACCAGCAGTAGGGTCACCAATAATTGCTTCTCAAGTGTGACTTATATCCCACTTCCTTGTATGAGTTTGTTGACTTGTGCCTTCATCATTCTCTTCTTTAATGGTATGACTGTTAGATCCTTCTTATCTTTCTCCCCCTGAGTTTGTGCTATCAAATTCAGGTGTTTGAGATGAGCTTCCATTTCCATGATTTTCATGTCCATTAATATCTTCATTCAACATCTGTTGTGCACAGACTTCATCTTCACCATCAGAATCACTATCAATGTTGAGGTTTTCAAATGCAAGGGCTTCAGCTTCATTTTCATCAAGGCATTCTAAGCCTGAACACTTGTTATCATCAAAAGTTACATCTGTGCTTTCCATAATTTTCTTTTGATCTATCACGTAGACCTTGTAGGCAGTTCTCTTCAATGAATATCCCAGAACAATTGCTTCAAAGACTTTTGAGTCAAATTTTCCCACATATTCAAAGTTGTCTTTCAAAATGTAACACTTGCTTCCAAACACATGAAGATGCTTTACGGTAGGCTTTCTTTTAGACATGATTGAGTAAGGTGATTTGCTATGTGCCTTGTTAATGAGATATATGTTCTGAGTGTAGCATGCAGTGTTAACAGCCTCTTCCCAGAAACTTGTTGGCAACTTGGCATCTTGCAGCATTGTTCTAGCAGCTTCAACTAATGTTATGTTCTTTCTTTCAACTACTCCATTTTATTGAGGTGTTCTAGAAGCTGAGAATTCTTGAACAATGCCCTTACTTTTACAAAATTCACTCAATATTACATGTCTGAATTCTGTTCCATTATCACTTCTCAATCTTTTCACACAATTATGATCTTCAGCCTGTTTTTCTATCTTCTTGATGTGCTCAATTATGAGGTTTGGATTTTCATCCTTAGAGTGCATGAACTCTACCCAAGTGTATCTTAAGAAATCATCCACCATCACAAGTGCATATTTGTTTCTTGAAATTGATAAGACATTTACTGGCCCAAACAAGTCCATGTGAATAAGTTGCAATGGTGCACTTATAGAATTCACAGTTTTTGACTTGTGACTTGATCTTTTCATTTTCCCTTTCTGACAAGCTTCACAAACTTTAACTTGAGCAAACTCCAGTTTAGGCATGTCTCTTACTAACTCCATGTTTGACCAAGGTGTTAATTGCCTTGAAATTCAAGTGAGACAATTTCTTATGCCACAGCTTGCTTTGTCTTTTTGATGCCTTGGTGTAGAAGCAACACATTCCATCCTTATTTATTGAGTCCAAGTCTGCAACAAACAAGCTTCCTTTCCTTGCTCCTTTCAGAGCAACTTCGCCAGTTTTCTTGCTGATAAAAGTGCATTCTTCTTTGTGGAATAAAACTTCAAAGCCTTTGTCTGCAAATTGGCTAACACTGAGAAGATTCACTTCAAGACCAGCTACCAGTGCTACATCATCAATGACAATATTTTTAGAAACAATCTTGACATATCTCATTGTGAATCCTTTGTTGTTGTCTCCAAAGGTCACCAAAGGGCCAACCTTCTCCTCAAACTGTGATAGCAGGGCCTTATCACCTGTCATATATCTGGAACACCCACTGTCAATGATCCACATGACTTTCTTCACTTTGCCCAGCACATAATGAATTTTAAGTGTGTTTAGCAACCCAATCAGTGTTGGGTATTTTCTTCTTGGTTACTGATATAGCAGAAGTAGAATGAGTTGTTTCAAATAAAATAGAGTTCAATGACTGTTGTGCATTTTCCCTATCCGATGTAGACCCAATTTTTATTTTTTTAAGATCTACTCTCAGTTTGTGGCAACTCTTCATCACTTTCAAGTTATAAGGGATACAGTCAAACTTGTCAGAGAATGAGTAGGGATCATTTACATCTGCTTCATTGTAATTGCATGCTCCTTCAACTGGCTTGCTAACAACCTTTTTACAAAGGTGATTTAGATGATTTACAGAGCCACATTTTTCACACTTCTTTCTTGGAGCATCTGCAACATAAGCAAAATTATTGCTTTTAATTATCTCAATTTTCCCATTTCTATTTTTCTTCTTCTTTCTTGCATCTTCAGTCTTGGTCTCTTTGACATGTGTCTTGGAAATTTTTTGTCCATGTGCTTCTCTTCATCTTTGGAAGAAGGAGTTGATTCTGCATTTTTCTTCTCTTTATCTTCATCAGCAATTTCTTGCTTGATAATTAACTTTTCTTCACTAAAATTAACTTCACATGCCTTGAACATATGTGAGACAACCTTTTTCAGCATTGCTGGAACATTTTCATTTTCTGTTGCTTTTCCCTTGTCACTTATATCTTTCTTTTTGTTGTTCAAGGCATCATAGTAAAGACCAATAACAATGTTTGCACATGGCTTATTTTTCTCATGATACTGTCCAATCAACTCAGATGCATTTTTGAAGTATTTCAACTTAACTTCATTCTTTTGCAGCTTCTCTCTTAGCACTGCTTCAATTTCACTTGCACACTTGAGCTTGTTCTTCAGATATGCATTTTCTTGTCTTACTGTTTCAAGCTCCACCAACAATAATTCAGTTTCTTGTTTCTCATTTTCAAGATTCTCATTTATCTTTGTCAATCTGCTCACTTCTTCATTAGCAGCAACCATACTTGTATGTATATGAAACATTTATGTGCTCATCTTTTCTACAGTTTCCTTATATTGACTCACATTTAAATCATTGGTAGTGAGAATTGGTACCTGTGATTTTGATGAGGATGATTCTCCTTGCTCCAAGGCCATTAAAGCATAGTTTCCATCTTCCTCATCTTCATCATTATCAGAAGCATCCCAACTTTTTCCCTCTGCAATATAAGTTTTGCTTTGCTGTCTCTTTAGAAGAGCTTTATACTTTGCTTCCAGTTCAAGATGAGCTTTGTCTTTTTTTTGCTTTCTTGGGTTTCCTGCATTCTGTAGAAAAATGGCCTATTTCATTACAGTTGAAGCATCTTATCTTAGATCTGTCTACAGATCCAGTTTTATAGTCGTTCTTGATATCAGAAGTGTACTTCCCTTTTTCCTTTCCAGTTGTTGTCTTTGTTGAAAGACTGTCATTTACCCTTGAAGTATCTTGGCTTCTTTACTCTAATGTTAGAGAATTTTCTAGCCAAATAGGCCATTGACTGATCTAGCTCATCCAGTTCATCAAGAGTGGAGAACTCATCTTCTTCCAATTCCAGAATGACTTGTTCCTGTGAATTATTTGTTCTTTGCTCACTTGGTGAGGCAACTGGAGTTTGTAATCTTGGATCATCATCAGATGTTTGGCTTTCATTTACAATTAAAGCACTTGAACCATCTACAACATGTCCTTGACCAGATCTCAATGATTTCTTTTGAATCATTTCTAGTTCATATATTTTAAGAATTCCATATAGAAGTTTCAGTGTTATTCTGCTCAAGTCTCTCCCTTCCCTGATTGCTGAGATTTTCTGTTCCAAATGATCAGGGAGAGTAATCAAGAACTTTAAGTTCACTTCTTCAGTTTCATAGTATTTATTATGAATCTGCAAGTCATTTATCAGCTTATTGAATCTTTCAAATATATCAGTTATACTTTGTTAGGTCCTGAATTATCGTAGAAGGGGGGCTTGAATACGATAATCACTAAATTAAAAATTCTTTCGAATCTTTAGCGGATAAAATATTTAGTGCTCGGTTAGTGTTTCGTGTTCATGAGAGCAATAGTGTTTAGAACGATAAAAAAGGGAACACGAGATATTCGGAGAAATATATATTCGTATATAAATCCTCGAGGGTGTTGCTACACTCCGGTAAATAAATTAACCGGCTACAATCTAAGAACAACAAAGTTCCTAGCTACTACAAAGATTTACAAATTAAATCCTATACAATAATCTAGCTTTAGTTTGTACTAGGATTTAATTACCGGGTAACGATTATAATGCCCCTAAGAATATACAAGAATTAAATCGGGCATTATAACGTTACTCCGGTGAGAAGTTAAACGGATATTCAAGTAGCTTGAACTCCTCTGTAAATCTCCGCTGCCATTTTCACTTCTCTTTTGAGAGAGAAGATGAACAGTGAATAATTCAGAATAAATGGCTGAATCTCTTCTGCTGCAAAGTGTAGTCTTTTATTCAATAATGTGTGGCTGAGAATTAGAGAAGCTCTGTGGCGACAAGTACACTTCTATGGTGACCAGGGCTCTGTGGCGACAAGTCTGCTTGATTTGTGTGGCGACAAAAGGGGGTGGCCTGTTGATTGCCTGTGGCGACTAGTTTACTAGTAAACCAAATGTACATGGTTTACTTTAACTTTTGTAAACTAAAACCAAACACACTTAACTTCTGTACGTACACGTTTGTGTTTCTTTTATTTTGATTTGTTTTTCTTTTTGCTTTTTTCTTTTTCATTTTGTTTTTCTTTTGTTTTCCTTTTTCTTTTTCCTTTTGTTTTTGTTTTCTTTTTCTTATTTTCTTTTTCTCTTTTTCTTTTTAAGTTTAAATTATAATTAAATTAATTTATAAAATAAACTTAAATATAACTTAAATAAATAAACTAATTTAGATTTATAAAATAAACTTATTTAAAGTTTATAAGATAAATCATTTTAAGTTTATTAAATAAATTATATTAAAGTCCATTAAATAATTTATTTAATTTAACAATTAAACTTTGAGCTTCGCCAATCCCCTGAGTTGTTTAGTTGTATACCCCGCGCACCTCTTCTCGTACTTTAACATATAAATGTTCAATCCAAGGACGATCCTCAACTTAACAATTCTTTTATAAATAATACTCAGATTCCTTTCACGAGTTGTTGACGCCTAGTGCAACTAGTCTGGTTCACAAATGACTAACCCCGATTCAGGTCTTCGTATTATGGCATTGATTATATTGTTAAGCTTGCCTCAACTTTATTGCTTCAGACACTGAATGTCAATAAAAAATTGTACTTTCACTGGAATCCTTTCTGGTACTCTAGACAACGTCTTCATTAACCTCTGTCTATACCATGTCTTCAATTTTTCAAATTCCTATGCTTCGAACATTGTCTATCTTCAATCAATGCCAATACACTGAAATCTTCAAGTAACACTTGTATACTGAATCTTCAACCTTTCTGAAACCCTGAAAGTCTTTAACCTTTGTACTTCACTGAGGCATGATCATATTAATGAACTTCTTTCAGTGACCTGTAGACAGACTTCAGGCTTTCTTCTAATCTTCTAATTCTTTGTATTTGCCTTATCTTCATTCTTCCTGATTTCTTGTGTAGACGTAGTATTATTAACCTGTCATGTTCTAGTGTTATTATTGTGTTGAGTTATCACGTAACTGTTCATACAGCTACGCAGTCTCACCAACAATCTCCCCCTATTTAATTGTTAAACTTAACAAACAAATTAAATAGAGAGGATAACTCAACTAACAACTAGAAAAAGTAAAGTACCAGGACTTGTAAATAATGCTACTAGTTTTCTGGATCAAATACTGCATTTCCAGATTTCTTGAGTAACTGAAATGAAAGATGCTTGTTCCTCTAGCACTGAACTGATCTTCATGTAGTTGCATCTTCATTTCCTTGGTTCTTCAAATCCCTTCCAGATAACACTTCTCAATCTTGAAGTAATCATCAGCAGCTTCTTTTGTACAACCATATTTCCTGTTGAGAAGCGCATATCTCTCTTGCTTCTCCCCCTATGAGAATCAACTGCTTAAAGGAGATCACCTTCGTCTACCACCTCTCCCGTACAATAGGATCCGCAGATAAAAACTAATGGTATTTCCCTTTTAGAAAACAGCTTCTCCCCTTATGAAGAATAGTGATGAACCAAACCACTTCTTCTGATTACTAGGAAATCACCTTGTGTTTACCACCTCTCCCGTACAATAGGATCCGTAGTTACAAACAACAATGGTGTGGTGTAGTGTACATATGCTTTACCTTTTTCTTCCTCCCTGTTATTTCTCCCCCTTAGTTGAGGAATCCTCCAAACTATTATAAAAGCTTTTATCTCCCCCTTAGAGAAGGAATGTATGTTGTCGCCTGAAGGAGTTCTCATATGTTACTTGGTTGGAAAAGAAATAACAAGTTATAGTCTGATCAACCATGTCCCTTTAAATGCTGCAAATATGACTTCACTATTGATCATCATGTTCACCAATCTTCCCAACTCCTTATACCTCCCAAATGTGAGATCACCAAGTGTTACCAATTATGAGCTCCCAAAGGTCCCGAAGTATTCTAATCCAATCTGTAAATGTTAGGTCCCTAAGAGTTAGGTTCCAATCATAAACAGATTCGAGACCCAAAGTATCAAGAACCATGTTTAGGGATAGGGAATGGGATATGGTGTTTCTGTCTTTCTTCCTCACTGTGAGTGTGTGATTCTGTTTCGTGTACCTTACAAGTGTTTCACTCTTCTCTCCACTCATGTTTACACTCATTCTCACAAGTGTATCACTCCTCTCATAGCTCCAAAATCCAGCTGTACCTGCAAGGAAAATCACCTTAGCCATCCTCAAGGAGGTCACAGGTGGTGCAATGGGAGTTCGCAAATTCCCATCCTTGTTAGACTCGTCAGATGAATCTGAGTCATAATCTACAAGTTGCTAGTTTCTCTTTTAGGGTTCCAGGTTTGAACTCTGGGAAGGTAAAGAATGATCCAAAGAATTTAGCATAAAGATCAAAGTTTCCTTCTAATGTCTGTGAAGACATTTCCTTGTGACTCATCAGGTAATATCTGAATCATTGTCGACAAGTTGCCGATCTGTACCTATGTCAGATCCACTATCCGCAGATGCATCCAGGTTTATTAGTCCTGGGGAAGTAGACACTGACCACTGACATATGGCTATTGGATCAGTATCCTCTCCTAACACCTGTAAAGGCAATTGGTCCATTAAATAACCTTGAACAATTGAATCTGTCCGTAAAATGGTCGAAACTCTTATTTTCGTCAACTCATCCTTTGTGTGTGTAAGCTTCCCTTGTGCATCAAGAATTGTTTATGTTTGAGGTGGTGACACTACATCGGATACCCTGGCCGACAGGCAAATTTCAATAGACGCACCTTGTTGAGAGGATGAATCTAGTAACTGTTTTAGTGCTTTTTCAGCCATTACATCTTTTTGAGAAGATGTATGGGGGCTAGCAGTTGTCTCAATTTTGATATATTTCAACTTTGTAGGAGACAGAGCTGCTGGGTTGACTTCAGAACCTTCCTTATGTGGTGCACTAAGGCACTTTCTCCCTCACGCTCGGTCATACTTCATTTTAGTGGTAAGAGAGTGTTGGTTGGTTCTGTTTCTGTGTTTGTCTTTACAGTCTGGGATAGAAGTTGTGGGTTTTCAACCTCATGACTATCAATGAAATAATGCCATTGGAGGTTGAACCTGTATCACAGAGCATATGGCAATATAGAGATAAAATACACTTAAGATCTATAATGAATGAAAATTATGCATTTAATCTTTTGAGAAAAATGATGTACAGTAGTGATTTCAAAAGATTTTAATGAAATAAGCAATCACCAATGTAGAAAGAAGTTTGATTTTTCTCTTAAAACTGTTCGAGTGCACAAGTCTGTTTTTATGCCTAGAAAGATAACTGATTTGATAAGACACAGACTGATGACCTAGCAGTATTAAGAAGAGAAAGAAAGATTTTGTCTTTTAATATAAATGAGTTTTTGTAAAAGCATTGATCACTTAGGGTAAAGTCTAAGCAATTCTCATTCATATCAAAAGTTCCATAATCTATCTTTATAAGATTATAATCAACAAAATTGTTTATTGATAAATAATCTTAACAAGACTGACTATGCTGCTAATTTCAATTATAGTGAATCTGTTAGATAAAGCAACTCATATAAATCCACTAGAACTTAAAATCTCACAATTATCTGTAATAAAATATTAACAATATATCATTGTCTGATACTTGTCAAGTACTTTGGATACCAATAATTATGTTGCATCCTATTTTAAATATTAAAATAAGATATCAATGAATTAAATACCAATTATCTATCAAAAAGACATCAGCATTCAATTTCATATATCATACAATTGTTAACTCCTAACAACAGTAATATCTCAAACAATATTGGTTCGATAAATAAAGCAACATTAACCAACATTGACTTGTTTGCAATCTTAGAAAAATATTCTAAGTTCCATATACTTTGATCCATTGAGTATTGCATCTATTATCAAAGTATTTAGGAATTTGCAAATAAGTATAAAAATTATTCTAGGTGAACAACCTATGGTTACTTCTAATAAAGCAAAATCTTCATTGACCATAGTTGTACTTCAAGAGATATTTTTACACTTTTTATATTAGTATAAGTGACTGAGGATAAACATTGATTACGTAGAGGAGTTCTAAGTAATGTCACAAGTACTAATACTTCACAATTAGTTCATAGTTAAACTCTTAACTAAATATCATTATCTGATATAAGTCAAAAATTACACACAACTTATCATGCTACAATCATGATTCTGATTTCAGTGAATTCTTGAGATGTAAACATTGCTAAATTTATTAAAACCAAAATCTCATAATTAACTTATAACACATAAGTAACAATCAATATACTAGATATCAATTGTTGACAGATTTAGTTATAATCAATCATGCTGCTTATTTATTTTAAGTTAGTTTGAATTATGGAGCAAATAACATCATTGGATTGCTTCAATTTCCATAATCCAAATTACCCAAAATAAATATTAAATAAATAAATACTAAATATCTGTGAGTTAGATACTAGCACTTAAATATTTATAATTATTTTTGAGTAATCACCAATAGAATATATGACTTATATACATGGCAATCACTCTCTGGATAATTAGTAATTTTAGAAATACTTTCTAAGCATATAAAATATTGAGAGTTTTATACACATAACTTAAAAAATGCTTCAACTTTCAATATCAGTGATTTTAGATATAAGCATTGATTACTTAAAACAAAAATTCTAAATAATATCACTAATGCTAAAAGTACCACAATTATCCGTACATGATACAAATAACTATGCTGCATATTATTTTAATATAATTTAAATTATGAGACTGATATGGAATGGAATTGTCTACAGTCATAATTTAAATCAATTAAAATAATATTCAAACCTAATGCTATAACACTTAACTACCACAAATGTATAGGGTTAAGTATCAAATTTACCACTATATAATTAGCGAAATATCAAATTTACCACCGATTAATCCAGGGTCTCAAATTGGCCATTTTTCACACAAAAAGTGCTAATTTTCGGTGATAAATTTGAGATGTCGTTAGCTTATAACCGACTTGAAAAGTGGCCAATTTGAGACCCACCTACTTGAAAGTGGGCAATTTGAGACCCCAAATTTATCGGTGGTAAATTTGAAACTTTGCTAATTATATAGTGGCCAATTTGATAATTAACCCCCAATGTATATGATATTGTAATCATGATAATCAAGATAGTAGCACTAAGTACGAGGTACTGGATTACTGATAAATTCACAAGTCCTTTAAATATTGAAGATTTAATACTTGTGAACTTATATTAAGAATTCCTTACAGATGGGATTTCCAATTAATATGCAATGAATGATATCCCACACTTACAAACTAGTCTTGAAAAATTAACTTTATCAAGTGATTTAATAAATGTTTCTGTCAGTAACTCTTTAACTAAAAGACATGCTCTCGAATTAAATAATACCTGGTGTGAAGGTGCCTTGTCATAGAGTGTTCGCAGAGTTGTTGGATTTGAGGTTGTTTCTCATCATAACAAGAAATCAATCTTCGTCCACGAAGTTGACAGCTTCCTGAGATGCTTCTCCTGCCACTTAAGTTGACAGCTTCAGAGATGTTTCTCCTATCTTTCTTACACCCTGCATAATCTGTATTTATATAGCCAAACATGTTAAGCATAATATCTTTAGGGTACTTTACTCCAAGAGTTGGTAGTCCCTTAAGATATCTAATCATCTTGTTAATAGCTATAAGATTGGATCCTCTAGGATCCACTTAGAACCTTGCACTTTGGCATCTTGAGAACATTACATGTTGTCTATTAGCATTTGAGTAAAAGAGTGAGCTCATCATACCTCTATAGCTTGTCATTATACCTGAGTTGCACTGATCAAGCTTTAGTGGTTTCTGTTGGTAAGTACTCTTTGCATGTTCAGAATCTTCCAAATTTTGCATCTTCAAAAGATCCTTAACTTACTTGTATTGCCATCATCCTTTTGGTTTACTTGTGCTCCTAAAAGAATTGTTCTTTTGGCTTGCTTGAGCTCCTAAAAGAATTATCCTAATGGATTGCTTGAAGTAATTCCAAAAAGAATTGTAACATTTCCAACATGCTCCTCCATACCTACTCTGCAATTACTTGGCAAATAATCTTGCACAAGTTTTTGTTAGTAGCCAACATATAACATTATCATTATATCAGAGCACATATATAACATTATGTTTGTGCCCAGTGATAAGAGAGTTATTAATATGACGACTCTACTAGTTCATATTAAACTGTAACTTCAGTTAGAGTGCCATACCATGTCCTTAACGATTGCTTGAGTAGTATACTAGTTCATACCAACCTGAAGTGAGCTTGTGAAGAAGAGATATACATTAACTTCCTCTTTTGACTCACCAGCCAGGAGTGCACTTGTACACATCTACTAGAGTCCAATTCCAAGTGTAATGTGCATCAGGTGCCTGATATGTCGTAATATCCTCAAGTCTCGTCACTGGTGCTATCTGTTAGATACTGCTTCCTGATAATAACCTAGCATCCAGTTTGACCTTGTCCCTCATAACAATGCCATTGTCATCCAGTTTAACTTCTGGTTATCCTTGTACCAATTACAGTAATGTCATTTGGTTTGGATATCAGCTTCCCAACAATCTGCTTGCTGACTGATTGAGCTCATTTTGCTTTGCAATCACCCAATCAATCTGGATCTATCAGAGCTTCTGTAACTTTCTTAGTTTCTTCTTCAGATAGAAAACTAGAGAAATAATCATTCACACTCAGTAGCCCTGCTAATCATTACTCTACCATCTGTATCACTTAAGAACTAGACTCTGGGAATAAACTTGACATTAAACCCTTTGTCTCAGCAGATATGTTCTTGTTGTGTCCTCTGAATTTTCAATATGGTGTTGTGTCTGACTAGTTGATCCTTCTATTGCCCCCCTAAGCTGTTGCTGGGATTTCCTGAAAATCCTTACCGTTGCTGACTGGCTTCATTGAGATAATGAGTTGTGTTATACACTGCCAATCCACTGCTTGGATATGAATCATCAATACCATTAATTTCTCCTTTAACAACTTGGGGCATGGAGTTGTTGAACTGTACATTTGGACTGTCTATCACCTTCCGTTGATCAACCACAAATGCCATGTAGGTTGTAGACTCCACTGAGTAGCCATGGAAAATATCCTAATTGTAGAACATTCTCTCCAAACACTTTGAGGTTATCCAGTGTTTGCTTCTGTTGGCCATTAACTTATTAGTGGTCTTCATGTATACATCTTGATCAAGGCTTGATCTAACTTGTTGCAAACTATTTTGACTGCTCCAGCTCTTTGGTATTTAGAAGGTCTTGATTAGCTTGATATTTCCTTTGTAGCTTTAATCAAGTTCTGGTTCTTCCTTTGTACCACTCCATTTTGACACGGAGCTCCCAGTGCTGAATATGTCTCTACAGTTGCTTCCAGTTTGATCTCCTGATATGATCAATCACCATCTGTGATGTCTTGTCTTAAGAATGCACGAACAACAACTTTGTTTCATAAGAGTAGTCAACTACCATCACTAAGGTATATCTTTACTTTATTGTGATGTTGTCTTTGACTTCTCTTTCTGACATGCCTCACATTTACCATCTTCTGAATTCCAGATGAGGCAGTCCTCTCACTAATCCCATTTCACAAAAGAGTTCCTTGAGTTGATGTTCAAGGGTGAGAGCTTCTAACTTACTCTTAATCAGAGCAAGTTTCTCAATCTTCCTGCTTCAGATGAGACACTAATCCTTCATTGAATTGACATTTTGTCCTTTGATGCAGAACTGTCTGATAAGAGGATTTGTGCCTTGATTCTCAAGCAAGAAGTTGCTTCAATTGTTATCAGTGACACCAATGATTAGTTGTTATCAGTGATACCAATTGTTCAATTCATGATGACATCCCTTTATCTGTATAGCTTGTCACGTACTGAAAACCTTTGTTGTCATCTCCAAAGATTACTGACGGAATAGCTTTTGTTGATCACATTTGATTGTAAGGTTCTGTCTTTGATCATATGCTTTGAGTATGAATAACCAAGAATACATATGAATCAATTAACCTGTTATGTCCTGCACTCGCAAATGGATTAACAGTTCTTGGTACCCAACTTATCAGTTTGGGTCCAGTTGGATTAGAGCTTTTATTATAAACATAGATAACAACAGCTGCAACCTTATCATGCTAATTCTTATCTTTGACTGACCATCTTCTCCATTTTAATACCCTTGACAGATTTGTCTCTAGGCTAGGGGAAAATGGTTCCAACCTTACATAAGGAGGACTAGCAGTCTTTGCCCTATTGTAATCCTAAACCTGTTTTTTCTATAATTAATGCAAGTACTAGGAGATGCATTCATAGCATAAAGATAAGCAAGCATTGTATTAAGAATACATGGCATTCATTCAGAAACATTACGCATAAGAATTAAGCAAGACAGGCACGATATGGAACAAACAGAATTAACAAATAAATCACTAATTCTATCTAATCAAATCTTGTTGATAAATTTCATCTAGTTATCTCAATCCAATTATAACTAACACATCTTAACAAACAATTCAGATCAAATGAATAAATCACAGTGTAATAGGATATAGGAGATGAGCATAAACAAAGGTCTTATATGCTGGAAAACATATATCTCACTAAAGCAATTAATCATGTTCAACAAGTATTCAGACACAGATTTAAGATCGTCTAAAGTAACTTGCACAAGTTAAACATCAATCCTAGTTCCCAGAAAAATAATCTTGTGAACTAGTTCAACATTATCTATGTGTGATGATGTCATGCGTGTGCGAGTGTTAAACATTTAAACACTGAGATCTTATCATGTATTGAATATTGAGAACAAAACATTGCAGTGGTTCAAGAAATTGAAACCTGAGATATGTGAGTTGGATCATCTTTAGAGTTTGCTATGAAAGCAAGATATTCATGATTCTCGTCATCTGATCCATCCCAACTCTTTCCCGTGCACTATAAGTTTTGACTGACCGGTTCTCTAAGAAAACATTCCACCTTTGTCTCAACTCTTCAACTGAATCCCTTCACATCCTTGTTTTTCAAGCTTCTTGTTCTGTTGTAGCAAAACCCCTGATAGTTACTTGACACATATTGCTTGTCAAACATGTAGCTATCAAATCTTGTATATGTCTCATTCTCAGTCTTGTAATCACCCCTTGAACTGAATCTGTAAGAACCTCTGCTTCGGAATGGATAGGCTTGATCCTTGGATATAACTTATGTACTCCTTGTGAATCTGATTCGACTAAACTTCCCTGACAAGTGAAACACTGCCCTGACGTCCAGTCCCTCAAGTACTTCTACTTGAGCTTCTTCTGATTCAGCTATCAGTAACTCTTACATTCTGTCCCGAGGTTCCAACCTTACTTCCTGTAACTGAGATATTTGTAAGTCCCCACTATTCTCTCTGACCTCCACAATTCCTGTTCTCTCTCTCTGACCTCCACAACTCCTTCCCCGGAGGAATCCTGAGTCTACCAATCCTTGAGTACCCTTAATTTAATATTTAAGAGAAATTTAAATTTCCAATATATTTAATTTTCTTAGAAAATAAATTAATTAAAAATAAATATTTACATAAAATCTAATTTTCAAAAATTTCAAATTTTCTTAAAAATGAAATAAAATGTAAATTATTATTTAAGAAATTTAAATTTATTTAATTTTCTTAGAAAATAAATTAATCAAAAATAAATATTTACATAAATCTAATTTTCAAGAATTTTGAGTTTTCTTAAAAATTAAATAAAATGTAAATTAATATTCAAGAAAAAATTAAATTTAAGAAATTTAAATTTTACAGAAAAATAAATAAATCAGAAATAAAGAATTATAGGATTACAGAATTTCTAAGTGAGGCTGTGGCGACAATATTCTGTGGCGATCAGATAATCAGTCAAGAAATCGCCACAGAGAAGCTCGTGCACCGTTTTTCTTTTCCTCTATGGCGACTGCCTGTAGAACCTTTTGTCTTAGCTGCCAAATTGGCCTGTGGCGACTACTATTGATCCCTGTATGCACTTGGTTTTTGAGAGATGTCAATTTTCCCGCGTGTGCACTGCAAAGGTCCGCCTTATTTTTTTTTCTTTTAATAGTTCCCGCGTGTGACCTCAGTTGGATGCCAGGCGCGTGGTTGGCACAGCCCTTCAACCTGCTGGTTGATTGGCGCGTGCAGTACCGGCGCCTTTCCCTGTGAGTGCGCTGCTGCCGCGCGAGATTCACCTGTTACTAATTAGCTGCCATTTTGTACGCCTTAAATTCCTGTTTACTCTCTTTGCTGCTTTTTCCCTTCTTTTTTTTTGTTTATTTGCGCGTACACAAAACTGATGAAAGGTTTTGTTATATATATATATATACTCAAAGGCTGAAGTTCAATCTGTACGCCTTTTATAAGCAAAAAAAAACTTGATTTTCAAAGGAGAAAACTGGCAGCCATAAAATCAAGGGAAATAAAATTAACTTAAAAAATTTTATTTACCAAAATTTAAATAATAAACTAATTCAGTTAAATTTATAAAATAAATTTATTTAAATTAAGTTCATTAAATAAACTCATTTAAATAAAATATATAAAATAAATTTTCTAAATCAAATTTATTAAATAAATTTATGTAAATGAAAAATTAATAAAATAAATTAATTAATCTATTAACCGGCTACAATAATTTATTTAAATTAACCGGTAAATAAAATAAATTAATTAATCTATTAACTGGCTTGTTAACAACCTTTTTACAAAGGTGATATAGATGATTTACAGAGCCACATTTTTCACACTTCTTTCTTGGAGCATCTGCAACATAAGCAAAATTATTGCTTTTGTTTATCTCAATTTTTCCATTTCTATTTTTCTTCTTCTTTCTTGCATCTTCAGTCTTGGTCTCTTTGACATGTGTCTTGGAACTTTTTTTGTCCATATGCTTCTCTTCATCTTTGGAAGAAGGAGTCGATTCTGCATTTTTCTTCTCTTTATCTTCATCAGCAATTTCTTGCTTGATAATTAACTTTTCTTCACTAAAATTAACTTCACATGCCTTAGACATATATTAGACAACCTTTTTCAGCATTGTTGGAATATTTTCATTTTCTGTTGCTTTTCCCTTGTCACTTATATCTTTCTTTTTGTTGTTCAAGGCATCATAGTAAAGACCAATAACAATGTTTGCACATGGCTTATTTTTCTCATGATACTGTCCAATCAACTCAGATGCATTTTTGAAGGATTTCAACTTAACTTTATTCTTTTCCAGCTTCTCTCTTAGCACTGCTTCAATTTCACTTGCACACTTGAGCTTGTTCTTCAGATATGCATTTTCTTGTCTTACTGTTTCAAGCTCCACCAACAATAATTCAGCTTCTTGTTTCTCATTTTCAAGATTCTCATTTATCTTTGTCAATATGCTCACTTCTTCATTAGCAGCAACCATACTTGTATGTATGTGAAACATTTATGTGCTCATCTTTTTTACAGTTTCCTTATATTGACTCACATTTAAATCATTGGTAGTGAGAATTGGTACCTGTGATTTTGATGAGGATGATTCTCCTTGCTCCAAGGCCATTAAAGCATAGTTTCCAACTTCCTCATCTTCATCATTATCAGAAGCATCCCAACTTTTTCCCTCTGCAATATAAGTTTTGCTTTGCTGTCTCTTCAGAAGAGCTTTATACTTTGCTTCCAGTTCAAGATGAGCTTTGTCTTTTTTTTGCTTTCTTGGGTTTCCTGCATTCTGTAGAAAAATGGCCTATTTCATTACAGTTGAAGCATCTTATCTTAGATCTGTCTACAGATCCAGTTTTATAGTCGTTCTTGATATCAGAAGTGTACTTCCCTTTTTCCTTTCCAGTTGTTGTCTTTGTTGAAAGACTGTCATTTACCCTTGAAGTATCTTGGCTTCTTTACTCTAATGTTAGAGAATTTTCTAGCCAAATAGGCCATTGACTGATCTAGCTCATCCAGTTCATCAAGAGTGGAGAACTCATCTTCTTCCAATTCCAGAATGACTTGTTCCTGTGAATCATTTGTTCTTTGCTCACTTGGTGAGGCAACTGGAGTTTGAGATCTTGGATCATCATCAGATGTTTGGCTTTCATTTACAATTAAAGCACTTGAACCATCTACAACATGTCCTTGACCAGATCTCAATGATTTCCTTTAAATCATTTCTAGTTCATATATTTTAAGAATTTCATATAGAAGTTTCAGTGTTATTCTGCTCAAGTCTCTCCCTTCCCTGATTGCTGAGATTTTCTGTTCCAAATGATCAGGGAGAGTAATCAAGAACTTTAAGTTCACTTCTTCAGTTTCATAGTATTTATTATAAATCTGCAAGTCATTTATCAGCTTATTGAATCTTTCAAATACATCAGTTATACTTTGTTAGGTCCTGAATTATCGTAGAAGGGGGGCTTGAATACGATAATCACTAAATTAAAAATTCTTTCGAATCTTTAGCGGATAAAATATTTAGTGCTCGGTTAGTGTTTCGTGTTCATGAGAGCAATAGTGTTTGGAACGATAAAAATGAGGAACACAAGATATTCGGGAAAATATATATTCATATATAAATCCTCGAGGGTGTTGCTACACTCCGGTAAATAAATTAACCGGCTACAATCTAAGAACAACAAAGTTCTTAGCTACTACAAAGATTTACAAATTAAATCCTATACAATAATCTAGCTTTAGTTTGTACTAGGATTTAATTACCGGGTAACGATTATAATGCCCCTAAGAATATACAAGAATTAAATCGGGCATTATAACGTTACTCTGGTGAGAAGTTAAGCGGATATTCAAGTAGCTTGAACTCCTCTGTAAATCTCCGCAGCCATTTTCACTTCTCTTTTGAGAGAGAAGATGAACAGTAAATAATTCAGAATAAATGGCTGAATCTCTTCTGCTGCAAAGTGTAGTCTTTTATTCAATAATGTGTGGCTGAGAATTAGAGAAGCTCTGTGGCGACAAGTACACTTCTATGGCGACCAGGGCTCTGTGGCGACAAGTCTGCTTGATTTGTGTGGCGACAAAAGGGGGTGGCCTGTTGATTGCCTGTGGCGACTAGTTTACTAGTAAACCAAATGTACATGGTTTACTTTAACTTTTGTAAACTAAAACCAAACACACTTAACTTCTGTATGTACACGTTTGTGTTTCTTTTATTTTGATTTGTTTTTCTTTTTGCTTTTTTCTTTTTCATTTTGTTTTTCTTTTGTTTTCCTTTTTCTTTTTCCTTTTGTTTTTGTTTTCTTTTTCTTATTTTCTTTTTCTCTTTTTCTTTTTAAGTTTAAATTGTAATTAAATTAATTTATAAAATAAACTTAAATATAACTTAAATAAATAAACTAATTTAAGATTTATAAAATAAACTTATTTAAAGTTTATAAGATAAATCATTTTAAGTTTATTAAATAAATTATATTAAAGTCCATTAAATAATTTATTTAATTTAACAATTAAACTTTGAGCTTCGCCAATCCCCTGAGTTGTTTAGTTGTATACCCCGCGCACCTCTTCTCGTACTTTAACATATAAATGTTCAATCCAAGTACGTTCCTCAACTTAACAATTCTTTTATAAATAATACTCAGATTCCTTTCACGAGCTGTTGACGCCTAGTGCAACTGGTCTGGTTCATAGACGACTAACCCCGATTCAGGTCTTCGTATTATGGCATTGATTACATTGTTAAGCTTGCCTCAACTTTATTGCTTCAGACACTGACTGTCAATAAACAATTGTAATTTCACTGGAATCCTTTCTGGTACTCTAGACAACGTCGTCATTAACCTCTTTCTATACCCTGTCTTCAATTCTTCAGATTCCTATGCTTCGAACACTGTCTATCTTCAATCAATGCCAATACACTGAAATCTTTCGGTAGCACTTGTATACTGAATCTTCAACCTTTCTGAAACCCTGAAAGTCTTTAACCTTTGTTCTTCACTGAGGCATGATCATATTAATGAACTTCTTTCAGTGACCTGTAGACAGACTTCAGGCTTTCTTCTAATCTTCTGATTCTTTGTATTTGCCTTGTCTTCATTCTTCCTGATTTCTTGTGTAGACGTAGTATTATTAACATGTCATGTTCTAGTATTGTTATTGTGTTGAGTTATCACGTAACTGTTCATACAGCTACGCAGTCTCACCAACATACTTTCTTTTGGCTTGGCCATAAAACCCTCATACTGTGAAATCAGTATCCTTCTTTGGTTAGATCTAACTTCCTCAGGTCCTTCACAGAGTATTTCAAACTTTTCCCAGATTTGCTTGGCAGTGTCACAGTTGATAATATTGTTGTACATCACATTATCAAGTGGCTTTATAAATATCAATTGCATGCCACTATCCAGGGAAACTTTCTCCTTTTCAGACTTAGTATACTCAGAAGGGTCTTTTGGAGCATAATGAGCTGGAATGACCATATCACCATATGTTGTTTCTTCAACTCTAACCATAGGAGTGAAGGGCCCATTTTGGAGAATCTGAATATACAGTGGATTGGCCATCCTGATAAACAGCAATATTTTCTTTTTCCAATAAGTGTAGTTAGCTTTGTCAAGGTAGGAATTTTGATGTTACTGATCTTCTGTATATTCATTCTTCCAAGATCTTGAATCTGTTTACTTTCAGATTTTGCTCTGATACCACTTGTTAGGAAATGGATAACACACAGAGGGGGTGAATGTGTTTTACTGTTCTGATTTTCTTGAGCTTTTTATGGTTGAACAAAGTAAATTAAATCTTATAGTGAAATGTGTTACTTCAGAAATTAAACATGCAATAATAAAGAACACAGATCTTTTCAAAACTCAATTAATTTTATATTAAAATTAAGAATGTTTTGCTACAAAATTTCTAGGCTCTTTATTGATAAAGATCTTAGCTTCTATCTTGAGAGTGTTACAAGATTTTCTATCTAAATTGTTACAACTGACTAAAGGACCAGTGTTAACTTTATAATTTAGTTAACTGTTGGTTTACACAGTGTACAATAAGACATGCTATTAGCTTTAGTAAACTGTCACTTGTCATTTCCATTTTAGGAAAAGTGTATCTTCCATTTCTGGCTTAGCATATCTTAGCATCCTGTGTTTACTTTGATCTTCCTTTTTCAGTTAATCTTCACCATTGATCTTGCACATCCTTCAAGCTGCCTTTTTGTAGACTTGTCAATCCAGCTGTTTGGATTATTTGTTGATTGTAGATCTTGGATATTAAACTGGCCTGCAATTTTGTACTTTGAGATTTTACCTCGAGATCTCCATTTTGGTCTATAGAGAACTTGACATCTCGATAAGTATATTGGCTTATCGAGATCTCTAATACTTCATAGTAAATTTGATTTGTAGAGGTCTCTGAGTTCTCTATAAGAGAATTTAGCTTGTCGAGATCTCTAGTCTTTATATCTTCACTTTGACTTATCGATATCTCTGAGTTCTCTGGTGGCTTATTGACTTATCGATAACTCAGAGTTCTCTAGTCAAATTTGACTTGACGATAATTCAGAGTTCTCTAGTGAATTTTGGCTTATCGATATCTCTGAGTTCTCTAGTGGAATTTGACGTATCGATAAATCAGAGTTCTCTAATGAATGTTGACTTGTCGATAACTCTGAGTTCTCTAGTGAAGAAATGACTTGTCGATATCTCCAATCTTCATGACTTCAATTTGTCTTGTCGATATCTCTGTGAGTTCTCTAGTAGCTTTTCCTGACTTCTCGATAAGTCATTTGGAGTTCTCGAGTAACTTCTCTATAACAAAAAAACTGTGACTTTTAGAGATCTTTGACTTATAAAGATCTTTGACTTAGAATATTTTTATCCAAACAGATTTATTCAACTCCAAGCTTCTTCAAAATTCTTCTGAGGCATGATATTTTTGATCTTCTTCCAGATAGAATCCTTAGGCTTGATACTATTTAAACAAAAAGACTCCAGTATGCTCCTTTTTAATTTTTACAGACTTTAGAAGTTACAAGTACAAATGCAAACTAAGATTACAATACAACTTACTTAGGGTTGTCAATTTGACTTGGTCTTGTTAAAGTACAGGCATGTCTTGCACAACAAGACTCAATATTGATTTCCTTAAGATCAACTCTCAGCTTGTGGCAACTTGTCATTACTTTCATGTTGCAAGGTATACAATCAAATTTGTCACAGAATGAGTAGGGATCTTCAATTTTTGCTTCATTGTACTTGCATGCTCCCATTCCTGGCTTACTAACAACCTTTTTGCAAAGGTGAGTTAGATGATTCACATAGCCACATTTTTGACATTATTTTCTTGGAGCATCTGCAACATAAGCAAAATTGTTGCTCTTGTTTATCCCAATCTTCCCATTTCTATTCTTCTTTTTCTTTCTTGCATCTTCAGTTTTTACTTCCTTCACAGGTGTCGTGGAATCTTGGTTGACCATGGGCTTCTTTTCAACTTTGGAACTTGGAGTTGTTTCTGCATTTTTCTTCTCATTGTCTTCATCAGCAGTTTCTTGCTTTATGATCAACTCTTCTTCACTAAAATCTACTTCACATGCTTTGAACATAGGTAAACCAACCTTTCTCAGCATAGCGGGGACATCTTTATTTTCAGTTGTTTTTCCTTTACCACCTACATCTTTCTTGTTGCTATACAAAGCATCATAATCAAGACCAATAGCTATATTAGCACGTGGCTTGTTCTTCTCATGATACTGACCAACCAACTCAGATGCATTCCTGAATGATTTCAGTTTCACCTCATTCTTTTCAATCTTCTCTCTTAACATAACTTCAATCTCATTGGCACACTTCAGATTGTTTTTCAAATATTCATTTTCTTGCTTGACTGACTCAAGCTCCACAAGCAGCAAATCCATCTTTTGCTTCTCACTCTCAAACTTCTCATTAGCTTTTGTTAGCCTACTGACTTCCTTAGTAGCTGCTACCAAGCTAGTGTGTATATGAAACATCTCCACACTCATCTTTTCCACAGTCTCCTTATATTGACTAGATTTAAATCAATAATGGTTAGAGTTGGTACCTTTGATTTTGAAGTGGATGTTTCTCCATGCTCAAAAGTCATAAGTGCATAGTTTCCAACCTTTTCATCCTCATCATCAACATCAGTATCATCCTGACTCTTTCCTTCTGCAATATAAGCTTTACAAGACTGTTTCTTCAAGAGAGCTTCATACTTTGCTTCCAATTCCAAGTAAGCTTTATCCTTCTTCACCTTTTTGGGCTTTCTGCATTCAGTAGCAAAGTGACCCAACTTATCACAGTTGAAGCACCTTATCTTTGATATATCCACAGATCCTATTTTGTAGCCACCTTTGCTACCTGAATTGTACTGAGCTTTTGGTTTCCAATTGTTTTTGTTGGAAGATTATCCCTTGATTTTGAAAAACCTTGGCTTCTTGACTCTTATGTTGGAAAATTTCCTAGCCAAGTAAGTCATGGATTGATCCATTTCATCTAGCTCATCCAGGGTATAATATTCATCTTCCTCCAATTTCAATACAACTTGCTTCTGAGGTCCTTTGTTCTTTTGTTCTATAGCTTGAATAGTTGGAACTTGATCTTCTTGCTCATCTTCACGTTCTTCTCTGTCATTCACAATCAAAGCACTGGAACCATCAACAACATGTCCATGATGTGCTTTCAATGACTTTCTTTGCAGCATCTCAAGTTTATAAGTTTTCAAGATTCCATATAGAACTTCCAAAGTCATTCTGCTTCAATCTCTTCCTTCTCTAATAGCTGATATTTTCTGTTCAAGATGGCCAGGAAGAGCTAGAAGGAACTTTATGTTATCCTCCTAAACTTCATAATATTTATCATGTAGCTGCAAGTCATTTATCAATTTATTGAACCTCTCAAAAACTTCAGTAATTCCTTCTTTTGGTTTAGCCATAAACCCCTCATACTGAGAAACCAGAATCCTCCTTTGGTTTGACATAACCTCCTTTGTTCCTTCACACATGATCTCTATCTTCTCCTAGATATGTTTGGCTGTGTCACAGTTGACAATGTTATTGTACATTATATTGTCAAGTGACTCTATTAAAATCAGCTGCAAGCCACTATCTAGAGAGACTTTTTTTTCAGGTTCAGTGTATTCTGAAGGATCTTTAGGGGCATAATGTGCTGGAATGACCATGTCTCCATCTGTAGATTCCTCAACTCTTACCATGGGAGTGAAAGGTTCATTCTTGAGGATCTGAATATATAGAGGGTTGGCCATCCTTATGAACAACATCATTTTCTTTTTCCATAATGTGTAGTTAGATCTGTCAAATGTGGGGATTTTAATACTACTGAGCTTCTGTGTATTCATTCTTCCAAGATCTTTAATCTGTTTACTTTTAGATTTTGCTCTGATACCACTTGTTAGGTAATGAATACAACACAAGAGGGGTAAATATGTTTTTCTTGATTTTAGGCTTTTCTTGAATTATGTTTGGTTTGGTGAATAAGTAATCTGCTTTGTAATAAATTGTGTGAACACAAAAATAATGAAATAAAAACAGTGAACACAAATCTTCAAAACTCCCTTAATTTTATATTAAAATCAAGTATGTCTTGCTACAAAATTCCTGGGTTCTTTGTTGAATAGAACTCAGCTTCTTCCTTGAGAGAGTACAAGATTTATCAAATTTATTTGTTACACATTAAAACAAAGCATCAAGTGTTTACTTTATAGAATAGTAAACACAGGTTTTACACAGCATTCAATAGCATGTACTAAACCTTACTTTAAGTTATCTAAACTTCCTATTTATGGCTTAGTGTACCTTTGCAAATCGTGCATGTCCGTGACTTTACTTTGTAAGTTAATCTTGGCCTTTGATCTTGTACTCTTCAAGCTACTTTTGTAGACTTTTCAAATTAGTGATTGATTTGTTTGTTGATTGATAATCTTGGATCTTTAACTGGTCTGCATTTTGTACTTTGAGTTTTATATCGAGATCTTCAATTTGTTATATAGATAACTCAATATCTCGATAAGTATAATGACTTATCGAGATCTCTTAGTTCTCTACAAGTGTTTTGACTTATCGAGGTCTCTGAGTTCTCGAATATGAATCTTGACTTATCGAGATCTCTGAGTTCTCGAATATGAACTTGACTTATCGAGATCTCTGAGTTCTCAAATGAGCTTGGCTTGTTGAGGTCTCCAAGTCTTTGCATGTAGAATTAACTTTTTGATATCTCTAATCTTTATATCTTCATTTTGTCTTATCGATATCTCTGAGTTCTCTAATGCAGAAATGACTTGTCGATATCTCCAATCTTCATATCTTCATTTTGACTTGTAGATATCTCTGAGACTTCTCTATAAGCTATTTTTGACTTGTCGATAAGTCATTTTGGAGTTCTCGAATGACTTCTCTATATGACTTGATCTGTGACTTGTAGATTTCTTGACTTATTTTCTCAAAACAAATTTATTCAACTCCAAGCTTTTTCACACTTTCTCTGAGGCATGATCTTCATGATCTTATTCCAGAGTTTATTCTTAGGTTTGAGAGTGTTTATAAAAAAATACCCTAGTCTAATCTATTTACACTTCTACAGACTCAATTAATACAATACAAAATACAAACTTAGATTATCATACAACTTACTTAGAGCTGTCAATTTGACTTAGTCTTGTTATAGTACGTGCATGTCTTGTTATAGTACATGCATGTCTTGTACAACACTTTCTCTTCAAATTTAAACTCGAAAACACATTTTAAACTCGGGAACACAGTATAACGTAAACGTAAATAACATCTTTATTTTTGTCACTTACTATTTCACAAATCAAATTTTAATATATTTTTTGATCGTATTAACCAAACTAAAAATTACTTCTTAAAAGTATAATTTATTTAACCCCCAATTTCAGATATAATCTTTGCCCCTAATTTTATTGGTTGAAGATACACAACCAATAATATTATTCTTCATGTCCAGTTGTGGACGTAACTCGTTATTGTAAGTTTGATGTCATAGTAAATTTATTTAGCGAATTGCTGAATAACGTCTTGATCTCCGGAGTTATATCTTCAAACTGATTTGTTACATGATGTGAACATTGCCTATTATAGGAGTTGCATAAAGTTGGATTCAAGTCGTTGTCATATGTTATGTGTTTTTATAATAAGTTGATGTAGCAAATGGCTCCGTTTTTCTCAAGATGTTTCTTTCAAATAAGCAATAATAATTTGTCACAAGCTGTCGACGTCATACACATTGCCCCTTGTTGTAGATATCAGGGGGTTCTACCCCTTGACATTTGTGTGCTAATTATTGTCAACAAATGTTGTTTGCCGTATGTAATTTTCGTCATTTTACGTAGTTACATGTACTGTAGTAAATCGCTAAAAACCCTTTCCCTCTTGAAACACACTTATTATTGTGAATCTTCTCTTGACGGACTTGGGATACTATGTCCCTTGTCCATTGTGTGTATATTAATTTGTAACAAAAAGGCAGGCCCTCGTCACGTTATAGAATAATCAGTTCTTTCAAAATAATAGAGTTGAGATACTATGCTCCTCGTCTATTGTATGGAGGAATTGCCTCGTTTGTTGTATAAATGATTTATTTGCATCATATTTTCAATTTAAACATATAATTTGTAAGCTAATAAACAAAAAACTATATTATGACAAGTAAACACATGTATACCATTCTTATATCTACACATTATCATATAAAAATCAAGGACATGTATTCGAATGAAATCACAACGTAAAGAACATAATCAGATGGAAGCATCACATGTATTCAAGTCAATAATAAAAGATGGAAATTAACACAAACAAATATCAGGCTTAAGAAACCAAACACGACTAGCATACTATACTAACGACTTATTTTAACACAACTAGGGAACAAAGTAATACGAAAAGATATTACATGTGTATGCTTTCATACGGAGAACATTCAACTTCTTGAAAGTTGATGTCAGGTGGAAGCATCTCCATCTTTATCTCTCGAGTATGGCTTATAATTTCTTGTTCTATATGTTGGTGTCTTCCGATTTGGGTGATAATATTTGTCTGTCTGCTTTTCTTTTGTCTTCCTCTAGCCTGACTTGAGCTAAAACTTTTGCTTGAACATCATCCATCGTTCTACATGGATACTTCGTAAGTTCATCGTAAAGTGGGGAATCCCTCTCCAATCCTCTCCTAAACGCCCCTATTGCCATTGGCACATCACAATTGGTAATGGCCATTTTCTCTCTGTTGAACCTAGTCAAGTAGTCCCTTAGGGGCTCCCTATATCGTTGGACGATTTTGTACAAGTCAGTTGTGGTCTTTTCAAAGACTCGACTAGTAGCAAACTGTAGGTTGAATGCATACACCAGATCTGCAAATGTTCCAATGCTGGGAGTGAAACGAATCACTGCAATGCTGGTCCGGTCAGTGTGGATTCAAATTCCTTGCACATGCAGGGTTCTTTTAGCTCCATTGTTATTGGTAACGTAACCATGCGTTATTTGTATTGCGTAATATGTTTTTGAGGATCAGTAGAGCCGTCATATAAATTCATGTGTGGTACAGTGAACTTCTTTGGGATCTCAACTTGAGCTATCTCACCTGTGAAGGGTGAGTCCGCATAACTTGTGGATGTTGTGGATGTTGCGTTTTCCAAATACTTTGGTACGCCTGAAATGCGTTCGATCAGTTCCCTGAATTCTTGTAGCTCCTTTTTGACAGATTCTGGAACGTGACCATGTGATCTTGATTTCCTGTGCTTGAATTTTCTCTTCTCCTTATCTATGTTGTGTTGTTGATCATGTTGCTTCTTAGTGTTACTTTCACTGATAGTGTCGTCTCCACCTTCGTCATTAATTATAATTAATCTTTCCTCCCTTGTCTTTTGTTGATCACCATCATCCGTGAACAGCTTTCTCACAGCACTGGGAGCAGATTTCTTTGAAGCTGTTTTTGTCTTTGACTTGGCGGTCATCAGTTCCTTCTGCAGTGCTTCATTTTGTGACTTTAAACTCTCCATCTCCGATTGCAACTTTTTGAGCGTTGCCGCCATCTCCTTGTTGACATCAGAATCGTTTCCCTGACTTGCATTTTCGTCTCTTAGCTCGTCGTTTGTCATCGGGGAGAACCAAATAGATCTTTAGCAAATTTTTCAGACCCAATTATTTTTGCAATTTTTTTGATGGGATAAATGCTAAGACTAAATTGGTTTATTACTGAGACTTAATCTATGCTTGAAGGTAAAGAACACAAAGTTGGTGACACGGAAAACCCCGAAAAAGGTAAAATAGCGGGTGAGATCTTTGCCCTACTGATTATACTTCACTATGAAATGGAGAATGAATTACAACGATGTCCCCTCGTTTTTGCTGGAGATGATCGACTAATGTTTAGAAAAGTTAGTATACATTTTTCTAGTGAAATAGAAATGTGTTGTGTGTGTTTTACATGTGTTCTGCTTATATATACATTCATTGTTTTTCAAAATCCTCTTCTCTTCCACCTCCAGCGTTTTTCTACAACCTCCCACGAGCTTTGCTCTAGTTTGTTTGTTGCAGATGCTTATCCCCTGTTTTTAGGGTTTGTTATTGACTTCCTTTAACGGCGACCGTTACACATGTCTGGACTTCATTCAGCTCCTGTCATGCCTTCCCGTCACTTCTCGTGCTCTAGCTGTCCTACTAATTGTAAAATTTCGGATATAACAACAGTTTACGAGCAAAAAAATTAAATTGGGCAGGAATTCATTTTCCGCATCGCAAAAACATATTACCCAGCCATGGCACTTTGTATTACACTAGTTTATATCCCGTGTTTTGCACACCCGGATTTCAAAAATTATTTAATAAAATAAATAAATAAATTTATAATTTAAATTGAATAATATGATTATTAAATTATCTATATAATAAGTATATTACATCTACATATTATATTAAATTTATTCAAGAACTACTTTCATCACATATGTTATTTTTATGCTATATATTTTATGAGATTATTTCTATAAATAGATTTGTTAAAATTTAAACTTAACTTCAAATTTGTATTAAAAACTTACCATAAGTGGTTTTCAAAAAAAAAACTTACCATAAATAACACTATTCATATTTAAAATTGTATTATCAAGTTTCTATAATTAAAATGGGTTATAATAATTAAAATGGGTCATAATAAGTACATGGATCTTTTATAAACATAATATGAATACCAAACCTAAAAACGAGTAGTCCACTGGGTCAAATTAAAGTTAAACTTTAAAAATCATATCTTAACCAAAATATGGATACCAAACCATAGGAAAGGGTTATCCAGCAATTTCTCTATATAAAAGCAACTTCCTTAATTTTACAGAGAGAACAGGAGTTGATGTTCACTAGTGTCATGCAAACAAGATCTTTTGGCCACAAATGGACAGTTGAGAGAATCATTTTTAAACAAGTTTTACAGCTCATAATATATATGTATCACAAAAAATGAGTTTTTTTTTCAAGTCAATAGAACAGATAACAAGAAAATTTCATAACTATTCCTAGCCAATCCTGTGCAAATCAAGAGGATGCACCACTGCGTAAGGCTTGAGATTTCCTCGACTTGCTACTGGCCAACTGAGTCTCTGGCTGCAGATTCCAAATATAAAGATGTTCAAAACAAGGGGAAGCATGATGCAATAATGCCAATAATAAGTCATTGCATCTTTTATCTTATTCTTCACAAGCAACTGCAAATCCAAAAATATTACCTCCTTTTTCACAGGTTCTTCCTTCTCAGACAGGGTCAACTCAATATGGCATGGCGAAGACATATATGCTGCCAAAAAGTAATGAAAGTAGGATATTACTAAATATGCCATGCAAAACTTATGTCAGCATTTAACAAAATTATACATACGGTTTATCCTTCCGTGAGCACGGTATGTCCTGCGCCTTTGCTTTTGAGCTTGGTTCACCTGAATGTGGGATATGTACAGCGAATCGATATCCAAACCTTTCACCTGATCCCAAAATCAGTAAGAAACTAAAAAAGATAGACATGAATTCAATAAACAAGAATAAGTACCCTGAAAGAGAAGAGCATACCTCAGCATTGCTTTCGGCATTCTTAAGTAGATCGAGTATAAACTTAGCAGATTTAGCAGGCCAGCGCCCCTGTCCATTTGAGTGCCTGTTCTTTGCCTGAGCAGTTCTACCAACACCACGACAAAACCGAGTGAAAGGAATGGCCTGCTTGTGAATCAGAACATCCTCCAAATACCTCTTAGCCTTAATGAGTGGCAACTTCCTTATGGCGTGCGCTGTTTCTCTTGTATTCTACAAAAGCACGATAAAAAAATAAGGTTTTTCCATAGGCTATGAACATTTTCTTCTAAAATTTGAGTGGTACATATCTAGACATCTTAGATTGATTTACACACACTTTTTATGCGTATAAGTGTTTGTACACATCATAGTGTTGTACAATTCAAGCCTGTAAAGCAAGGTGTGCAAATAAACAATTAAATGCACAAAAAGTATGAAGAATAGGGTGAGTTAAGTCTAAACAATTAATGTGTTCCTAAAGATAAGAATTGACTCGGATAATATCAACAACACCAAATATTAAAAGTACAACAAGTTGTGATTCATGAGTATAATTATTTTAAGTGCTGCAACTTGGACCGACACTTATGACCAGGAAGACATATTACACTCCTTAAGCAATTGGAAAGTTTTCTAACAAACTACCAACAAAAAAAGTCAATTTTAACCAAGCACTCAATTTGGAGAACGAATGAGTCAATAATCTGGCATTAAAAAAAACATATCCGATTACGTTGGATGATTGCCTAATGTTGAATCATTTACTGAACCTTCGGCCACTTATATAATCAGAGGTTCACCCAAGAATAATTCACAAATCGCTTTTCCTGAATTCAACGAGAGTCCCGTTCACAGAAGAGACGGGGCACTGCTTTTTTTCATCAGGTTCACAGATAGTGTGCAATAAAAAAAGAAAGTGTTTCACAGAAAAGCTCCAAGTTTGTATATGAGCCCGACACTAACATTACAAATGAGGAGGCAGTTACAACTAAAGGTAGTACAAATTCAGTAATAGTCCAATATTTAAGTAACGAAACAAACTAGCAATTAATAATTAAATCAGGTAGACAGTCTTTAAAACATAATATGGTTCACAAGCAATAAATTCACTGAGCAACAGATTCAATTATAAACCATTAAACAGGGTTTGATTTAACGTTGCACAATTACTACATGTTGAATCATTTACTGAACCTTCAGCCACTTAAATTCTCAGAGGTTCACCCAAGAACGATTCACGAGTTGCTTTTCCTGAATTCAACGAATGTCCCATTTATAGAGGAGATGGGGCACTGCTTTTTATCATCAGGTTTTACGGAAAGTAGCCAGAAAAAAAGTGTTTCCCAAAGTTTTCCGACTCCATATGTAAGACACTAATTACAGGTCAAAAAAGATCAAGGCAATGCTTTAAATTCACTTATAGGCTGATACCTATGTAATCAACTAGCTATAATAAAGTTAATAACGTGGCTGTTGAATATAATTTACAAAGAAACCTATTAGAAATTCTATACTTGTCAAGAAAATATAAAAAATTAAAAAGGGTCTTAACTATCACATTGTATAACAGCAAGATGTTGAATCATTTACTGAACCTTCAGTCACAAAAAAAGTCTCAGAGGTTCACCCAAGAACGATTCACGAATCACTTTCCCTGAATATAACGAGAGGCCCATTCATAGAAGAAATGGGGCGCTGCTTTTTTTCATCAGGTTTTGCAGAATACAGTCCACAATATTCATCATCAGCAATACAAATAAATGCAACAAAGTGTGAAAATAAGAACAATAACGCCATATTTCTCTCCGTAAATTGAAGATTTTGAACCATTGCTATCAGTTTACAACAAATACAGCAAAAAATGCAATTCATTCATAATTCAATAATTATGTTGATGAATAAAATATAATGACACACAAAGATTGAAAGTACCTTGAAATGAACACGAAGACCTTCACCCTGGGCCTTGCAGGCTGTAAATAAAAATTGAGATTAAAAAGTAAGTACCAATAACAGACAGTAGACACATTATGCACAAAAGTGTAATAAAAAACGTTGCATCATGGGATTTCAACCCGGGTACAAAAATGTATTAAAGTCCCATTCGCATTCTCGTATAAACAGCATTACAACATATAAGCACTTACATTTAGTGGGATTATCGGGCTCTTTGGAATACTTCACCTATAAACACACAACAACACAAGTGCATACGGATTAGTCATTAGATTAGGCATACAGACAATTTGTACAAGTATAATTGGATAGAATACAAACAAGTAAGAGGTATTATTACCATAGCTAGCTGACCAAGTTATCTGGTACTAGATTGTAGTTGGTTAGGGTTTTACTTATAGACGACGGCGGTGATTAAACCCTAATTTGAAATTGGGTCGTGTGGGCTTTCAGTATTGGGCTTGCGTTTTGTTTCATTCGCAGTTAGAATACCGTAACATAAACAGCCGTTCTCAAATTTCTCAATTTCTCGAAAAATATTTTAAAATATATTTTTGTGATTTAATTTTAAAATTTAATATATTATAATGAATATTATGTAAATAAAAGTAATTTATTAAATATTATTATAATGATAAAATAAATTTAACTATTCTGATTAATTTCTGATTTATTGATTAATCCATACTCGATATATCGCCGGATTAGTTTTAATTCCAGATTTCAATAATCATGATTACAAATAACATTCGGGGTGCCAGCTATTCATTTAAATCAATTTAGGTTCTATTTGTGATTGATGTTAAAAATCGTTGTTAGAAAAAGTACAGACGAAAAATGTGTCGTTGAAAATATCAAATTACTGTTTGGTAATATTTTTAATTTGTATATATGTTTTCATTTAAAAATTTATAAAATATAATACATTTGATAAGATTTGATTGTGAAATCAGCATCCGCTTCCTACAAAAACTGAAAAGCAGCTTTTTTAAAAAGTATAATCGGCCTTACTTTTTCAAACCGCAGTTTTTACGCAAAAAAACACTTTTCTTAAAAACAGCTTTTTAATTTTAACAAACAATTTTTAGCTATTTTTCACTAAAAAACTGGTGTTACCGTATGAAACAACAATGTTAAACACACCTTTAATCAAGTTCAATTCAATCCATACTAATTTACGAGTGGAATTTAGATCTGAAAATGAGAACAATTTACTCATATTTTGAATCATTTCAGTAACTTAATGGAAAAGAAAATTTTGTCGGGAGTAATAAAACTAAGAAAACAATGTCGATTGAACCAACCACTTAACTATTCACTTGATTGATTACATGAATATATAGGTACAAGATCTGAATGATCTCCTAAATAGTAGTGTAGTTATCCTTATCTCTTGACAAGCTTAGAGCAACTCCAAGAAACTCCTAAATCAGCTCCTAAGTTAAAATTTGGAGAGAATTCACAAAAAACTAACTCCAACAATCTCCTAAGTCCTCTTCAAATCCTTAGGAGCCAATATTTCCTCCTCAATTTTAAGATTCTCTCTCCTCTCCTCACTTTATTTTTTATTGATACTTAAGAAAAAAAGCAGATAACCATACAACAGAGCTAGCAGCAGTAGTGTTCAGGTACACTGCCTTTTTGAGTATCTAAGTTCAAAAAACCATATTAAAATAAATGGAGATGAATTTGAAGAGGATTATTGGAGTAAGAAGATAAATTTATATCTTAAATGATTAGGAGTTCATTTAATAATAATTTTTTTGAGGATAACAAGAGGGAGCTCTTGGAGTTGCTCTTATCAGTAATTCTAACAAAGTAACAAACTACAATAGATAAGGATACAACAAGATTATTATCCTAAATAGCCGTCAGGAGTGTCAAGAGACAGTAGTCTTGTTATCCCCCCTCAAGCGCGGCAAGGTGTCTACAAATGCCAAGCTTGTTGAACTGACGAAGAAAAGCAGCCTTAGGCAATGGCTTGATGAGCAAGTCAACTACCTGATCAGTGGACGAAATGTGATAAACCTCAATGCCTTTTCTCTAAACTTGTTCTAAAATAAAATGAAAAGCAAGCGCTATGTGCTCTATACGGCTATGAAAGACTGGATTGTGGCAGAGATATGTAGTGCTTAAATTGTCACACAAAACACGTGGAGCAGTACAAAGAGGTCGTTTCAGCTCGTACAACAAATTAGATATCCAATGTGTCTCAGCTACAGCACGGTCATCTGCTTCAGTAGAAGAACGGGAAACAGACCGGTATTTCTTTGAAGATCAGCTTACAGGAGAGGCACCATAATAAATGACAAAACCAGTGGTAGAATTTCGATCATCCAAATTCCCAGCCCAGTCAAAATCTGAATACACTCGTAGACTTGGATCATTTTTACAACTGATTGTTAGACCAAATGTGTGAGTAAACTTAAGATATCTAAGCAAGCGCTTAACATCCGGCCAATGAGAATGTTGAGGATGAGGCAAAATTGAGCTAATTTGTTTACAACAAAAGCAATATCGGGCCGAGTAAATGAAAGGTACTGAAGCTTACCAATAATTCTTCGATACTCAGTGATATTGACAGTTGAACCATTGGTATCAATAGTTAAGGAAAGAGAAGAGCTCATAGGTGCGGGCATTCCATTACTCTCGTGCATATTATGCTCAACTAATAAATCTTGAATATACTTATGTTGAGATAAAATAAGACCACCGGGATATTGATTTACTTCAACACCTAAAAAATAGTGGAGATCTCCAAGATCTTTCAAAGAAAACCGGGTAGATAGCGTCTCAATAATATTTGTAACAAGAAAATCAGTCCCGGTGACTATTATATCATCAACGTCTACAAGAACATATACAGTTACACCATCATGATTTAAAATAAAAAGTGAACCATCATACTCAAATTTATAAAATCCAATGGTAATCAAGTATGACTTGAGTGTAGTATGCCATTCACGAGATGTCTGCCTAAGCCCATAAATGGGTTTATGAAGTTTACAAACATACCGAGGGTGTTGTGAACTCACGAAGCCCGGAGGCTGCCGCATATAGACCTCTTCGTCAATTGACCTTGAAGAAACGCGTTATTTACATCCAATTGGCGGATAGACCAGCGACATTGAACAACGATAGATAAAACCAATCGAATTGTAGTTGCTTTAATTACAGGACTAAAGGTCTCATGAAAGTCAAAACTTGGGAGTTGGGTGAAGCCCTTGGCTACGAGCCGCGCCTTGTAGCGCTCAACTGAACCATCAGAATTTTGTTTGATTTTGAAAACCCAACGACAATCAACAACATTATGAGTAGCACTTGGTGGTACTAATACCCATGTTTTGTTTTGCAACAATGCATTGTATTCTGTTTGCATATCAGCTCGCCAGTGAGAAGAGATTTGTGCTTGTTTGAATGAAACAGGTGTGGTCATGGTCGCAGGTGCAGCTGAGAAATCATAAAACTTATTCGATTTAAAAATATTATTTTGTGCTCTTGTCACTGGACGATGAGCTGAAGCTTCTTGTGGCTGTGAAATAACAAAATTTACAGAATTCAGATTTGGAGAATTTGGTTCAGGCTCAGTGTAAGTTGTTGTTGGGAACCACGGACTTAGGGTGTTACTACGTTTTACGATAAAGATTACGAAAAGAGGATTACCTTGTTAATGGTTGATTCCACGCTCTTCTATTGTATTCCCAAATTCCCTTGAGCGAAGTGTGGCCTCCGTCTTCTCAAGTTATCCTCTCTTCTTGCTCCTTGGTGGCTACAATATGTTTTCACACAATTGCCAAGCAAGAAGAGAATAAGAATATATATATGCTACAATAGGGACCATGGATAATTAGGTTGGGCCTTCTAATTACATCTTGAGCCTAGCCCAATATAATTAAATATTAATTCAATCCACTAAAGAATTAATATTTGCACTACATTTCCTAATACCGTAATTTAATTAATTGGGTTCCAATATTATTTGCTTATTAAATTCCCCATGTTTAAAATATCATATATCCATTAATTAAATAAATTACTGATAATTTATTTAATTAATATCTTTTATCCTTGATCATCCACTCAACCTTTATTTAATTATGCCAGAATAAATTTCACCTGCAGGGTTTCACATAATTAAATCTTTTTGAGCTTTCAAGGGGACATCATTAACCCGAATATTATCAGGACATGGATTCCTTCAATAAATAATATCCACCATGTATATAATTCCATCACCCAAAATATAATGATATAATTCAAAAGAATTATTTCATATATAAATCAAAGCATGTAAATAATATACACGTGTCAATTACTATTTCTGGATTAAGAACCTAAGCATTAATAATAACATAGAATCTCAGTTCTCCTTCTTAATCAGTATTAAGGGAACAATTCTAAATTTGATCTTGTTCAATATACACAAAGTATACTAGCATTATTTATTAGTCAATATAAATTAATCTAAATAATACTACAGCCATACCAGTGGATTGTCCAACACCACCTGTGTTGTGAACCTTATTATATTATATAACCGTATTTAACAATCTAATATTATGTATCCCATTTGATACTAGATTGTTCACAATATATAATATTAGACAACATGTAAACATTCAAAAATTCTCAAATAAACTGGCCAGAAATAAATGTACATACTTCAAATAAATATTTTCAGTATACACTAACAATCTCCCACTTATACTCAAAATATTCTATGTGTACATCAGTGTTTATTTAATCCACTATTACATAAAAATCTATGTGTCCATCCATCTGACTCCTATCGCTTCCACATGCTTGTCAAAAACCTTGGCTGGCAAGCTCTTTGTGAAAGGATCTGCCCGGTTGTCTTCTGATGATATATGAGCCATAACTATATCCCCTCGCTTTACGATTCCTCGTATGAGATGATACTTACGTTCAATATGTTTAGCTGCTTTGTGGTCTCGCGGTTCCTTTGAATTTGCCACAGCACCAGTGTTATCACAATACACCGTCAAGCTCCTAGGCAAATTAGGTACCACATCTAAGTCCAAAAGGAAGTTCCCGAACCATACAGCCTCAGAGGCCGCCACGTACTCGGCCTCTATGGTGGAGTCTGCAATGCATTTCTGCTTTACACTCCTCCATATTACGGCTCCACCTCCCAAAGTAAAAACATATCCCGAGGTTGATTTCCTCTTATCCCTATCTGATTGGAAATCTGAATCAGTATATCCCAAAGGAAATAGATCTGAGGCCTTGTAAATTAACATATACTCCTTAGTCCTTCTCAGGTACTTGAGTATAGTTTTTACTGCACTCCAATGTTCCTGACCTGGGTTCGACTGATATCTACTAACCATGCCTACAGCAAAGCAGATGTCAGGCCTCGTACATAACATAGCATACATTAAGCTTCCACATGCCGAAGCATAAGGAACTGCTTTCATGCTCTCTATATCCTTAGGTGTCGAAGGACACTGCTTCTTAGATAGAGCAACTCCATGCTTAAAAGGTAGAAAACCTTTCTTGGAGTTCTGCATGTTAAAACGAGCTAATACTTCATCAATGTAGGGCTCTTGAGATAAAGCCAACATCATTTTCTTGCGATCCCTTATAACTTTGATCCCAAGGATGTATGCCGCTTCACCTAAGTCCTTCATGTCAAATTGTTTGAACAACCATGCCTTTACTGATGACAACATCTCAACATTGTTTCCAATGAGTAAAATATCATCTACATATAGTACTAGAAAAACCACTGCATTACCTTCACTTCTCTTATACACGCACGATTCGCTTGGACTTTGATCAAATCCATATGACTGGACTGCCTGATCAAAACGAATATTCCAGTCTCTAGAAGCTTGTTTAAGTCCATAAATAGACCTCTTAAGCTTACATACCAGATGCTCTTGGCCTTCTTTAATGAATCCTTTTGGTTGCTACATATAGATGGTTTTTTCAAGACTTCCATTAAGAAAAACTGTCTTGACATCCATTTGCCAAATCTCATAATCGAGATGAGCTGCTATAGATAAAAGAATACGGATTGACTTAAGCATGACTACCGGTGAAAAGGTTTCCTCATAATCGATACCTTCTTTCTGAGTATACCCTTTCGCAACAAGTCTTGCTTTCCAGGCTTTCACCTTTTTATCTAATCCCCTCTTTTTCTTGTAGATCCACTTACATCCAATAGGTTTTATACCTTTGGGTGGTTCCACGAGCTCCCAGACCTGATTAGAATACATTGATTCTATCTCAGATTCCATCGCCTTTGCCAAAGATCTGCATCTTTGTCTTGTGCTGCCTCTTCGTATGTACGGGGATCATCATCATGTTCACCAGAGATCAAGTCTGAAGACTCTCCCAAAAATATGAATCTATCAGGCTGTTGAACAACCCTCCCACTACGACGAGGCACTAGTGCGGTATTAGTGACAGGTTGTACATTATGTTGTGGTTGTTCTACTTGTACTACAGTTTCATGGGTATTATTTGTCCCTCCCACTAGTTCCTCTAAAACGACACTACTCATGGGTTTGTGATTCATTATATATTCCTCCTCTAAGAATCTTGCATTGGTGCTAACAATGACATCCCGATTCTTCGGACTATAAAATAAATATCCTTTCATTCCCATGGGGTAGCCTACAAACAACCTTACTTCTGTACGAGATTCTAACTTAGTCGCGTTCTTGTACAACACATGTGCTGGACAACCCCATATTCGAATATGTCTTAGACTCGGTTTATCCCCGGTCCACAATTCTAAGGGGGTTTTAGGAACCGACTTAGAAGGTACTAAGTTCAGAAGATAAGCTGCTGTTTCTAAGGCATGTCCCCAAAACGACTTGGGTAAATCTGAATAACTCATCATCGATCTAACACTCTCTAAAAGAGTCTGGTTCCTTCTCTCTGCTACACCGTTCTGCTGGGGTGTGCCTGGTGCAGTTAACTGGGATTCTATCCCATTTTCTGATAAATATTCCCTAAATCCTCCAAGCAAGTATTCGCCACCACGATCTGATCGTAGTGACTTGATACTTTTATTAAGTCGCTCCTCCGTTTTAGCTTTGTACTCTTTGAACTTATCAAAGCACTCAGACTTACGGCGCAACAAATAAACGTACCCATATCTAGAATAATCATCAATGAAAGTGACGAAATATTCATAACCACCTCTTGCTTGGATATTCATGGGTCCACATAAATCAGAGTGAACCAATTCTAACAGTTGTTTGGCTCTATTACCTTTTGCCTTGAAAGGCCTATTAGTCATTTTACCTTCCAAGCAGGATTCACAAACTGGAAATGGCTCCACTGCCAATGAGCTTAAAGGCCCGTCTACTACCAGTCTTTGAATCCTCCTCAAGTTAATATGACCTAATCTCAAGTGCCAAAGATATGTTTGGTTCAAACTAGAAGGTTCCTTTCTTTTAGTAGACTTAGAAGATGTGTTGTTCAATTCCCTAAATTGTAGTTGCAGTGCAGGTTGACTAGGATTAATTATATACAAATTGTCTTGCAATGTACCAGAACATATAATTCGTTTATTCATCATAATAGAAACATTACGATCCAAACAAACATTATAACCATCCAAAGTAAGTTTAGAAACCGAAATTAAATTCCTTCTAAAAGAAGGTACATAAAGACAATTGTTCAAAACCAAAATCCTATCAGAACCAAAATATAAATGAATAACTCCTACTGCAACTACTGCTACTTTCGTAGCATCTCCCATGAACACGTATATCTCACCATCTCTAAGCATTCTGGATAGTTGGAACCCCTGCATAGAATTACAAACATGATCAGTGGCTCCTGTATCTACACACCAAGTGCTCGTAGATATAGCCGCTATAAATGTTTCTGTAACTAGAGAAAGAGACATACCAGTATTGTTTGTCTTCTTAGGAAGAGGACAATCCTGTTTCCAGTGACCTGACTGTTTGCATCTGAAGCACTTTCCCTTAGGCTTTTTCACACCACCCTGAACTCCCACTGCCTTCACAGCTTTCTGTGTCTGAGCCTTTTTCTTCTTCTTAATACCTTTCGGCTTAGAGGAAGAACCTTTCTCAGCCACATTCACTTGAACACTCTGCCGAAATAATCCTTCAGCTGCCTGAAGTTCTGTCAGCAGTTCCGCGAGACTATACTGCCTCTTGTTCATGTTGTAATTCAAGCGGAACTGCTCAAAACTCTTGGACAAGCTCATAAGGATAATGTCAATCTGGGTTTCCCCGTCAAGTTCAGCACCAAGGATCTCTATCTCATTCAGATGCGACATCATCTTGAGAACATGATCCCTTACAGGTGTGTCTTCAGCCATCTGAGTGTTCATTAAAGCCTTCATGGCTACTTGCCTAGCAGCCCTATTCTGGTCTCCAAAAAGTTCCTTGAGATTAAAGAGCATATCCGAAGCAGTGGCCATAGACTGATGCTGATGCTGCAAAACACCCGACATTGTTGCCAGAATGTAACATCGCGACATCTCATCAGCCTTAATCCACCGTTTATAATACTTTTTCTCATCTTCAGGAGCATCAGCAGCAGGCTGTTCAGGCTTGGGTTCATAAGTGCAAAACTTGTACTCCTCAGCAGTCAACACAATGTCCAAATTTTGTTCCCATTCAATATAGTTAGGTCCGGTAAGTTTGTTATCCTTAAGTATGGTGAATAGTGGATTAAAGCCCATTTTATCCTGAGAATCATGCATAAAAATATCACATAAATAAGGGTGCATTAATTATTAAGATCTAAATTATTAAAATTTAATGCACTAACATCTAAACACCATAAGCTTCTGGTACGCCACGATGTGTGACATGTATACCACCTAATTTTGTTTAAATGTTACTTCGGTCCTATTACTAAACAATATGCCACGTTGGGGTGGACTATATTATTTTTCATAGCTAAGTGTGTACCATCTATGGAACTTGGTACGCCATGATGGGTGGCGTGTATACCTTCCAATATTCGTAATTTTGCCTTGAATAGAATACTTCAATTCAATATTCATCAATGGTTTGATTTTCAGGTAGTGGAGGAGTCACATCGGTCTCGCTTAAAACCCACAGCCTTACAAGTTCGATGAACCCGTTTTTGACAAAATCGCCCCAAATCAGAAATAAAGAAAATCCGTATTTATTCCTTTCAAAATTTATTAATTTAAGAAGTTTGTTCTAGTAATTTCTATAACATTCTAGACACCATAAATTACATGCCACGATGGGTGACGTATATATAATTTATATTCGTCTTTATGTTAAATTACATACAAACAATAATGGAGACCATGGGATTTAATTTCATATTAATTCCCTCTCCCACTTAGAATTTTTATTAAAATTGAGGAATTTTAAAATTAAATGGGGCCCTATGTCGTTACAATTATGTCTAACATGCATTCAAAATACACACATAATTTTAGCAACATATAACATTTAATTAAAGCAATAAATAAAATTTATATCCATGTCGTCCTAATTATGTTAAACATGCAATTTTAAAGGAATTATACACATAATTAACGACACACATAATCAATAAATTTAAAGCAATAATTAAAAAATTAATGAAAAAAATTAAAATAAATTTTCCACTATTATGGCCCTTGAAAAAAAATCCAGCTCTCAAAAAAAATCTGCCCCAAGCGCGCCCCGACGCCCCCAGCAGCCCCAGCTGCCCCAGCAGCCCCAGCAGCCCCGGCAGCCGCAGCAGCCCCAGCAGCCCCAGCAGCCCCTTGTAATCGCACAGCGGAACAAAAAACTACAGGAATTGATTTCCGATCGCACATAACTATTACAAAATACCCGGAACAATTACAAAAAAAATAGATCTAATACAAAACTAATTTTGTAAAATCTATTCTAACACGATCAACCCTCGTGTAAATTACAACTATGATTAAACCACGTGGAAACCAAAACAAAAATTAACCACGATTAAACCACGTGGAATCCAAACACATAATTAAAATATACATGGCCATAATAGTGGATTAACAACCTGCATCAAAACCAATACAAGCAAAACACTATATACACGCATATATAATTACGACATGGACATTATATCATAAAACGTAGAACCCATTACCAGGCTCTTGATACCAATTGTTGGGAACCACGGACTTAGAGTGTTACTACGTTTTACGATAAAGATTACGAAAAGAGGATTACCTTGTTAATGGTTGATTCCACGCTCTTCTATTGTATTCCCAAATTCCCTTGAGCGAAGTGTGGCCTCCGTCTTCTCAAGTTATCCTCTCTTCATGCTCCTTGGTGGCTACAATATGTTTTCACACAATTGCCAAGCAAGAAGAGAATAAGAAGATATATAGGCTACAATAGGGACCATGGATAATTAGGTTGGGCCTTCTAATTACATCTTGAGCCTAGCCCAATGTAATTAAATATTAATTCAATCCACTAAAGAATTAATATTTGCACTACCTTTCCTAATACCGTAATTTAATTAATTCGGTTCCAATATTATTTGCTTATTAAATTCCCCATGTTTAAAATATCATATATCCATTAATTAAATAAATTACTGATAATTTATTTAATTAATATCTTTTATCCTTGATCATCCACTCAACCTTTATTTAATTATGCCAGAATAAATTCCACCTGCAGGGTTTCACATAATTAAATCTTTTTGAACTTTCAAGGGGACATCATTAACCCGAATATTATCAGGACATGGATTCCTTCAATAAATAATATCCACCATGTATATAATTCCATCACCCAAAATATAATGATATAATTCAAAAGAATTATTTCATATATAAATCAAAGCATGTAAATAATATACACGTGTCAATTACTATTTCCGGATTAAGAACCTAAGCATTAATAATAACATAGAATCTTAGTTCTCTTTCTTAATCAGTATTAAGGGAACAATTCTAAATTTGATCATGTTCAATATACACAAAGTATACTAGCATTATTTATTAGTCAATATAAACTAATCTAAATAATACTACAGTCATACCAGTGGATTGTCCAACACCACCTGTGCTGTGAACCTTATTATATTATATAACCGTATTTAACAATCTAATATTATGTATCCCATTTGATACTAGATTGTTCACAATATATAATATTAGACAACATGTAAACATTCAAATGATTCTCAAATAAACTGGCCAGAAATAAATGTACATACTTCAAATAAATATTTTCAGTATACACTAACAGTTGTTGGATTAGAATCTTGACAACTTGTAGTGGTTAATGGTTGTTCGTTCTGACGAGCGGAAGTTGTTGGCGGGACGACAGATGATGCTGGTGACACAACTGAAGTGGAGAATGGCTGAGGAAGTATAAGTGGTGATGGAAGAGAGGCGGGAAGAGATGAATGAGAGGCTTTTTTGAGAAAAGTAGTCTTTGGAATAGACTCTACTGGAGATTCTTCAAGAGGAACCCAATCAAATTGTAGTTGCTTTAATTAGATGACAAGCGAATGTGAGAGAAAATGTATTTAAATGGAAAATTATCCTCAAAGAAAATGACATCACGAGAGAGATACAATTATAAAGATTTAGGATCATAACACTGATGAGAATAATATTTTACTGAAAAACCAAGATAAATGCAAGGAGTGGATGTTGGTTGAAGTTTATCAGACGCATATGGCCTAAGCCATGGATAACACAAACCACCGAAAACCCGCAATTTTGTATAATCTGGCGCACATTGAAAAAGAGACTTATATGGGGAGCGATGGGGATCATCTTGAGTAGGAAGACGATTAATAAGATAAATAGCATGTGAACATGCGAATGACCAAAAGTTGGAAGGTAAGGACGCTTCATATAACAATATTTTGGCAGTTTCAATAATTTGTCGATGACGACGCTTGCCAGAGCCACTCTTTGTGGTGTGTATGGTGGTGAGATTAAATGTTCAATCCCTTGTGAAGCAAGATATGAGGCCATACCCTGAAATTCTCCACCACCATCAGTGTAAAATAAAAGTATTTTGGCTTGAAAATGTTTTTCAACTAGAGTCTGATATTGTTGAAATAGAGATAATACTTCATTTTTATGTTTAACTGTATATAACCACATGTACTTTGTAAAGTGATCCCCAAATATAACATAATAGAGCTTTTTGTCAATGGATAAAACAGGCGAAGGACCCCATAAATCAATATAGACAACTTGTAATGCTCTACGAGTTTGAATGGAATTATTTGAAAATGACAGACGATGACTTTTATTGCAGCAACAAGCATTACAAGAAAAATAATTTGAAGGACAATAAGGCAAAGAGAAATCATGTAACACTGTTTTCAGTGTCTAAACATTTGGGTGGCCAAGACTTTGATGCCATCTAGACAACGAGATTGAAGCGGAAATATGATTTATTACGGGATTTTTGATAGAAAGTGAAGGCCATTCGTAAAGTCCAGACTTATTCAAGCCGCCCTCTAGCACTGTTCCCGTACTCAGATCCTTCACACAAAAATAAGAAGAAAAAAATTCAATCGAAGTTTAGTTATCACAACAAAATTTAGATACCGAAAGTAAATTTTGTTTTATAGTAGGAGCACATAAAGTATCAGATAACAAGAATTTAGCTTTAGCATCATTTAGTTCAACCGTACCAATCTGAGAAATGGAAACCATATTACTATTACCCATTGTGATCTCTTCGGGGCCAGTGTAAGCTTGAACTTCCGAAAAGTTGTTTGTATTGGAAGCGATATGATGTGATGCTCCAAAATCAACAATCCAAGGTGCTCCTGATTGTTGAGCACGATTTGCAAAATGCGCCTTTGGTTCCATGTGGTTATGCGATTGTGATCGACATACTTTAGCAATATAGCCTGGTTTGTCACACATTTGAAAACGAGGACGATTATCAGCCTTGTACCCGTCCCTTTGAGACATGAAAAACTGAGACGGTGAGGTTTGTGGCCTCCAATTCGTGTTCATATTGCGGTTCTGATTATTACACCACGGACTACCTTGATGACCATATTGTCGGTAGCGCCTCTGATTGTTCCTGAAGTTCCCAGAATATCCAGTGTGTTGTGCCACAACAACAGTGATTGGAGAGGCATATTTTGGGATTCCTTATGTTTAATGGTAAGCTCTTCATCAAGAAGCAAACCAGACAGCTCTTCCCAGGAAATCGGAGACTCCCGAGCTCGTACAGAAGAAGAAATCATGTTAAACTCAGGCCCTAGGCCACTTAATACTTTTACTACAAGTTCTGCAGTTGAAATAGGAGAACCGGCTATAGTCAATTCATCAGCGATGGTGCGAATTTCTTGTAAATATTCTGCAACAGTTTTGGAATCTTTAGTTAAACGAAGCAGATGATCACGTAGACTACAAATCCTTGTTTGAGATTTATTGGCATATGCAGTATGTAAGGAGTTCCATGCTGCACGTGAAGAGACTGCAGTGGCAACCATGGGGATGCGAGAGTTGGTTCAACGGAAGCAAGTAAAGCCGTTTGAATAAGTTTGTCTTGCCTGAGCAAAAATCGATGAGCAGGATTAAGAATTTCCTTGTCATTCTCCTTTATGTGGGTTGGCGGTGGCGGCAAAGAGCCATCAAGATGAACAAGTATATCATGGCCAAAGAGTAACAATTCAAATTGAGTCTTCCATGTTATGAAATTTAAACTTTAATGGGTAGTTGGGCGGTAGGATTACATTGGATAAGAGTACCTGTTGGTGTGGTCAATGTGTTTGAGACACTTGATCCGACCATTGATTTGGACCTGTAAAATGGGTTGAAGTGATATGTTAATGTGGCTGATATGTGTGACTGGATTGCATGATCGTTTGGTTTGTTAGAACAAGTTATGCCCTAATACTATAATAAAACTAAGAAAACAATGTCGATTGAACCAATCACTTAACTATTCACTTGATTGATTACATGAATATATAGGTACAAGATCTAAATGATCTCCTAAATAGTAGTGTAGTTATCCTTAACTCTTGACAAACTTATTAGTAATTTCTAACAAAGTAACAAACTACAACAGATAAGTATACAACAAGATTATTATCCTAAATAGCCGTCAGGAGTGTCAAGAGACAGTAGTCTTGTTAGGGAGTAATGTGATGTAATGGATGATACAAAGTAAATCAAACTAAACCAAATTAAACATATCAATATATATATATATATATATCACTTAAAACAATGTCTGGGTAGGGTAATACGCAGATCATGCCATATTCCGAAGAACATGAAAGCTGTTTTTGTGAAAACCCCCTGTTTAGTGTATGATAATTATAATGTGTGATAAAAGTATAAAATACAACAATAAAAATCATAAAAATACATGACACAAACCTTAAAAATTAAGAAAAATATACTAGACAAACATGAGTCCATCGTTATATTCACGTGGACATGCCTATAAGGATGCTTTTCTCTAAGTCAACCATCCATTCTTACAATTTTAATCCAATAAGAAATAATGGTATATATTCGCTAGACTGATTATGTACTTATATATATCATCTCCCACAATCATAGCCAACGAAACTGTCTCGTGAACCTGAATTACTTTTTTCTAAACTTCTTCGTGAACCTAAATTACTTTCTCGTTTTTTCTCTTTAGAGAAAGACATGGATGTATGTCAAACCCACATAACATATAATTGAAACCTCAAAAGAATCAGAAATCGAGATATTAAACTCAAATTCTAAACTTAACACACTTTCTTCAATCTACTTTAACTAGCATAATAATCCGTGCGAGGCACGGGTTATTTTCTAGAGTTTGTTTATGCATGCAATTATAATATTTTTAGTTATATTCTTATTTGTAAATGTTGTATAATGTCTGACGTATTTATCTGTGTATCATTTTCATACAAGACATTACTAAATTACACAACGTTTCCAATATAGCTCATTAAGAAATATATATATATATATATATATATATATTCTTATTTGTGTTGTATAATTGTATTTAATGAATGAATATAAACAGGTAGTCAGTGTACGTTTAAAATGAAACAAATAAACTTAATATGTAAAATGTCGTTGGTATGTTTACAAAGAAAAATTTAAAAATTAACATATATGTTGAATACAGAGTTGACCAAAATTTTTGAATTTTATTTAAATAAACTATATAACTGATCTATATTATTACTGAGTGCTCTACTAACTTACAATTAACTTACTCAATTTAAAAAGATAGAAAATTAATAACTGAATTCAGAATTACTTGCAATCATAATATAAAATAATATAAAATTTACACTACTGTTAATATAAAAGTTGATTTTAATGAAAAATGTTAGTTTTTGAAATTTAACGTATGTATGTTTGACAAAATGTTAGTTTTTTTACACCACTCTTAACAAAATAAGATCTAGTTATATGTGTTTATGTTAGCATGTGAATTATCGTATGTTACATTTCTTAGGAAATTACGATGGTTTCTATTATTTATATGTTAAATATTTGATTTATGTACATGTATAATCATTATTAATATCTAGTGAGGCAATTGATTACTTAAATAACATGTATTTAGAATTATTCAAAAATTAAAATTATGTAATAAATAAATTACAATAATTTATATATGGTATTCACATTATCACTGACAAACAATCCATATTTGTTTTTTACGCGACCGAGTATCAATCATGTAATATAAAAATAAATTATATATTGTAAGACTTATTATTGATGTTCATGATTTTTTTCAAGAATTTGAACGAAAAATTGTAATTATATTGTTATTTAAAATATTTTTAAGTTTTTTTCATTACAACTCTAATATTTTATTCATATAATAATTTGATAATATTGTATAATATTCTCTTAAAATTAATTATTTTTTAATTCGATAAAGTTTTATAAATATTAGTTGAATTGGTTAATCCCTTCAAATTATTGAACAATATATATATTTTTAAAATAGTATAAAATGTATTGAATTAAATGCTACAATATAGTATAGATATAAATTTTATTTGAATAATTCAAAATATTTGTACAATATTGTCTTGATCAATAAATATTGTTTGTCTAAAAGATTTTTTTTTAAATGCTAGTTTTTTTGAAGTGAAATATGAAAAATAAATCGATTTAATATATCATCGTAGTTTTAACAAATCTCGTGAGATCTCATATCAAATTTCAAATATTTTTAAAACCGGGACAAGTCCCCAAACACTATTGCCTTACCAGTGAAGTTAGTAATTTTAATATACATAATCAATTGACTTGATCGTATAAGTACCTCAAACACATTAATTTATATTAATATAAGATATCAAAAAATTTCACATTATTGGTAAGACATTCTCGTCGAACTTGTAATTTAAATTTACAAAACGTAGAATGTGACAATGTTTTTCGGCTAGTTATGTAGTCAAATTTCGAATATTTTTTGAATAATGAGCCAAATTCTGATTTTAAATTCAAAATAAATTAAAATTCATAGACTCATTATAATTCGAACTTATCTAAATATTTAATATCAATCTAGATTATTTATATATAGGCGATTCTATTTTCAATATTTTTTTTAAAAATTATATATGTACATTTTAATTATTTTTTATAATAAAAAATATGTTAAAATTATATAATATATATTTTCAAACTAAAAAATAATAATAAATAAGATAATAATCCATTTATGTACTATGCCTAACTTTATATCTGGAATTCAGTTCTTAAAAATTAATTGTACAAATATTCAATTAACTATCATTTTTTTTGCGGAATTCAAGTAGCTATCTTTAAAGTTAAATAAAATATTATTTTAGCACATTTACATATTATGTGTATGATAAAAAGCTCATGTGACAATATGACGTAGTGGTATGAGGTTATACAGAAGAATGAAGCAACTCGAGTTCGATTCCCACAAAACACAACTTTTATATAAATATTAAAAATAGCGGTAGGTTAGTCTTTTCAATTAAATTATATATAGAAGAGATTCGTTCATGTTATGTGGTCCATGCATCATGACAAACGTAACTCTATATTTTTAATCCACTGCCTACTTTCTCCAACAAAAAAATATATATATAGACGGAATTTCTATTTGCACAAAATTTTACACAATTTGAAACTTCTCTCCAAAAATAATATATTTGCGACAATTTAATGTGATGTAAGGAAATAATGATCGATGATATGGTATACAGGAAAGAAGTTGATAACGCCCCGGAGGAAGAAGTTCCCATCTCTATCGACATTAAAATGATATATCAAAACTGTTAATAACTTAATATAACAGTAATACATGACACCTTAACCGAATTTATTAAACATGAAAGAAGAAGAATATAATTTTTGGGGTTGAAACCCCTGTTTCTATTTGGGGGAGGGACAGAAGTGTTGGTTTTTTTTCGAGATTTAACCTTCCAAGTATATACAAAGTACAAATGTTAAATCTTAATAAATAAGTATTATTAAGACCTGAAAATTTACTCACATACTAAAATTTTGTATTTAGAGGAGCTAAAAAGATAATTGTGAATAACATCATAATAATATTCGGCCCCAAAAAAATACTCCCTCCATCTCATATTATGTGTCATGTTTTGACTAGTCAACAGTTAAATTATTTAAATTTTGACCATAAATTACGCATAATATATAATTAAATAATTTTTAAAACTAGTATCATTAGAAAATATATATAATTCTCTTTCAAATGTATTTTTTACTTTTTTAAAATAATACATAAAATTGTCGTAATTATCGTTCAAAACTTGGTCAATTTGATCACATATTAGTCAAAACAAGACACATAATATGATATGGAGGGAGTACTTATTTATAATAAAAGTATTTATTTGTCTATGTTTTACTCAAGCTCTCAAAAAAGTTTGAAAAATTCGGTATCCATCCGAAAAATCCGTATTCGTATCCGAGAAAAAATGAATATTATCCATACCCGAAATAAAACATATATTATCTGTATCCGAATCCGGAATATTCAATCTGAAACTACATATATATAATATTTAAATTATATAGACATAATTATATATAATTTAAAGTTTATTCTTTTAGTTTAAAGTGTTGTATATGCATTAAATAATACATTTACACAAATTTTATATAAGTATACACATAACACATATACAAAAATATGATTCGAGTTTAATCGTAAAAAATATGCAAAATATGATGGGATAAAACAATTTCAGCGACCAAGAGACCTAGACCATTTAGCACAACTGAAAAACGGTACAGAAACTGAATATATGTCTGCCACAAAATATAAAGATAAAGAAAAAAGAAATTTCCTTCTACTGGGATAATTTTTGTACATACTCTTTCTTTTTTTTACTTGATCATACATACTCTTAATACTTCTATAACTGTGCAACTTACTACCTTTTCAATTCAGGTCAAACAAATTAGAATACATAACTAGATAAATAGCTTGAAAATGCGATAATATCCACCCAATCTGGAAAAAGACCTTTTATCTTGGCTGCTTGATCAACTAAATATTGGTCTACTACTCCAACTTCAATAACCAAGTGGGCAGAACTGTTTGCCTGCATATACAAATAACAGTTACAACTGCAATGAGAACATCTGAAACTTTACGACTAATGTGGCCGTGTTTCTATGGTTATTGGTTAGAGTTTATGTTTTCATCTCTCTTTTCTAAATTTTCATATCGTATTGTGGCTTTGGACTTTGACTTCATTAGCTGCAATAATGTCTCAAGAGTTTCTTTTGTTTCGATAGGTAAGTACTGTATTTCATGATATGTAAACACACTCAACTGGGGTACAAGTCATTAGGCCAAATTACAGAACACTGATAATGGTTCAGTCTTACCTCTAACCAGAAGGTCCAGTTTTCTTGCCCTGCTCCACTAAGTCTGCATATGTATGATGGTGGACCACCTCCAATTACTTCAGGAGCTGAAAACATTATTACAAGATCAGCATGTTCTAACTTCAAAGTTCATAACAAGACACAGTATTAAAAAATTTATAAACACATTAACCTGGAAGTAGGTTCTCTGCAAAGGACCAACTGGATAATGGACCAGTAATGTTAAGAACTGCTACCCAAACCTCCTTTAAAGAACTGAAAAGATAAAATTGCAATTTCAGGATAGATAAACCATATATATTATATCAATTTATGTAGTGTGGCAGCCTGCATATTCAGTATATCAGATAGTTGCAGAGAATAACTAGTGATAGTTACCCCAGGGAAAACTCTAAGTAGACACGCCGAGATCCCACATCTGATATTATTGGTGGCTTATTACTTGATAGGTGCGGTAAATATCTATATTTACTCAAAATAGCATCACTTTTTGCAGGGACTTTTATACTTCTTGAGAACAACGACGACAGTGGATAAATCGCCTGCACATTAAAAAAACACAAGTTCTAAGCATATTCAGTCTATTGTTTATCATATTCAGTCTATTGTTTATCACCGTGCATCATTTAGAATCACAATCATTTATAGATGATCATCAACGAATCCTCTGGCTTCCAAAAATATGGAAAGCTACTATATGGAATAAAATTAGAAGAAAAGAAGGCCGGGTCTTATATTGCTCATGATATCTATCCCAGAATAGTAGGATACGGCACGAAGCAGCTACTATACATAGAATCTAATAGATATGCCAATCTCTTGAAGCATAGACCAGTTATCACAAGTCCAATCAATCATGGTATAAAACAATCCCGAACGGTTTAACACGAAATCAAGTTCATCATATAGTGAAGTTTATAGATATATCAGGAAATTTTCTCTGATAATAAAAATGTTGGCAAATATAGTGAAAACAACTACCATCCATCTTTCTCTGCGAGAAAGATCAGCAGTCTCCAATGAAAAGTCAGGCCCGATTTCCAGTTCACTTGCAATTTCAGGTGCATGTTTGAAAAGAAAGCTTAACGAATTGGAGTCCAGTACAGAGATATCAAAAGTGGAGTCAACAATCCGTCCTACATCTGTAATCAAAAATAAAGTTACTAATATTTGTTAAAACTTCAGCAGTAAATTTATGCAAACCCCCTATAGAAGTGCAAATACAGAAAGAGCACCAAAAACTTTTACTTTTGGTCTAGTACATCGAATGTACCTATTTGAAGCTCGTAATCTCTTCCAGCATATATAAGATTCTAAAGTGTAGAGAATTACAGATACAAAATCAATAACATTTATAAACATGATGTCCAGGAAACTTAATAGCAAGAAGTATTAAGTTAGAGTTCCTATAATTCTGTTCCCATCGACTCGCAGAACATGCTGACATCATGTTGAACGGTTGACAAGACCTTACTAGTTCATGATGTAGAAGTTGATGGTGTCTACATACCTCTGCAATTTCTTATTGTTATGCTCTGTTTGGTTGTATGTAAGAGAAATAAAGTTACTGAAATAGAGTCTAATACATAATTAGCTAACTTTAATATTAAAAAACTTCCGACACTTTAAGTTTAGTTTTCTTCCCCACATCCACAAAACTTCCATGTTCTCTCATCTCTCTTTGATCATGCTTAAGTAGCTCGTAAATAACTAAATGGAGTGAAGCCGTGAAGGTATGAGGTCATGTTATACAGCTAAAAACTTGAACTCTAGAAAGAAGAAAACACTTATTGTTATGCTCTGTTTGGTTGTATGTAAGAGAAATAAAGTTACTGAAATAGAGTCTAATACATAATTGGCTAACTTTAATATTAAAAAACTTCCGACACTTTAAGTTTAGTTTTCTTCCCCAGATCCAGAAAACTTCCATGTTCTCTCATCTCTCTTTGATCATGCTTAAGAAGCTCGTAAATAACTAAATGGAGTGAAGCCGTGAAGGTATGAGGTCATGTTATACAGTTAAAAACTTGAACTTTAGAAAGAAGAAAACATGACATAAAAACACATAGATCAAGTGGATGATACACATGTATTAGATAGTTTAGCACGGCAAAAAAAGTTGCTGCCATTGCAAAGCATCTCCATATATAGGGTAACTGTAAGTCTCAGGCCTTTACATTGAATGCTAATCTATATTGGATACAAAAGCTATTCATTCGGTTAGAGCTTGGGTGATGTTTGAAGTGGTCGAAACGGTTCTACTACTTAAAACATCACCTAAGCTCTAAGCCATACACCATACACGACAACCATTATATGATTGACAAACCTGTTTGAATTGTATGTTGAAAAATAACCCGTTTAGGTGCATCTTTGCTGTATGGGAAAAATTGTGATGATAGGGCCAGGGTAACCACGCTGATATGCAACAAGAATTGTATAATAGATGATCTGGCTAACCAATTGCCAATCACAGGCACAAGAGGTCCCACAGCTAAACTAGTTACTGCACCGACAATTGCAGCAACTATAACATCAGGTATGAAGTAACCTGCGAGTATATATATATAAACCATGTCAAATTCCAAAATAAATACAACTGAAGTAATTACAAAAACCAGACTAAGTTTACATTTAACTAAAGGGCATAAAATGAATTATAGTGCAAACTAACTCTACATGTGGACTTTTTTGGAAGTGGGACAGGAACATAAAATGGAAGCAACCTAATGGATCACTATCATGGCTGCTTCCACTATTCATCAAAATTAAAGAAGACAGAGTTTTACACTATTTCAGCAAAAAGAAGGCCATGCATGGATCAAATTGGTGGGCATAATATTAAAAACAGTTGTCATAGCCTCCATTTATGAATATATAATTACAGAGCTGGATTCCAATCTTAAGCTAGGTCTCTGGCATGCTCTTTAAAACACCCTATTCTCCCCCAAAGAACACGTCACGTATGAAGTGGATTGGTCAGTGAAAAGTCATGAATGTCTTTGAGTATAGTGTCAAGCACATGCCACATGTGACAATCTCAATTTCCATAATTATATGGTTTGGAGTATACTACATTAGTCTGATAACCATTGAGATGACACAATACTTTGGAGGGAGTTGGTCACAAAACCAGAAGTAAGATGTGATAGGGTATCAAAGACACTTCTTTTGTGCAAAAGTACCTGGGGGATAGGGGGGATTTTAAATGCCAAAGTATGAACTGAGATAGCTCTTCACAGATGGTGTTTTACATAGTTCATTGAAGGTAGACATAGAGAGCTATGATATTACAGGTCGGTCTGTAGACAGTGCAACTACATGAATGTGTACCAGAACTGGAAGCATGAATACTTTGATTTAGCTTTGGTTCTGAATAATGTGTGTTTGCAGATGATCAATGTTCAAATAAGATAAAGATAAAAGAAACAACAAAATCACCACATGGCAATACAGTTTGACATAGAAAAAGCAGAATCGGGTGAAGTGATTAATTACATGTTGGCGAACACCGGTTGCAAAAGAGGAACAACTTACCTTTAGAGATATCAATATGAAGTGAAAAATCAACATGAAACACTTAAATAGTAACATCCAAAAGTTAAAAGGTACTGACCATAAGGGGGTGGAAGAGATCCCATCATTCCCATCTTTTCAATCAAAAACTGAATTAAAACTCCACCAAAGTAGACCACGTATAAGATGCAAGGTAAAAGGGGTATTATGTAACACGCAGCTGACCTGCCAGAATCATCTTCTGATCAGATTCAATAATGAGAAGAAGATATGGCACGCCGACATGGACAATGAAAGCAACAACAGTGACAATCTTAGTTTGTCTCCTTGCCACAGATAAAAGTGTCTGCTATCAAAAAATTAGAACATGAAGACAAAACTTACTGTAGAGTATTATAATCTGTTACCTAAGGGAATGACGACCAAATGACTTGATTGATAAGCTAAAGGAGAACCATGCAAGAAGCATGAAAGAAGAAAAGAAGAAGTACAAAAAGCCACCACCTAATCCTGCCAAAAGATAACCCTGCATTCAGATAGTTGTGGCTGTTATAATTATTGCTTACCGAATTCAACTACAACAGTTATCAGCGATCAGCCATACATGCCAAGAAAAATGCAAAAGTATATTTCAGAAATATACTTAGGGAAGGAATTCAAACTACACACCAGTGTCATGAGCGCATACTGCCCAAAAGCTCCCCAAAACCTTGCTTCACCAGCTAATTCCTGAAAATTTTATACATCCAATCAGGAATGTGCATAGAGCATCTCCAATAGTCTCTTAAATCGGCTCGTAAGTTGAAATTTCAGGAGGATGAATTTTTTGCTCCAAGAGACTCTTAATGGCTCTTATATTCACTAAGAGTCTCTTCTCTCTACTCTCTTTTAAGAGCCAAAATCCCACTCTTAACTAACATTATATAATATATTCATCAAATTACTCAATTTCTCTCTCCACTATTTTTTGTCTCCTATGAGTTCAAGTTAATTTTAATAATAAAAAAAATTAATTAAGAGTGAATATAGGAAGCACTGTTGTAGATGAACATGTATTAAATCTCTTCGAACCAATTTTTTTATAATATATTTAAAGCAGAGATAAGGAGTCTCTTGGAGATGCTCTTATCGTAATAGTGTGCCACCAAACTTTAAATATATTTGTTCATGTTGGAATATATTCCTCTTTTAAAAACATGAAACCATAATGTTTAGAATATAAAATATTGCCGGGCTTTTAAAAGTGGAAGGAGAATTTCATGATGAACAAGGTGATAGAGAACTATTGAGATCAACTTTTTCCAACCATTGTTTGGCATTCAAGGAGAAATCATTTAGTTGGTGGCTAAAGGATTTAAAATTGTTATGCAGAAGACTTCTGTTACTTACCAGTCTAAAATTATGGTAAATGTAGCAGGTAAATCTAATTGTTAATTTATACTCTGTGGGTACCAACCCAAATGTCCTCCTTCGTTTTAGCATGCAGATTGTTTTAAAAATCAAAATTGAAAAATACCTCTACTTCGTTTGGGAAAAAATCAATTTTAAACGCAGAAACTTGAATTTTCGGATTTTTAGTTAATTTGAGGGTATTATTTGAAAGGTACCGCTAATCATAGAGAGGGGCCATTTTGATTAGGACATCCTAAAAGTTAAAAATAGAAAGAGGAAGCTTAAATTGGGGAGGGAGGGTTGTGAAATTTGTCAGTCACCTCTTGTTTGTTTAATTAGTCCCCACTCCTCAGACAGAAATATAAAAAGAAATTATTAACTGATAATACTTGAAATTTTACAAAGACCAATGAGCACTCGACACTGTGATATTAGCTTAGTAGAAAATGTACCTCTACTGACGACTTTACTCGACTTGGATCCTGACAGAGTGGAAAGAATCTCCAAACAAATCTCGGTATTAATAGACCAACAACTGAGGGGGGTACGAACATCATATAAGCCAAGTAAGGATTACCAAACCTAAGATCATCAACATAAAATTTAAAAGATACAATAGGCAACATTCGCCAAAAACCTTATAATGATGCTAAGAAAATGATTTTGTGGGGAAATGCAGAAGAATGAAATAAATGACATGCTGACAGAAAGGGAAAACGAGTACCAGTTCATTGAGTTGCTAGTGAACAACAATCTCCCAATACTAAAGATGATTGGTACGAGAATAGCCAGTAAAATCCCGGTAACATGAAATAACAGCCCTGAAAGTTTGATAGTTACATCATTTTACATGCAACAGATATCAAAATGACAACCCTGAAATGATCTACCATTAACATATATACCTGTCATAAAGTCGCCAAATGTTGCTATTGAACACCAGAATCCAAGATGTGAGAATCGCAGAAAAAAAGGCACAAGAATGAATACTACAATGGGGATGCTATGAAGTACCATTGCTTGTCGTCTGGTGTAATATATCTGATAAGATACATTATAAAATACAGGTAACCACAAGGAAATATTTTGTTTAAATGAAATAAAATTGGGCTTGCATCTTATATTTTACCAAAAACCATGACATGTAGTCAAAGAAGATAGGTCGCTCATTCTCCGATCCATCATTGACAGAAAGGGACTCTCTTTCATAAGCGTTTCGTATCTTAGTCGACATGGTGAAGGCTTTAACTACTCGGATCACATTCTCACCACGTGCTTGGATACTTCCAGGTCTAGTCATATGTATAACCACATATCAGAGACTGTAAGTATTAAGGAGACCAATTGGTCTAAACATTTTAATATAACGAACTGTACCAAAATAGCATTACGCATACAATAGTCTTTCCACTGTATCAGTGGAAGTATGGTAATAATAACCCCCAATGAGATAGATGATATCCAATCCAGGAATGTTCCCATGATCATTTGCAAAGATTCTGTAATCTGTGTCGCCGGGAACAATACCAAAGACATCCTGAAAATCGTGGTTTTGAAAGAAACATATAAAATAAAAAGGGAATTAGAGATTAAAGACAATAAGATTAGGCCAAATAAATGCCCAACTCTTCACATCAACAGTACTTGCCACTCGAGCTATTTTTCTTACGGTCACGGGTCTAAAGTCTTAATTACGGTTTCACAAATTTGCAATTCAAATTTGTAGACTTCAAAACCACCAACATGTAAAGACTTCAAAACCACCAACAGGTAAGCTCTTTTTTATCTCATTTGAAGGTGCTCTAGAAGATTTTAAAAAAATGCTAAGGAAAAACCTGATTCGCACTACTACCCATGGGATATAGAGCTGATTTTGCATAAACAAGAGAAGGCCAACTCCCAGGTCCAGATTGGCAAACAAAATCTGTCAATTGAACAAAGTGATATATAATTAATATATTATTTAAAAGTTATGATTGGACATGAAACACATTTCATGGTTAACTACCAAAATCAATGAACTTCTGAAATTAAGTTCAGTTCAAGATCCTGTGACCTGTATTGATACATAAACTGATAGAATACTATGTACATAATATTAGTGCAGCAGTGCACAAACATAAATTTTACTAGTCCTATAAGGCTGCAAATAAGACTTGTGCTGAGATATATAATCGTAAGTAAATTTGTTTTGTTCTTGTCCTTGCAACTAGATATGCAAAAAAAATATAGAGCGATTAGACAACTCCTTAGATTAAATAAAAGAGGTGCATAATTAGGAATATTATCCTCAATATTAACATTAATCTTATTAATACTAGTACGCACAAGTTTTTCTTCAAGGAGCTGTAAGATCTAGTTAGGCCTTTGCTTACAACTATATTTGTAGACTGTGTGTTTAGTCACAAAATCGAAGCTTTTGCAAGATGCTCATTAATTTTCAAAATTTTCCTTTGATACATCTAAAAAGTTGTACCCGGTGCAAGTCTCCTAAAACCGTAACCTAACAGATAGCAAAAAAGTAAACACTTGACCATCGAGCGCCAAGCACACTCGACTGTTGGATAAAGTAACTTTCAGTCGTCCAAATTGCTGACAAGCGGAGTACCCAAATATTTACGAGCATGTTAAAGTCGGCAAAAATTAAAGTGCAAACATAATTTATGACCTTTTCTATAGTAAAGTTGTGAGTTCATACAAAGATGGCTTTAATCTATAAAAAAACACTTAAAAAAGAAGCACAGGGAAAATACACTAGCAAACAAATGCAACCATCCAGATACCTACCAGGCCCTCCATTTCCAGAAGCTTCAAGATTTATAAAAGCTCCAATTGTTTTTGTCCATTTATGTGTTTTCATGAAGCCATGTGACCCCTAAAATATGATGCATAATTAAAGCCATAAACGTATATTAGTAGAATACATTATAAGATTTAACTGCTTTATGAGATAACAATTACATGGTTCATGTATTTTTGCCAACAAATCAGAATTGTCATTTTACAATCTTTTCAATGATACCACTTGTACTTTTAAGATATTAATTTAGTTTAGTAGCCCAGAAGATAATCCTTATTCAAGTTTTTTGTACTACAATAAATTTGTCATACGACAGGGTTCAGGAATAGGACTATACTTACCACCATAAAAAGTTCTTCTGCGCCATTGAACAAAAATATGACTGGCTGCCTGGGAATCCAACCAGAATCGACAATAAGTCTCGCTACTTCCAGCATAGATGCTGCAAACAACATATTACAATGGAAAATATTACTAAATCAGGAAATTTAATGCAAGTTAAAAAAAAGTCCTCTATTTCACTTTCATGTCCTAATTTACAATTTGTGCCACGAACTTTGAGACATACAAGTTTTCTTATATGCCTTTAATACTCTGCACCTAAAACAATATCCGTTACTATGACACTACTATAAAAGAGTAACAAACAAAACAACATTAACCCACCGACACATGAACCACAATCTGCAGCACCAGGAGAACCAGGAGGACTATCAAAGTGCCCATTCAACAATACGGCAGGATCATCCTCTTGAGAAACTGCTGAAGACATCCTGTGACTCATCACTATAGTCAATTTCCAGATATAAACTAAGCCTTAACTAATAGCCTTAAAAATATCACATCATATTTGAATGTTAGGTAGAACATAATTGGGTTTCATATTTTGCTAGCCTTTTGAATGTTATGTAGAACATATTTGGAATATATATTCTGAAGTTCCTTCTACAGCTTATAATAAATAAAAAAAATACGGCTTACTGTTTGATTCATTATAACTGAATACAAATCCATATTCCACTGGAGGAGAATAGTGTACAGCACAGTAATACTTAAATTGCAGTTGCTCAAAACATATATTTATATCTAGCAGTAATACATGTAATTACCAAATAATCAATCATTAAAGCCTAAGTGCTGATCAAAAATATATTTACTTTTCTTGCTAGAGTCATGCTGATGTACATAGAATTTCCCTTTTCTCTTCATAAACATATAGTATGGATACAGAGAGCAGAAGCTAGTAAGAGAAATTTCATGAGTCACGTGGTCTCACCTCATGACGATATTAGTGTGGTTTCTGTAGGCCAAAGAAATACTGCGGCCCAAAAACATCATATTGAAAGAGCCATTAATTGATGTTTCCTCAATCTCAATCCTGCAACAGTGTATGTTCATTAATGAATAACTTTAGTTTCAGCTGCAATAGTGAGGGATAATATTTATAGTTTAGCACTTTTTAATTCATTCCACTGCATACATTAAATTGAGAGCGCAATCCCACAATTATGGGCATGAATGTTTCATATCTACTTCTACTGGTTTTTTATAATCTTTGCAAACCTAGAACTTCCCCGTACCATATTCTAAAAATAAAATCTAAATCTTGTTGCATCTTCTAATATGGATCACAATTTAGCAATTACATTTCTATGACAGTGAATTGTTTCAGACCAAACAGAAGCAAAATAATGAGTATCACAAAGAGACAAACCTAATATCGGGGCCGGCTCGGTCCTGGAGCAAATGGAGCTGTGATTTGATATAATCAGCTGCTTGTCTCAAACCTGGCTGCCCTTCCTATAATCACAAAACACCAGCAAACATAAATAAATAAAAAACATTGTTACATACACCTAAACCTCAAATTTTATTCATTTATCGAGATTATCGAAAAAAAAGGAGAAATGAAAATACCTGACGACCGGGGATGTCATGGGACAGTACTTTGATATGTTGAACAGCTCTAGCTTCAGAAAAACGGTGGAGAGGAGCGTCGAAAGCCAAGGGTTTAACAAATTTCATATGTATAAGTGAGTAGACAAAATAAGACATGAGTCCATAGATTATAAGTAACGAAAACAATAACTTGAATGCTGAAGACATGTCTGAAGAATTACTGGTCTTACGCCCCATTGAGTTGCTCTCAATTTCAGACAGCCCTTTGTTTTGAAGATGAATGTTATGTTAGTATTTTATTTATAATTGGGGGGTTTGTTATTGTTGCAACGGGGGGTAATGACGTGGCGGTACGAGGAAATATCTGGGCGGCTGGAATTGTGAACTGCTTAAAAATGAATCACGCTCTGAAGCAAAACTGAGTTGATTGGGACATGAAGGTTGAGTGTGTGTGCGAGTGTGAATCTGTTGCAATGTTGCTTTCGCTGTTGCCTTCTTTTATAAACACCCGCTGCTGTACTCACCAAAATTTACTGTCATTCTATTTTTCCTTTTATGACGTCCCCGGATCAACCTTATGGATTAAGGTTATTAAATGGAGGGTAGGGGTATTTAATTCAAGAGATTTACAGATTTTACGGATAACGGATTTCTAAAACTTAAGAAATTATCCACTCCATCTCATATTATGTGTCCTGTTTTGACTAGTTAACAGTTAAATTATTTAAATTTTGACCGTAAATTATATATAATATATAATTAAATAATTTTTAAAACTAGTATCATTAAAAAATATATCTAATTCTCTTTTGAATGTATTTTTTATTTTTTGAAAATAATACATAAAATTATCGTAATTATCGATCAAAACTTGGTCAATTTCACCACCTATCAGTTAAAACAAGACACATAATATGAGTTGGAGAGAGTATTGTCTTTTTTTATTATCTGTATACTCGTACAGAAATATATATATATTTTATAAAATGAATTTTTTTCATTAAAAAAAGTAAAATTGTTGATTTTAATCCTGTTATAGAAAAAATATCAAAACATAACGTATATTAATTTTTTATGTAAAATTTTATTATTTTCTGAAAATATTTGTAAATATATAATTTACAATCAATACAACTTCATTTTTTGATTCTCTCGTAATATTGAAGTTAGTTTTTGTTGTATTTGGTTTAAGTAGTTATATTATGTGACTAATTATCAAGGTCCTAGAAATCCGAAATCGCTACGACTCAATTTTATTTCAGAAAAACGATTACTCGGAGCTCAGACAGTACTTGGATTGAATATTCACATTAGGCTAAACAAAACCGCACCGAAACCGAAAAATCGAATCGAACCGTACTAACTCGGTTCGATTCGGTCCTTATTTTTCAGAAATCCGGTCTATTCGGTTTAGACCGAATATACTGAAATAAAATCAGGTTCAGTCCAGTTCCTGTAATAAATATTTCGGTCCGGACCGAATAGACCAAATCGTAAATACTATAATTTTTTATTATATATCTTACATATATCTTAAAAATTATAATAATAAATTTTAATTTATAATTATATTTATACGCTCTTAGAATTCTACATATCACCTTACTTTAATTATAATTTTTATTTTATAATTTTTGGTTTAAAATTTTAATACAACTTAATTTATAATTTTGGTCCGGTTCGGTTCGAGAAAAATGATAATTTAATTTTTCGATTTATTCGGTTCAGTCTGATTTAGGACCCAACCGACAAATACTCAGTTCTAGCCCTAACTCAAATAACTAACGGAAGTTTATTTTATTTTTTTTCTCTAATTCATTAAATTCATTTCATTTAAATATTAGTTCGTACATAGTGAAACCCAAAACTCAATAATAATATCTTTTAACATATTATGTTACTGCTGGTGCTACTACTACTAACTAGTTTTATTACCCGTGCAAAGAACGGGCTAGCTTTATTTATAAAAAAAATTGCTATTTTTTCTGTACTTTTACGATATTTGCGTTTTGTTTCATACCATACTGTGTGGTTCATGTTCGAAGGACTGTTGTAACGACGAACATCTTTAAATTTATATTGTGTCGCGAATGTAAAGTTTAAAGTGCACTCTTACCATTAAAAATAATGGATTTCTATCAAGTCTCGATGATTTTTTCAACTGTAGATACCAAAAATATTATAATATTTAGGTCTCATGTTTATCAAAATATGGGGGTAAAATAGTAAAAAAAATTGCACGGTCGAACTCGAACTTCAAATTACTCGGCTCATATGATTCACGAGTTTTATCGAGCCGGTATTATTTTTTAATAGAAATATATTTTTATCTAAATATTTAATATTTTATTAATATTTTATATATTTATTAGAATGGAATTCGAGTATAACCTAACATATTTCGAGTTTTTGTCAATATTTGGTGAAATTGATTCAAGTTTTATTTACGACTCGAGTTTCATGCTTGATTTAAGATTCAGGTAAAACCGAGCTCGTGCTCGAGCCCAGACATTTTTAATCAAGCTCAAATCTGAAAGTTTTCGACTCGGCTTGATTATACCCTTAGTTGTTGTAAAGTTGGTATTTCGAAGTGAATTAATTACCCAGGTCTCGATATTTAATAAAATATTATTAAATGGTAATATATTATCAATAAGTCAGTATGGTAACATAATATCAACAAGTTATTTATTTAATATTTGTAAATTTTTTATAAATAAAAAATAATAATTAAAATCACGTGGTTGTACATGAGTATAAAGTTAGTATATTACAGTGAGCTAATTACTGAAGTCTTAGAATAATTTTATTATATATCAATATTAGATTATATAGGTTTAGCCTTCCAATATAAAGAAACAAATATATAACTCGGTACTTGATGTTATCAAAATATAATCAAATGAGCCTCTAGCTTAATCGATTGAAGTCACATGTTTGGATATAGGTATCACGGGTTCAATTCTACAAGCCAATACAGTAATATTTTTCTATATTTATTCAAATAAATGCACAAAATATTAATTTCGAATTATATGTTTTCCCTAAAAAAATTAAACCTATCGAACTTTTTACGACCTGAATTTCGAGTTTGAAATTTAAAGTTCGGTTGAACTCGAGTTCGTGCTCGAACCCAAACATTTTTAATCGAGTACGAGCCTCACAGTTTTTGACTCGGCTCGTATTGATTATACAATTAGTTGTTACACGGGTATAAAGTTAGTATCTCGATGTGAGTTATTTATCCAATTTTTGATAATTAATAAATTATTATTATATGGTAAGATATTATCAACAAGTTAATATGATAATATATATTATCAATAAGAAGTTATTTATTGAATGTATAAATTAAAAAAAAATTATAATCCCGTTGTTGCACATGAGTGTAAAGTTATTATATTGTAATCAGCTAATTACCCAAGTCTTAGAATAATTTTATTCTATATAAATATTGAATTATATAGGTTTAATCGCCCAAAATAAAGAAAGAAGTATGTAACTCAATACTTGATTTTATTAAAATTTAACCAAATGAGCTTCTAGCTCAATTGAGTGAAGTCATATATTTGTTATAAGTGTAAAGTTAACATGTCGAAATGAGTTATTCAATCAAGTCTCAAATCATTATGTTTTATATAAATATTAAAATAAATATAAAATATAATATAAGGCAAGACACCTCGTGTAAATAAATAAGTTCTAATTCAATATTTAATGTTATAAATGTTTAACCAAAAGTGTCTCTAGCTCGTGTGATTGATGTATTTAATTTGCAAATAGTTGACATATGTTCGATTTCTATGGGCAACAGTATCATAAAGATAATAGATTATAATTATCTAAAAATACTAATAGTTTAATAACACATTAGAAATAACATAATTTACATAAAATTCATTGTATGTTGGTATATTCTCACAAAATAATCAATAAAAGGTTTCATTTACTAACAATATATCATTTCTCATAATTACCGAGACTTCTAGATGAACATAAACATATTTAATTTCATGTTTTATATTTTTTTAGGATAATTTGATGATGAAATAATTAAAAATTGAAAAAGTCAAATCCAAGTATTCAGAGTAAAACTCGGATTTTGACCAATTCATTATAAAATTATTTTTTGACTCGAATACTCGAATGTCGAATCAGATTAGGGTTTGAAACACCGCTAAATATACAACCAAAATAAAAATAGGGGCAGCAGGTAGGACCTGCATTTTAATTAAATTTTAGAGAAAATTGCAGTTTGTACCCTCTTATTTTGTTGTAAAAACAAATATGTATCAGTACTTTTCGTAATTCAGGTTGCACCCCTTTATTTCAACAGTTGATATCAGTTGGCACCCCTTATCCTGAACGCCCGTTAACTCCGTCCGTTACCGTTAAATATTGGGGACAATTTAGTCATTTCCACATGTAAAAGAAGGGGGAGGGTTTAGAACTGTACATTACCCTCGCTTCACTTACTAAATCCCTAGATTATGAATCCTCTCAATTAAACACCTAAAAAACCCTGAAATTGAACGGAAAAAAATGAGAAATTAATCTAGTTACATAGCAGCTGAGATGGTTAGAGGTCGATTACGAGTTCAAGACGGTGCTGATGTTGGCCCGGACCCTCCCGATGGTGTTAACAAAGGCCCCGATCAAGAATGCCCCAATTATGATTGTAAGTTTTTCTGATCTGTGATTTTAGTGTTGTTTATATGTTTGCGTATTGATGTTGTTTTTGTGTTTATTGTCTGCATGCATGTTTTAGTAGTCTCCGATTTTTATTGCAATTGTTTATTGATGTGGTCCCAAAATGTTTGTTCGTGTATTTTTTATGAGTGTATCTATATTATATTTCTATTACAGCGGCTGATTATGAACACTTTTCAATTAAAGTATATCATTCCGGGGATTTTGATGAAACTAAGACAGATTATGTTGGAGGTAAAGTAGATTTCTTTGACATGTGTTCCAAAAAGGGAATGAATTTAGTTGAATATGATGCCATGCTCACTGGGTTGGGGGTTACATTAGAAGAAAATTTTTTGTGGTTGTTGCTTCCTGGTACCGGGCTTCCACATGGTTTGTTCCCAATTGATAGTGATGAGAATGTCATGATGCTTAGTGAGCTATGTGACTACACAAAATTGCAAGTTTTGTATACAACACCTAAGGAACAGGCTGAACATAGTGACTGGTGTGACTTCTCAATGACCCAATATGAGGAAGATGAAAAGGATAAAAGGTTGATTTCTATGATTGAGGAAGTAGATAATAGTACCTGTCAAAAAGAACAACCGAAAAAGAAAAAAAAGAAAGTACCTCCGCCAAATCCTCCGTATAGAACAAGAAAAAGGGGGAGATACTCAATGCTAAGAGTAAGCAATTTTGGCAACTTTGCGTATTCTCTGTAGTGATATGTGGCTGCTTATCTGATTAATGTATATGATTGTTTGCAGGGATTGTTCAAAAACACAAAGGATACACCTGCGGTGTTGGATGATGAGGAAGTTAAAGAAGATGACAAAGGTGCAGCTAAAGGAGTTGACAAAGGTAAGAAAATTATCGATAGTGAATACCCTATTACTGATATTGGTGAATGTGGTATAAATAAAGATGTTGGTGGAAGTGGTTTGAATGAAAATGTAAATGGGAAAGATGTTGGAGGAAGTGGTGTGAAGAAGGCCCAAGTTGTTAATGAGGAAGCACATTTGAGAGAGTATTACAGGGGGGATGATACTGATAATATGGAGAGTGAGGTAGACTGGTCTGATTATGAAAACAATACATGGGAAGAAGAATGTGATGTTGGCAATAAACAAGATGTTATAGATAGTGATGGAGAAACAGATCCTGAATGGGAAGATGATGGTAGCAGTAGTGAGAGCTTGTTTAACAGTGATGAAGAAAGAATGGTTGTTTCCTCCTGTGATGAAGCTGATCCTGAATTTCCAGAATTCAACGAGTTTACAGACATGGATGATCCCCGATTCAAGTCTACATGTTTTCAGACATGGATGATCCTCTTATTGTGGACAATGGGGGCATAACACCAGAACCTGCAACAATAAGGTACATGTTTCCTTTTCTTACAGAAATTCACTTATAGATAGTGTATGTATGCTATCTTACATGTGCTTTTACTTTTCAGAAAATTGACCAAAAAAAGAAGGAACAAGAAGAAGGTCCTACAGAAAACACCACAACATCAGAAATTCTTCAAGCCAAAAAACCAATTCAATGTTCCTACTGCAAGCAGATTGGTCATACAAGAAGGGGCTGCCAATCCAAAGTAAGTCATTATTTGGACTTGTAGACATCATTAAATCAGTACTTGAGAAATACTATATTTCAATTGCTCTTTACTTGTCTATATAGAAACTTGATGAACAAACTCAAGAAATTCCACCAAAGAAAAGGTCAGCAGCTGAGATTGCTCAAAGGAGGGAGGATGCAATAGAAAAGTTGAAGAAGAAAGCAATGGACAGACAAATAAACTCTGATTCTGACTTTCAAGACAACTTCAAGTTGCCAAAGAAAAAGCCAACAAAACATGTACCAATAATGGAGTCTGACTCTGATTTTCACAAAAGTTCCAAGAAATCAAAAATTAGTCATGGTGGAATCATCAACCAGTTCAAAGCACCAGCACAAACAACAAAAGAAGGGGTTGACATTGAAAATTGGAAGTCAAAGACTGGACAACAGTTTACCTCTTTGAAGAAGCTACAAGAAGCAAGATTGAAGAAGCAAATGGCCATGTCTAAAAAAAGAGACTAAGATGATGCATTAACTGGTGTTTATTTATGTTTTCGATATTTCACTCCTTTTCTCTATTTTTTTAATTATGGTTGTCTTGTTTGGCCTTAACTTTCAGCCATGTATGTGGCACAATAGTTGTTGGCAAGTAGTTGAACCATTACTCCATCTTTTGACAAGTATGTAAGGGTACAACTACTTCTCTTTTGGGTCTTTTGGTGTTTATAAACTCACATTTCTGTTCTGTTCTTGGTTTTTATGTGTCATAATGAAGAACTCGGTTGGTGCCAAATTTATTGTTTACTTGATGTATGTTTTGTTGTTAGCATTTGTTGTGCCAATTCTATTTTATATTGCATCCAACAAAAGCAAAATATTACATTACTTCTCAAAACAAGATGATCATAACTAATAAAATAGATAACTTGAGATCTCATAATCTTAAGATACCATTACATTTCCATAGCCTATAATCTGAGGTATGAAATTCTACTTTCCAATCACTCTTTTGCGGAGAAAATGTAGGCTAAAATCATAATCCAAGTCACTGCTACTACTAGCTTTGACATATTGAGAGAATTAGAATTTTGAACCAATTGAAGATTAGTTGTTTCAACGGATTTCAGCTCAGCTTCGAGGTTGTTTATCCTTCTTAGAAGGCCTGGAATGATCACGGCAGCGCGGGGACACAGGGGAGCATCTAACCACCGGAAAAAATGGCATCTCCGATCAGCACAAGTAAGAAATCGTCGACCGACATTTGTGTTTGTCCATACTGTTTGCAGTACAACCATTTTTCTGCAATAACAAAAATCGCCCATAACTTGAATCTGAGGGAGTCATTTGTGTATTTGATGTTGGTGTTGGTGTGTGTGCAAAGAAGAAGAGGAGGAGGTTATATACACAATATAACCGTTATAACAAATAATTCCCAGTATACCCCTGCAACATTTGACGTTAACTCCTCGATTTGACGGGAGGGGTGTGTACTGAAATGATAGGTCGAAGTTGAGGGGTGCAACCTGAATTACGAAAAGTACTGATACACATTTATTTTTACAACGAAATAAGAGGGTACTAACTGCAATTTTCTCTAAATTTTAAGTTACAATGATGGTTGTTCTTGTTTCTGTAAAAAGTAATCGTAGATGTACAAAATTATTTTTTCCAATTTTTTACTAAAAATAAGATTTTGGTTTTTATTGATTATCTTCTCTTAAAAATAAAGGACTCACGTGTATTAATATGAATTTTACCAATTAAAATATGCCATACTTTGTTAATTTTTGGAGTTTATTTTGATAGTTCTAGCACTATTTTGTTAATTTTTAATTGCATATATATTTACAAAATTGCAAAATGTTTTTCTTTTTAAAAAATTCAAAAAATGATATTTTCTTAAAAAGTTAAACTTGTTGTGTTTTACTACAAAATACTTTAAAAAAATATACATTTTTTGTTATAGAGTTATTTCATATAGGTTGTAGGAGGAACATATTGCTTATATATAAGTATATTAACTCCATTAGTATTAGGTTTTTTCGGATATGCCCAAATACAAATTTGGGTTAAAATATACAATGAGCGTGTTTGGGAAATCTATTAAGTGGGCTTATTAACTTATAAGCCCGCAACAACTTATCGACGAGTGTTTGTCTACCCAACTTATAAGTTGAATTTACAACTTATAAGCTGATAAGTTGAATGTTAGCAATGATGTACTTTTTCTCAACTTATTTTGATTTTTTGTTTTGTTTATTAGCTTTAGTTTTTAAAAATATTTTTTAAAATGTTAACCTAATTTAAAATTCAAGAATTAAGATAATTATATTTAAAAATTATTTATTTTAGTTTATTTAAATAAAAAAATTTATGACTTATAAGTTAAATTAGTCAAACACTTGTATAACTTATAAGCATATATCAACTTATCACTTATCGATCACTTATTCGATTTAAGTCATAAGTTACTTAATTTAAAATTTCCCAAACGGATACAATATCATATTAATTTGTAGTTACGTACTATTTAGCAAGCCCAACAAGTGGTATTGAGTAGTTTTTTTATTAAACTTGTACGATATTTATGCTAATATAGGTGAAACATAAAAAATTTGGTAATCGGTTACTTGTTGGATTTACTTTAATGTCTTTGCTTAATTATTTTATCATTTTTAGTTAATTAGTAATAAATCAATTACCTTTTTAAATAAAATACGTACCTTGATTGCCTTTACTTAATTTAAAGTATGTTATAATTCGAATTACTCCATATTAAACAACTAAAACAAGTGAATATATATACTTTTATCTGGTTTAGAATAAAATAATAAGATATGTACAAATTTCATTTCTTAAAATTTTGAAATAAAATTATATTAAAATAATTTATGATTTGCACGAGTTCCAAACTAGTAAATAATAAATATGTATATTTTATAAAGTGTCCCTCTGATACTTTTAAATCTTTCATAATTTGATTTATAATTAATTTTATTTATATTTATATGATCATATGGAGGTTAATGGTCAAAATACTAGTATTTAACGATTAAATATAAAATAAATCCAAAAATCTAGTAAAAGTGATAAAAAAATTGAATTTAAATCAGCTACGCCTACACGTAATATACTCATCTAAATACATGACGTGTCATAGAAGTCAGATCCTAAATCCGCCACCGCGTATACATTCAATTATAATTTGACTTGGGCTGCTTGCAAAAATTATTTATAAAAGTTTAACATAATTTTTTTAGAAAGAATGTCCAAAATACACCACTTTCCAGTTTCAACTGCCCAAAATACTCACCGGCGGGAAAAGTTCCCAAAATACCGACATTCTGATTTTAAAAAAGTTTACAACAGTGAATACGCATGTCAGACATGCGTATTCTTTGTAAACTTTTTGAAAATCAGAATACGCAAGATGATAATGCATATTTCGTCGATATTTTGGGCACTTTTCCCGCCGGTGGGTATTTTGGGCAAATCTCCCCAAATGGTGGGTATTTTGGTCACTCACCCTTTTTTTTATATGGAATCCGCAACCGCTACCTTTCGGGAGTGCGGGTAAACCCTGCGGGGCTCTGTCTTGGAATTCGAATAAGAGAATAATTATCCCACTTTATAACCAAGTACGACAATCATTACAGGCCGAAAACTCATTTAACTAAATAAACAAACCCCGAATATCTGATGAGCTCAATTAATATTCGACTTTGAATTTGTGACGAGCCAAATTAATATTCAATTCAGACTCGTAAACTCGACTCATTGAACATGTCGAGTTCTTGTATAGCACGAGGACTTCTTTATTAAATGGTTCGAAGTCGTTTAGTAACTAACGATTTGACTAGACTGAAATTACAATCCACCCATATAAATATATTAGGTGGGGTAAATATTTCTAGAACGAAAACATCACCTATTATGTATGTATGTGTGGAGAAGACGAACTATATATTTATTAGTTTGTTAGGAATGAGCAGAAAACCGTAAAAATCGGCCGCATCGCACCGCACCAATCCGCACCGTAAAACACGGTTTTTAATTTTAGTAGCGCGGTTGCGGTTAGAATTTTTAATAAACCGCGTGGTGCGGGTTGTGGTTTTATAAATCTGAAATACGGTTCAAACCGCACCGCAACACAATATTTAATATATATATATATATATATATAATAGTTATATTTCATGATTCCATTTATTAAGTTTGATTCCATTTAACATACTAGGAGTGTTTATTTAGTGATCATCTTGATTCTGCAAGATCAATTATTGCGTGGTGATCATTCTATTTATGTTTCTTCAAAAATAATGAGACACATGGTACAAAACCACCTATTTAATAGTGAACTCATTTAATTGTCGAGTCAAGCTTCTACGTTAAACTTTATAGTGTGTTCTAAATTATATTATTGAAAAATATTGGCGACTTTGTTATATTATTCGAAAATTTAATTATTTTAAGTTTTGTATTTATTTAAAATTTTCGAACTTGTAATGTATAAACCGCAGTGAACCGCACCACACCGCACCGCATTTTTGTGGTGTGGTTTATGCGGTTTTTAAGGGTACGCGGTGCGGTTGCGGTTTGGAAATTTGACCAAACCGCATGTATGGTTTGGTTTGCGGTTTGAGGAAAAAACCGCACCGCGCTCTCCCCTAATATTTTTTGTTTGTAAGTATGTGACTTTTAGGAAAGAAACAGCTATATAATTTAGCCACCTTTGAACTTAAAGTATAGTCGAGAAGAATCGAGACGTAGAAGAAGAGGTTTGTTGTTGAAAACGAGGAAGGCCCAACAAATGTGAATGCATAATAATGTCATATTAGTATTCAGATCTCCGTAACTAAATAAACTCACAAAGTTATCGATATGAAGTGGATAAACGAATAGTTATTTCAACGAAATTTCTTAGGTGTACAGTGCATCTGTTTATAAAAGAGTTTATTTTCCGACAAAAAAGTAAAAAGATTATGTTTTGACCCTTCTACTGGTCGACGTTGCTGACTCGAGACTCGAGAGTATTTCGTGAAGCTCCTATAATGTACGTGAATGAAGAAAAAAAAAATTACGTTTAACCGTCACTTTTGTTCGTTATTTATTAATATCTATTAACGTGAAATAAATTAAACTAGCGGTCATAAAAACTACATTTTAGTCTATTATAATTTGTCTTGATAAATAGTTAGGTTGATTTATATTCTTTTAGAATTGAGATCAAATAAGTCATCTCTTCTATATATAATAACCCAAAAAAATTATTCAGATTTTTTAATCTTAGTGAAATGACGGATTTGCTCATGTATCCATGATAATTGAAAAATTGATGTTGGTGTGAATCGAACCACAATCAACTCATCTCACATTACAATACCACTATGACAATATATTTTTAATATTTTTAATTAAACACTTAATATGTGTGTCGCTAAAGAGTAGTATTTCAGCTTTCTATTGTAGTTCATGAAACAACTTTTTAGTCATGTTTTCTAGTTTATATATATAGATTTAGTTAGCTATATATTTTTAAATAATTAAAATTACAATTTAGATAATAGTTTTGATCAATATTCAATATATAAAGATAACCATTATACGAAACATATAAATAAATTCAGACAAAATATGTATTTAGTAAATAATATAATATGTTTCCAAGTACGCGTCTTGTTAAAATCTATGATATTATATATAAGAACTAATTAACAATGTCAAATAATCAAGTTCACAATATTACGAAAAAAAAACAAATAAAGTTTATATTGCGTGTTTATTCAATAAAAAATATATTGTTATAACATATATATAATATAATTTTAAGAAAATAAAATGCTATATTTTAGTAATTTGACCAAATTGACAGCGAAAAATTAAATAAGTCAACAATTATGGGATAAGTAAAATAGTGTTAGATGTACACATAATTCATAAATTTATTCATTTCTTTATTTAGACCAACATATTTAGGTTTATTTTTGAACTTAAAACATAATCTACTCGATTCAAAAAAAATCAAAATTTGACCATTTTTTAAAAAAAAATGAGAAAGTCACAGAAAAAAACTGACAATCACCATAAATCTGAATTACAAGAATTCAATTCGAGGGAATACGGTTGTTTTTGCTTCAAATGTGGTCGAAGTTATTCAAATCTCAGCTTCTCGTTCTCCCAAAATTCTAAATTTTTCAATATTATAAAATTTCAGAATGCTCACCATCCTCACAAAATTCTTAAACTTTTTACGCGGAATTCCGATATTGTTATAAAATAGTTTGTGCCTCGCACGGGCGATTATATACTATACTATTATAAGCAGAACACTCTCTATTTGGTAGTTGGTTGATTGTTCGGTACAATAAATAACAACCGTCAGATCTAAAAGACAAATAGATGAGAACTGTTAGATGTAATTTTTAAATTATATTATATTAATATTTAAACTGCTATCATAGGTTCAGAGTTCGAATGCTGTCAAAAGCGTATTATATTTAAATTTTTATGTTTTTTTATTTTTAACAATCTTTATAGGTTCAAGGTTCGAGTTCCGGAACAACATATTATATATTATATTATCTATCTATACATACATACTATTATAAGTATACTATTATAAGTAGAGCACCTTCTATTTGGTAGTTGGTTGATAGAGTTGTTTGGTGATACGGTAAATAACAACCGTCAGATCTAAAGACAGATCGATGAGAACAGTTGGATGTAATAATAAAATAATATTATATTAATATTTACACTCCTCTCTTAGGTTCAAGGTTCGAATCTCGTCAATAATGTATTATATTTAAATTTTTATGTTCAGTATTTTTAACAGTTTCTACAGATTCAAGATTCGAGTCCCGTGTACAACATATTATATATTATATATTATTTATTTTCAGTCGACTCTCAAATTATCATTATACATATATTGTTATAACTTATTATGTTCTTCAATTTATTTTTTAACGATTGAAAATCTTTATTGATATATTAATAATTTATGATAAAATATATTATTAAAAATTATTTGAGTGTTAAAAGAAATCCGTGAATCACACTGGATATCCAAAGTAATTTCGGTTCAGATTTCAAATATCTGGATGCTCATCCCCAATACCAACTTAACCTAAAACTAATATATTTATCATTTTTTTAATATATATATATATATACATATATATATCCATTTGTATTTACCCGTTTAATACAATAAAGTACAAAAATTTATTTACGAAAAATAAATAAATATCAGTTATTATAAAAAGCACCAGGTAATTAAATAATCTAGATAACAAACAATCAAGTCCCGAATAGAAATATATTTAATAAATGAAAATGTTCTTACAAGTATAATAAAATTTAAATTGTTTAACATCAAAATGAAATTAAATACATTAATTACAAGTATCCATGACTTACTCAAATATAATATATTTTATATTATGCAAGTTATATTGAATAAGTTATTCATATTTGGTATCTAGTATAAAAATAATATTATAAACGTTATATATTTTAAAATTTTATTATTTATCTATTTATTTATTCCGTGTATTTTTTGTATCGTGTATTTATATCGAGAATTTAAACACATAACTTTTTCTGTTCATGTACTTTCATATTCTTATAACAAATACTCGCATTCGAACATTAATTATTGGTGTCATTTCTTTTCATGTTATACCAAATCTAGCTCATAACCCGTGAAATACACGGGCATACTCTAAATTATGCTAATTGAAACTGTTTTCGCTGTAATTGTTGACGATATATTTATGTCGTTACCTAATTGATAAATAATTTATTTATTTATGTATATGAGGCATTCACAGGAAATAATAAATTATATTAGTCTACATTTTTTGTCACTTCATAATTAAATGTTATTGGTAATATGTTAATGCTTAAAATTATAATAAATATAAGTGATTATATGTGCCTAGTGATTACCAATCACTCATTCACTCTAAATCAATGTTCTAAAAGTCGGCGATTAATTGGGATTAATCGTTGTTTGATAAAAAATCGAGTTGATAAAACGAAAATCGAGTCAAAATTCATTTTTAATGAAAATCGTTAAAAATAATATGGGAAAATCAGATTAATTGGTCAAAAATCGGGTTAATAGGTCAAAACTCGGCCGTAGTGGTAAAAATTCGAAAAAATATTTAGAAAAATATTTTTTTTTTGAAAAAATATATAAATTTCTAATTTTTTTTTAAGAAAAATAAGTCATTCATAACTTAATTCAAATCTATTATATATATAATAAAACAATTACGGAATTTATTGAGACAATTTAATCATTTGAAATCACGTAAGTAACTCTCATAAATATGTATTAATAAATATTGAATTTAATAACATATATTAATTACGTCTACCTCATTAATTACTAATAATTATATATTTAATATTACTTCATTATTGTATATTAAGAACTTATACTTATAATTACATATGTATTTTTACAAGTATATACTAAAATTCTAATATTATTATAACTAGTTTACTAAGTTGCGTTTCGCAGCGGCCTTCTAAAATAATGTTTCGATTTCTTTCTTTCTTATATTTCTTATATGATCTTTGTCATAATAAAATTATGAATAATAAATAAATATAATAATTCAAAAAGTTTAAAAAATTATTTTCTCGTTAAACATGTTTCCTTCAATGAGTCGCTCTCTCATTATTCATAAATATAATATCTAAAATTATATTATTTATTAGTCAAAAATCAATGTAATATTTTATCTATTTAATAATTTTTTTTTGAGAAAATTACAAAAAATATATGAGAGACGCCGCCTCACCACACCTGTCTTCTCTTTTAGTACAACATATATAATATATAATATAATTATATAACGATCTTAAAAAATATTGTGAAAACATATTTATACTCTTTGTAATATTTCATAGGCTAAAAATTAAAAGAAAATTTTCAGGAAAATATAATATAGTAAGTTGATTTTAATAAAAAGATGAGAAATGATATTAAAAAAGAAATTTAGAAAAATATGAAGATGGTAAGTTGATTTAAATAGAAAGTAGAAGTTTTAGGAGAATATTATGATGACAAAGTTGATTTTAAAATTTTTAATGGAAGATCTTGTATAAATTTTTGGGTAATATTATGAACGATGATAAATATTTATAACTATTCGTCTTCGTAATATTTCATAGGCTAAAAAAATAGAATATAGTTAGTTATTTTAGGAGAAATTGAGAAATTGTAGTAAAACCGAAATTTATGAGAATATCAAGATGGTAAGTTGATTTAAATTAAAGCATAAATTTTAGGAGAATATAATGATAAGTTGATTTCAAAAAATTTAATGAAAGATTTTATAGAAATTTTATGAAAATATTACGAACGATGATAATATATTTAGGATAATATAAAGTAATTATAGTTTTTGATATTTATTAACTAAAAAAATAGAGAAAATTAGAAAAATAAAATGAGACGATTTGAAAAACGCCACATAAACGCTCTCGTTTTCTCCTTTATATAAGTATGTTAGGTCACACTTTCACTGTAGAGGGGGTGAATACAGTGTTTATTACAATCAAATCAAACTTCAAGAACTTATGTAACAGAAAACAAACTTTATTGAAACAATAAACTCTGTTACAATCTGGAACTGTTATCTCTCAGTGATGAACAAAATATCACGAGAGCTGCTAGGGTTACAGTAAATAATATTCTCGATAATGATAACACTTATAGTGTAAACCCTATGTCTGTGTTTATATACTACACAGTTACAAGATAATCGCTAATTGATATGGAATATAATTCTGCTTCCTAATATATATCAATCAGATATCTTCTATTCCAAGTATTCCATTCTTTATGGAATTCCTTCTTCATGCATATCTCTTCTTATGTTTATCTTGATCTTCTTAACTTCAATCAGCTACTGTCCTTATCTGATCGTCCTTCAGCACTTAAGTTCCGATATCTATCTCCTGATGCTTATCTCCTGATAACATAAGTACTGATATCCCTTAAGTTCTGACGTCCAGTATAAGTACTGATCAGTTAAGTACTGATTTGTTCTGTTCAAGTAAGATCTGAAAGCTAAACATAAAACATATTAGCCATGACATTATCAAATATATCTAACAATCTCCCCCAACTTGTAAATTAGCAAAATATACAAGTTTAACAGATATTTGATGATGTCAAAAACATTAAGTACAAATGCATGAGAAATAGACAAAATAACTACAACTTACAGTCCTTAAAGCTTTTACCAATTCAACTTCTGATAACAACTTTGGTCTGTATACACATCAGAATTTAAGTAGTTGTAGATCTTTGACTTGGCTTCATCATTTTCTGATCTCTCTGATGTCAGGAGTTATTCTGAGATAATTCTTCAACAAACATTTCTCAGCATATCTGAGTTCATCAATCATTCTCCGTTTGACATCTTTAAGCTCTGCAGTATCTTCACCAGTTTGAAATATTGCAGCTCTGAGATCATTACTCTTTGCTTTTCTCAACTCCCGATCTAGTCTTATGACATAAGCTTTGTTAGACTCTAGATTGAATTCAAGCCCCTTAATACCAAGATATGTTCTGATCTGTGCAGTATTAGGCTTCATATCAACAATATCACCATTGTGATTTCTGTACTTTGGAACATATCTGTTGTCAGACTTAACAGAATAAAGCCTTTTATGTCTCTGAATCTGTTCTTTTAAGTAGTTTGCAGCAGTCTCTGTTATTCTGTTATCCACTTGAAGTAAGAAAAGTACATGCTCCAATTCTTCAAAATACTTCAAAGGAATGGCATTTTGTCTTATATGATAAACCCTACCATCTGTCATGAAATACAACATGATGTATTCTTTCAAGTAGGTATGGTAAACCATCTGTACAGATTCTAGTTGATTCAATCTCTCAGGAGTTGCTCCAATACCTGGTTCACTCAAGGAAGTTAGATCATCGATAGTGTTGTGTACTCTTCTTTCATCAGCACTTCCCAATCCAGTTTTATCTCTAGCTTCCTTTCCAGTAACTACTCTTGCTTCAAAACCACTTGGAATAGTCTTCAAAGATTGAGTCTGTTCTGCTTTAGTGAATCCTGGTAGGAGTGTTTTAGATTTATTTTCTGATATCAAGTTAACTTGAGCACTGTCAGAGGTTACTTGCTTCTTCTGAATATCAGAACTTACAATTTCTTGACTCTGAACAACTTGAGCCATGTCAGAGGTTGTTTTAAGAACTTTTCTTGAAGTCAGAGCAAGATCATCTTTTCCATCAGTAATTTCTTCTTCCTCAGGAGGTACATAAGGCTTGATAGGTTCACCAACCTTTTCTTTACCCTTGGATCTTGGATCTATCTGTGGTTGTGATCTAGCCAAAGTTTCTTCAGTATGTATCCTTTCTTTGATCACAATGCCTTTAGGTTTTGGAAGTAACTTTTTACCAGAAGCTTCATATTTAGATGTGACTTTCTCTGATTTAAGTCTGACTTCTTCTTCCTTTAAACTTTCCAAGTCCATCCCTGGATTTTCTTGAAGAAATAACTGTCTTGACATTTCCTCATCAAGATCTAGAAGTTCATCAGAACTTATCCTTTTACCAGCAGCAGAACTTATTCTTTTCCCAGTATCAGAACTTGTTCTATGACTAGCTTGTCTTGATGTAAACCTTCTACCTTGACTATGACCACTACCCATTCCAGAGTTTCCTTGGTCATCTTTTCCATCATCCTTTCCTTGCAGTGACTTGTTGGTTTTGCATTTGGACTTAATTACCTTCTCCCCCTTTTTGGCATCAGCAGGTAATAAAAGAGAGATAAGTAGTTCCACTGAGGTCTGGATTTCAGTAAGTTGCGATTGCTGAGAAGCTTGATTTGTCAGAATTTGATAAATCTGAGCTTGTTGCTTCTCTTGAGTTTTCTCAATATAAGCAACCCTGTCAATGGTAGGTTGGAAGAACTTTTTCTTATCAATTTTCCAAACTTGTTCCTGTTTGATAAAGTTCTCCTGAATCTTGTGTAGCTCTGCATGAGTGTTGGAATGAAGACCTTGTAGATGTTTAGTACTCAATGCAGTGACTCTAAGCTGGGTTTTAAAATCATCAGAATGTAACATTTCATCAGCTTTAGTCAAGTGCTCAGCAAGATGTAAAGCATTTGGAACACATGAAACTGAGTTCCATTCCTTAGTCCACTCCTGACCTGCAGGAGTTTCACTCCAAGGTACTGGTGCATCCCTGATAACAAACTCCTTTACCAGTTCAGACTTAGGAAAAGTCAGTGGAGGAGTATGTCCTGAAGGACCTGCTTCATCAGCATCTACAGTAGTAGTAGCCTCACCAGTATCTCCAACATTTGCAGCATCAGAACTTAGAGAATCAGTATCTTCTGATAAGACAACTGTGTGAGTAGCAATGGAGGCTTCAACATCCTCTAATTGCTGATCTGATACTAAGTTCTGATCAACAGCCATATCCTGATGCTCACCTAAAATCTGATCATCAGCATCTTGATGCAGAGAAGGTGTTAGTGATAACTCAGGAGTTTGAACAGCATCAGTAACAGGTGTTGTGGAAGGATTATTTGCTGTTGGAGCTTCTAAGAAAAGTATTTCAGGCACAACCAGGTTCTGAATATCAATTTCAGCACTTGTGCCTGGATCAACAAGAGACATAGAAGGTGAATTAGCCTTGTCAGATACAGGTTCCTGAGATGGAGTTGATGGAGAAGAAGTGACTGGAGCAAATTCCTTGTCTTGTGAGATCAGAGATTCCTGATCCCCTTCCTTAGCTGCTTCCTCCTCATCATCTAAAACTGGCCTTTGTGCCCTCTGTTTCTTGTACTTCCTTGTTGATTTGGATTCCTTGGGAGTTTCAGGAACCGTCATACGTCTAAGCCTCTTGAGAAGCCTAGAACCCCCAATTGTAGAATCCTTCTGAGAAGTTGCCTTCTCAGCTTCATTTACCACAGGTTCTGAAGAGGGAATATGATCCTCAGAATCTGATTCATCTCTCAAAGTAATGTTTCTCTTCTTATGAGGTGTGTGAGAAACAGTTTTAATTGAAAATTGAAACTGTGCCCACTAATTCAAATATTTTACTCTGCAATATTAATATTCTGAGAAAAAAAACTGTGTGTGAGAAAGAGTAAAATCAATCAGTTAAGTAAGTACTGATAAAACATTATCAGAACTTAAAATCAGACACAATTTATACGATCATCAGAATATTTATCAGGATTTATCAATGCATATCAAAATTTCTCAGAGACAAGATCATAAGACTTAAAACAAATTCCATTAATATATCAAAATAATACATTGATGAAATTGAAATTACATTAGAACTTTTACATTCTTGTCCTAAGCTTCTAAATCTAACATCAACAGCCTTAGTCCTAGCTAAGAAGCCTGACAATGCTGAGGATGAAGAAGAACAGGAAGAAGACGAGATTAAGTCATCTTCCTCTTCCTATCTTCGACGAACAAGATGGCGAGTCGTATAATTCGCTCTTGCTGACGGATACGACGAAGGTGAAGGTCTCTTCGAATGGCCACCAGATCACGTTTGATAACCTCTGGAAATTGAATCCAGAGATTGTGAGGGATGTTGGTGATAGGGTAGGGAGTTGGAATTCCATTCAAAAAGACATGCACAGTCTCATCACCGTAATTGTAGAACCAGCCAAATTCAGCCATTTGTGATAGTAAATGAAAAACAAGACTGAATTTGTGATACAAGTGTGATGAGAAGACTAATGTGAAGTGGCTGTGTATATAGGCAAGAGAATGCCAAGAGACGCAAAGATATTTAATGCTGACAGATAGAGTTAAGTCTACCTCGTCTCCCTAGACTTTGAAAAAGAATAACAGTCATTGGAAAGAGGAATCATGGTCTAGACCGCACAAGACACAAGAAACAGTGGACTGTTCAAGTACAAAACCATTAATCCTAATCATAGTGACTATTAATCTTCCACTTCAACATATGCGAGTACAAACTGAGACTGTTATTAAATTTCATTCAAAGATAAGCCAAGTAAAGGATTAGACTGAGAAATCAGAACTTAGACCTATACCAGAACTTAACAGTCATCAGAACATAATTTCTTAACTCGAAAAAGGAATGCTCATCTTAGTAAATACTCATACAAGTTCTTAGTTATGAACGTCAGAACTTAATCATCAGAACGTGTAACTAGAACTTGTCCTCAGAATTTGTGCAAAAATGACACAATGACTATTTATCTAAAATAACATAGACCACCACAGAAATTTTCATCATTCAGATGGAGTGATTAGTGTGTGCATTAAGCTAAATAACAGACAAAGAGTAAAGTTTGATCTACTTCAGTACATCTTAGAAATAAGTCATAATTAAAATTTTGCTAAAGAGCTGTCATTATCCTGAAACCTACTGATAAATGAGTTCATGCATGAGTCCACCTCTACTGTTTTTGTGCTAATTTTATGCATCTTTAAAATTCTCTTTTACAGTGGCTTCTCAGTGTAAGTGAGTCACGACTGCTTATCAGAATTTATGCTATTATCAGAGTATTTCTCCAGTAATCATAGAGTGTGAACAGTCACCAAGAAAATATTTTGCTTTTCTAATGCATATTTACTTAATACCAGCAATGCACTTGGGTCGTCCCTTTCACATTTTTACTCTAGATCTCAAAGGAGTACCTGATTTTATTCTTTGATTTTTTTTTTTAATAAGAGAGGTCTATCAGCACTTAGTACATTCAGCAGTTTTACTAGTATCAGAACTTAACAGATGAGTAGCATTATTCTAATTTGTGACTTAGTAATAAGATATACAAAGTAAACTTAACTAAGCTCAGTTATCAGAATTTGCTAGTGTCATAAGATTTCCACTGAAATAATTACTTCTTCCATGGAATCATTTGTTTATTGAAGATTACTAGATCAGTATCTAGCACAGTTATCCTCATAGGATTGAATAGTTACTGAAACAGACATATCACTTATCAGAGTTTAGAAACATATATCAGACAACAGTCAGTACTTAAAGACATTTATCAATTAATGCACAGAATATACAAAGAGATTAATTCTGTAAATACTGATCATAAAGTCTGATAACATAGAACAAGTTTAAGTAGATTTAGAGAAAGAACCTGAAATCATTCCAAGTTCATTTACCAATTTTGAAAAGGTAGCTTCACACAGTGGTTTTGTGAAGATATCTGCTACTTGTTGATCTGTGGGAACAAAATGCAATTCCACTGTACCTTCATCCACATGTTCCCTGATGAAATGGTACCTGATGCTGATGTGCTTTGTCATAGAGTGTTGAACTGGATTACCTGTCATAGCAATAACACTTTGATTATCACAGTAAATAGGGATTTTGAAATATGTTAACCCATAATCCAGTAACTGATTCTTCATCCAGAGAATCTGTGCACAGCAGCTTCCTGCAGCAATATACTCTGCTTCTGCAGTTGATGTGGAAATTGACTTTTGTTTCTTGCTATACCAAGAAACCAACCTGCCTCCAAGAAATTGGCAGCTACCACTTGTGCTTTTCCTGTCAATTTTGCAACCTGCAAAATCTGCATCTGAGTAACCTATTAATTTAAAATCTGATTCTCTAGGATACCATAATCCTAGATCAGCTGTTCCTTTAAGATACTTAAAGATTCTTTTTACAGCTGTTAAGTGAGGTTCTCTTGGATCTGCTTGAAATCTTGCACAAAGACAGGTAGCAAACATGATATCTGGTCTACTAGCAGTTAGATAGAGAAGTGAGCCAATCATACCTCTGTAATCAGTAATATCTACTGAATTACCAGTATCCTTATCCAGTTTTGTTGCAGTGGCCATGGGGGTGGATGCACTTGAACAGTCTTGCATTCCAAATTTCTTCAGCAAGTTTCTGGTGTACTTAGATTGACAAATAAAAGTTCCTTTTTCACTCTGTTTGACTTGAAGGCCCAGAAAATAACTGAGTTCTCCCATCATACTCATCTGATATCTTGACTGCATTAGTTTGGCAAACTTTTTACAAAGTTTGTCATTTGGAGACCCAAAAATAATATCATCAACATAAATCTGGATCAAAAGTAAATCCTTGCCATGGTTGAGATAGAACAATGTTTTGTCAATAGTTCCTCTATTGAATCCACTTTCCAGAAGAAACTGAGCTAAAGTCTCATACCATGCTCTAGGAGCTTGCTTAAGTCCATAAAGTGCTTTATCAAGCCTGTAGACATAATCTGGATGTTTGGAATCTACAAAGCCTGGAGGTTGTTCAACATATACTTCCTCTTCCAATTCTCCATTGAGAAAAGCACTTTTCACATCCATTTGAAAGACAGTAAACTTTTTGTGAGCAGCATAAGCCATGAATATCCTTATGGCTTCTAACCTAGCAACTGGCGCAAATGTTTCATCATAGTCAATTCCCTCCTGTTGAGAATATCCTTTTGCAACCAGCCTTGCTTTGTTCCTTACAATTATGCCATCACTGTCAGTTTTGTTTCTGAATACCCACTTTGTACCAACAACCGATCTATTCTTAGGTCTTGGCACTAAGGTCCAGACTTTGTTTCTTTCAAATTCATTCAACTCTTCCTGCATTGCTTGCACCCAATCAGCATCTTGAAGAGCTTCTTCCACTTTCTTTGGCTCAGACTGAGAGAGAAAAGAATTGTAAAGACATTCATTCGAAGTACCTGTTCTAGTTCTGACACCTGCCTCAGGATTTCCAATTATCAAATCAGGTGTATGTGATTTTGTCCACTTCCTTGCAGATGGAAGATTTTCTCTAGAACTGGATGCTCCCCCATGATTCATGCTGTCTTCGGTTTCACTTTCTGATGCTCCCCCTGAAACTATGCTCTCTGAGTTGGATCCTTCAATATTTAGCTTTTCAGTATTGTCAGTACTTGACTTATCAGAACTTGACGAATCAGAATTTGAAGAGCCAGATGTATGTTCTGATGCTTCTTGAGATGTGATAATATCTTGAGTATGCTCCCCCTGCATTGGTGCATCTTCCTTTGACGTAGTCACCACAGTTTCAATAACATCAGAGTTTAATCCATCAGAATTTACAGTATCAGGACTTAGACTGTCAGGACTTGAGGTATCAGAATATGAATCTTCATTTTCAAATCTCAGCTGATCATGATCAATGCAATCTTCAAGTCCAGTGATCTTCTTGTCATCAAAAGAGACATTGATAGATTCCATGACCACTTTTGTTCTCAAATTATAGACTCTGAAGGCTTTTGTAGAAAGTGGATATCCAACAAAGATTCCTTCATCAGCTTTTAGATCAAACTTGGATAGCTGTTCAGGATGAGTCTTGAGAACAAAACACTTACATCCAAATATATGAAAGTATTTGAGATTTGGCTTCTTGTTCTTCACCATCTCATATGGTGTTTTTCCATGCTTGTTAATGAGTGTTGCATTTTGAGTAAAATAAGCAGTCTGCACAGCTTCAGCCCAGAAATAGGTTGGAAGCTTTGCTTCTTCAAGCATTGTTCGTGCAGCTTCAATGAGAGTTCTATTCTTCCTTTCAACAACTCCATTTTGCTGTGGAGTTCCAGGAGCAGAAAATTCCTGCTTTATTCCATGATTTTTGCATAACTCTTCCATTATCAGATTCTTGAATTCAGTGCCATTATCACTCCTCAAAATTTTCACAGAATCTTTGATCAATTTATCCAGATGTTTGACATGATCAATCAGGATAGATGCAGTTTCACTTTTTGTGTGCAAGAAATACACCCATGTGTATCCGGTGAACTCATCTACTATGACCAACGCATATTTCTTCTTTGCAATAGACATGACATTCACTGGACCAAATAGATCAACATGAAGTAGATAATAAGGCTCAAGAATTGATGATTCAGTCTTGCTCTTGAACGAAGATTTTCTTTGTTTAGCCTTCTGACATGAGTCACAAAGACCATCAGGAACAAACACTGATTTTGGCAGTCCTCTCACAAGATCTTTCTTGATCAGTTCATTTATCTTGTTGAAGTTTAAATGAGAGAGTTTCTTGTGCCAATTCCAGCTTTCTTCAGTTGAGGCTCTACTTACTAAACAGATTGCAGAACCATCAGAACTTGTTGAAAGCTTAGCTTCATAAATGTTACCACGCCTGAATCCCTTCAGAACAATTTTTCCTTTAGATTTACTAACTATTTCACAATGTTCTACAAAGAAATCAACATGATAACCTATGTCACAGATTTGACTTATACTCAGTAAGTTGTGTTTAAGTCCTGAGACTAGAGCTACATCTTTAATGATGACATTCCCAAGATTGATATTGCCATATCCCAAAGCTTTTCCAATGTTGCCATCTCCATAAGAAACACTTGGGCCAGCTTTCTCCACAAAGTCTGATAGCAGGGCCTTATTTCCAGTCATATGTCCTGAACATCCACTGTCCAGAACTAAAATATTTTTCCTGTTGCCCTGCAATCAAAAAGACCACTAATTATTAGTTTTAAGGACCCAGACTTGCTTGGATCCTTTAGCCTTTTTAGGTTTGTTAACATTTGCAGCGGATTTAGCATCAAATTTTATGTTAACAGTTTTCTCATCAGAACTTATACTACCAGACTTTGAATCAGAACTTACACTAGAAGGAACAACAGAAACTTTCTTTAAAGAAGGTTTTATTTGATAATAATCATAGTACAAACTATGATATTCCTTACAAGTATAAATGGAATGCCATAAACTACCACAATGAAAACAAGGATTTTATGGTTTGTATCTAACAGACTGACTCTTAACTCTTGATTTTGAAGATAAGGAGTTAATATTCTTATTTTTCCTGCAAAAAGAAGCCAGATGGTTAGAACTTCCACAGTTATGACACGCTTTCCTAGGAGCATCAGGAACAGATTTATAGTTATTGCTTTTATTCACACCTTCCTTTCCATTCCTGTTTTTCCTAGGTGATTTTACCTTGTTTGCATTCTTAACATCTTTCAGCTTATGCTTAAGCTGCTTCTTTGTCATTAAGCCTATGTTAACTTCAGCTGTCTTTTCCTGTTTTAGTTTGTCAGAAGCTAATTCCTTTTTAACTTCTGATTTCTCATTTTCAGATTTTTCAGTTACAAACTTAACAGGTTTTAACTTCAGCTTTTGCTTATCAACAGGCTTAATTTCTACAGTTCCTTTTTCATTTTTATTTTCTCCATAACCTAAGCCCTCTTTCCAGTTTCCACTGCTTAGCAAATTTTGAGTTGTTTTGCCAGAGTTAGTCCAAGTTCTGATAATCTCTCTCTCCTGTTCTAACTCAGTTTTTAGAGATTCATTCATTTTTAGCACTTCATCCCTAACATGAAAAGCATCATCTCTATCCTTCTGAGTTTGATGGAACATGACTAACTCTTTTTCTAAGAAATCATTTCTTTTCCTAAAAGCAAGATTTTCAGAAGTTAATCTTTCACATGTTAAAGTTTGATCTCTATAACTAACAAACATGGTTTTAAGATATCTTCTCAACTCATTAATATCATCAGTATGAAAAGCATAAGTAGTCTGAGGTACCTTTGTTTCAGCAGCTTCAGAACTGCTCTCAGAACTTGATTTATCAGCATTTGCCATCAATGCATAGTTCTCCTCACTTTCAGAGTCTGGGGTGTCTGTCCAGCTTTTCTGCTTTGTGACAAGAGCTTTGCCTTTGTCACTCTTGGTCTTCTTACAATCAGGAGATATGTGGCCTTTCTCACCACAATTATAACATTTAACATTAGCGTAATCTCCTATGTCACACTTTCCTCCTCTTCATTCAGATCTTCTGAAATTCTTCTTATCAGAACTTATGCCTTTCCTGGAAAACTTCTTTCCCTTCCTGAACTTCCTGTATGCAATCTTTGTGATTCCTTTCACCATAAGAGCACACAGCTTCATCATCTCCTCATCAGCATCAGTTTCAGGCAAGCTTTCAGAATCTGAGTCATCATCACTCTCAGAACTTGATGACTCAGTATCAGACTTTATGATAAGAGCTTTACCCTTGTCTTTCTTTGAGGAAGGTGGTTTGGGGGATTCCTCTTCAGCCTTGAGAGCAACTGTCCTTGACTTTCCTCCTTTCCTCTTGCTTCTTTGTTCCATCTCAAGTTCATGAGTCTTGAGCATTCCATAGATTTCATCAAGAGTTGTTTCATCAAGATTGTAGTTGTCTCTTATTGTTGTTGCCTTCAAATCCCAACATTCAGGAAGAGCTAACAGGAATTTAAGGTTTGTATCTTCAAGATCATACTCCTTATTTACTAATGACAAGTCATTCAAGAGTTTGACAAATCTATCATATACATCAGTCAATGACTCATTAGTCCTAGAGTCAAAGTGTTCATACTCTTGAGTGAGTATTGTCTTCCTGTTCTTCTTAACTGTTTCAGTTCCTTGACACCTTGTCTCCAGTGCATCCCATATCTCCTTAGCAGTCTTGCAGTTGATTACCCTGTTTGACATTACATTATCAATGGCACTATGCAATAAGTGTCGTACCTTGACATCCTTAGCAATAGATGCTATATCTTCAGCAGTGTAATCACTCTTTTCCTTTGGTACGGTCTTTGCTGCTTCACCTGCAACTACAACAGCGAGCTTGGTAGGTTTGTGAGGCCCTTCCTTGATTCTATCAAGGTATTCTGGATCTGTTGCTTCCAGAAACATGGTCATCCTTACCTTCCATATGGGATATTCAGATGGTCTCAATATGGGAACTCTGATAGTCTCATATCGACTCTGAGTTGATGTCTTTGATGATTCCTCAGTTTTGGTAGGCTTAGTTGGAGTTTCTGTGTCAGACATGATTGTGTTTGGATCTTTAACTGAATGTGTGTTAACAGAAGGCTCTGATACCACTTTTTAGGTCACACTTTCACTGTAGAGGGGGTGAATACAGTGTTTATTACAATCAAATCAAACTTCAAGAACTTATGTAACAGAAAACAAACTTTATTGAAACAATAAACTCTGTTACAATCTGGAACTGTTATCTCTCAGTGATGAACAAAATATCACGAGAGCTGCTAGGGTTACAGTAAATAATATTCTCGATAATGATAACACTTATAGTGTAAACCCTATGTCTGTGTTTATATACTACACAGTTACAAGATAATCGCTAATTGATATGGAATATAATTCTGCTTCCTAATATATATCAATCAGATATCTTCTATTCCAAGTATTCCATTCTTTATGGAATTCCTTCTTCATGCATATCTCTTCTTATGTTTATCTTGATCTTCTTAACTTCAATCAGCTACTGTCCTTATCTGATCATCCTTCAGCACTTAAGTTCCGATATCTATCTCCTGATGCTTATCTCCTGATAACATAAGTACTGATATCCCTTAAGTTCTGACGTCCAGTATAAGTACTGATCAGTTAAGTACTGATTTGTTCTGTTCAAGTAAGATCTGAAAGCTAAACATAAAACATATTAGCCATGACATTATCAAATATATCTAACAAAGTATATTGATTTTATATTTCTATTATTTTTCGCATTTAATATGTCGTATGTTACGTTTTAGTTATTTTAATTAAATTTCAAGAAACAATAACGAAAAAACAAATACCGTATTTTTATTTAGACACGTGTAACAGTTAGACTATAAGTTCATAACACACATGTACTCTTGTATTAAATTTATTATCGTCTAACTCATTTTCACACATTTAACATTCAAATACATACATACATCTATGCATATACATACATATATAAGATATATAAGAAATGAAAGTAACTAACACAAATGAACTCTATTTGTTCGTAATCGATTAACATGATCTTATCAAATAATGAATATCCATGTCATGCGGTAACAATCGTGGAATTTTAAAATTTAAACACTTTCAAGTACATCTTTTACGAAAATATAAAATTAAAAAGAAATGCATCTCACACCATACCATATTTTTCAATTATATAACATGTACGCATTTTATTAAATATAGAGTTTTGAAAATGCCTGTATCTCATATTTGCTATAAAATACAAAGGCCGAAAAAAACTCATCCTTACAACAAAGATTGTACACGGACAAAAATAACTTCTCGTAACAAGAAATATATTTTATTTTATAAGCATTCATACAAATTTTATAATAGTTGATGATTCCCGTGCATCGCACGGGCTATAGAGCTAATATTTTATAAATGGAGACCAGGGTGGAGCGCGGTTCGGGGCGGTTTTTGGCCAAAACCGAAACCGAAACCGAAACCGCATGCCCTTGGTTTTTAAAATTTGAAATCCGAAACCGCAACCAAAACTATCGGTTCAGTTTGAAAAACCTCGGTTCGATTTTAATCGGATTGGTTTCGGTTTTAAAACCGCATCACTCAAAATTAACAATACAAATATGACTACTAAATTTTTTAAGTAAAAAAATTACAAGGTACATTTGATATCAAGTAATAAATTACAAAATTTTTAATAAAATAACGAAGAGATTTCAATAGAGAGTTTCTCGTATATTACATGTTTCTTTCCAAGTGCACTTATAAGTAAGAATAACAAGCAAATTATTTAGTATTTACTAATTTAAGTCAATAAATAATATATTTAACTAATACACATGTTGAAAGCTCATAAAGAATATCCTACCTATATACCATGAATGCAACAATGATTCTAGAACTAAAAAACCAGCTCAAGTACAAAACATCATATATATGGATATATGTATTAATTTTAGAAATTTATATTATATAAATATATTATTTATTTATGAATTTTAATAATTCGGATCAATTTCGGGTTTTTTCAGTTCGGTTGCAACGTATAATCGAAACTGCAAATTGGTTTCGGTTTCAGTTTTTAATTTTCCGGTTTCGGTTTCGGTTCGGATTTAAGCGGTCCAGTTTTTATCGCTTTTTAACGGTTTCAGTTTCGGTTTTTTGCTCAGACCTAATGGAGACCCCTTGACTCATTAATAACTTAATGGGATTTTTTGAAAAATATTCGATTTCAAAAATATTTTTGCGAAAATACTGTCATTTTTTCAAAAAAAATGCATATATACATTTTTATTTCCAAAAATAATATATTTCAATTTTTTTTTACAAAAAATATGATTTTTCTGTAACTCGATGCTCGATGCAAGTGCATATAAACTCGAAAAGTTTTTATAACCCCGTACAACCTCAAATGCAACCAAAGAAACTCGATGCAACTAGTTACATATCTACTTGATTTTGATTGTGCCGCATTTTTTCTCTATTTTCAGAATATAGTAAAATAACAAAAAATAAAATAATAACCATTTTCAATAATTTCTTTTAAATTAATTCGTTTAAACCGGTACAAGGAGCGTACATTTTATATCATTCAGGTTAACATTATCATGTTCAGTTGAAAGCAATCTATCTATCTATTATCTATTATCTATTATCTATTATATATCTAATACAACAACATGTACATAAAATGTTATATTTACCCCTATATATTGTGGATTGTATTTTTCGAAATAGGAAAATTCTATGTAGATCACATTTTTACCAGATATCTTGAAAAATATTTATATTTTACAATCAAAATACTATGAAATATATTAGTTTGTGAAGTATGTTTTACGAATATTACTAATTTTTTAAAGATCATTTAAGTTTAATAAATATAATGTATATGTTCTGTAATTCGAACAAATGTTCTGCAAACTAAATATGTTTCATAAAATAAAATATTTATAGTGTTCTACATGTTTTACATGTGTGATGTTCAAGATTTTGAATAAAATAATAATCGTTATAGAATATAATTCGCAGAATAATATGTCAAGATTTTAATCGTAGAACATAAATAATTTCCGCAGTCTCCAATAAAACTGCTCACAAAAATATGGATGGTCACTCTCTTCTCCCACCACCACTACCGGTGGATTAACAATTCTTTACAATCCTCCCATTATTAATTTGTGTGTGTTCAGCAGCCCTTGAATAAGCTATTGGCAGGTCTGACTAACAAGCCTATTAAGTGAAGCTTATTGACAGGAGAGAAAGAGAAAGGTGTATTTGATCATGACATGATCAAGGTCATCTTCTGCATAAAACAGTCCTATTAAGTGCCAGGTATTATGTATTTTTATGAGCACCATCTCTCCATCTGACAAGGTTTGTACATTAAAAAAATCTGAATAAGCCAATTCCATGTGTACGTTTTAATTAATTATATTTTGTCGAATAGTTTTTTTATGGCAATATAAAAAAAAGTGGAAGCTGCCTCTTTTTATTTCCTTTAATTGCAAGTTCAAATTGATCTTGTGGAGCGCTACACTAATATTAATGTGGCAGTGCTATCAATTTTTTGAGTAGAAAAGGTATTGGCTCTTCCTTACGGTTACAATATGATACTCTGAACTCTTCAATAATATTGACAACTTGTTGCCTTCTTTATGTTAAAAATAAATTTTAGTTGATATCGTTATCTTATTTGCTCATATAGAGTTAGTGTGGAAACATTTTTTAAAAGGGAATACCTGTTGGGCTCTTTGTGTTAGATCAATTTCAATGCTAGATGCAAAATGACAATAGTCATTATTATAATTTAATACCAAAAATTATTTTTTGGTGCTAAAATAAAAGTTACACTCCAATGCTAGTTTCATATCAAATTTTCAAAAATCTTTTAACTTCTACTTAATTTAATATTAGTTTGATACTTTAAGATGTATATGAGAATAATTATTTAACTTTTCCCCTCCATTTGTTGTAATAGATGATGTGGCAAGGATGCATATGCATCGTTGGTTTCAATAACTTCTACTTAATTTAATATTTTTTTGATATTTTAAGATGTAAATGACAATAATTATTTAACTTTCCCCCCTCCATTTGTAGTAATAGATGATGTGACATCCTTGGTTTCAAATATAGAACCAATGATGTATATATGCATATTTGCATCTAACTATGGCATCCCTCTTGAATTGAGTATTTTTGCATTTTGTACTATAATATAGCAATAACATCAAAGATAGCATTGCATTGGCTAAGAGCAAGTCAAATGCAAGATGCAAAATAGTTATAATTATTGCTATAATTTGATACCAAAAAGTGTATTTTGATGTTAAAATAAAACTTCAACTCCAATACTAAAACCAAATATTTCCTAATTTACCTAAATTTTGTCACTTCCCCTAAGTTTCATTTAAAATACACTAACAATCTAATTTGTAGTAGTTTGATGATGTGGATAGATGCATAAATGTATATTTGGTTTCAAATTTAGAACCAATAATATATATATATATATGTATATTTGTATTCGTATGCAACTCTTTGAGATTAAAATTTTTGACATTTGATTTCAAATTATAGAAATGACGTCGTTTATAGCATTGCATTATACTTGCTCAAAGCACACTCCGTGTAGCTGATTCCCCTTTCTAGATTTATGTAAATTTGACAAGCTTGTTTGTTTTCTCTATTGTGCATCACTTTGGCACTTTGTTACTTCTCAACTTTACTCATCTCAGCTACCTTGCGGAACATGCCAAGGTCATCTTGCTCGCATGTTTGGGCAACACTCTGCTGAATATGTATGTCTCAACCCATTTCTTATAAACACTCTACAGATGCTGCAAACAGAATTGTTATTAGACTAATATCCAAATCTGGCCTTTGAAGAAAAAAATAAATCGCTAGCCATAAGTCCAAACCTACTAATGGGAACGCTCATTAGTACTGATGTTGTTTCATGTACATTTTTGTTATATATGTGTTGGAATTTCTTGAAAACTGTTTAGCATGAATGTCATGGTTGTTGACGGAGGAATTTGGTAATAACAAAATTTGAGGTTCGTAGCCGGAATCAAGATCTGTGATGGCGGTTCTTTGTCGGAAACATGAACAGTACCCGATGGATCCGATGAACAGTGTTCGTCGGGAAGTATGAACAGTGTTTGGTGGTGGTGATTATTGGGGGCTGAGATTGCTTAAGGTTAGTGGTGGCTCCTTTGCGCTCTCGCTTCTGACCCCTTGTAATTTGCCTACGTATCCCTATTTATAGGGAATCAAGCTCACGTAGTTCTTGGGGAACAAGAAACCTAATGGGCTTAGATTTCTTATCCCGAGGCCCAATGGGAAACCCACTGGAAACCGTCTTCCACTAGCTTTAGAATGTCCGCCGATGAGGCCCAACCACAAAGGCCCAAGGCTCGTCCGCGGCTTCGAGACTTCACGGATGAGGCATCTCCCTGGTCAAGGATAACCCTCCGCTACCAGCTGTTTCTCTAGTTCGTGGACGCAGGTATAGCCGTGGTTCACCCCAAATATTGGACGCATCCTTGTCCCCCGATAAGGAGCCCCTACCAGATTGCAGGACAAGTGATCCCAAACTTTTGGGTGCAAAGTGCAGGATACTCCAAAGTCTCCCAACGAGGACACCCGTTGACTACAGAGACAGAGCTCCCAAAGCACACACCAGATTTCACCCCACATCCCCAATGAGGACACCCATTGACTACAGGAGGAGGCCTTCAGTTCAGGCATACCCCTGGAGGTCTCTGACCACGGACACCGCCTTTCCTGTAGATATGCTACAGGAAGGAGTTCTTCAATTGAGTACCTGCATCAAATAGGTTAGTAATAATAATCTTCCTCTTCCGAGAATCATCCAAAGAACCCGTCCAAGTAACCATGTTGAAGTCACATCCAAGCTATTTCTCACTTAGGGCGCGCCCTAATATCTTAGGGGATAACTCTAAGAATCAGTTGAATTACTTTCTTCATATACCAATAGGGCGCGCCTCCTTCACCAATGAGGGCGCGCCTTGATTATGTAAGGCGTCAGCATTACTCTTCTCGTATGCATAAGGGCGCGCCTCCCCATATCTGTAGGGTGCGCCTTCTTCCTTTATGATAAAATAGATGCCTTATCTTTCCTTAATTTTAGGCACCAAAATCCCAATTCTAACCAATTGACACCGTTTTGACCCGAACAAAGTTTATACCAAATTTTGGGCATAACAACTACCCCCCAAATTCCATATGTCATTGAAAATGGGATTGGAATTTTCAACCCCCCTAGCAAACTTGAAAAATTTGTATGAGCATCTACAAAATTGAGGGTATGCCCTTACGAACTTATTCATTCCTCTTTCTTCATCCTGCTCTATTTCTTCTTCTTTTTTTGAACATGACAGGGCGCACCCCAGATAAAGGCACGCTTCATGAATCTAGACAACAGCTTCACACCACACAACGTAACATCTTTCACTCTCTACCGCTTCTCTTCTTAGTGACTTTAACCTTTGGTTTGACTAGGGAGGTTTACCACTTATGCACCACATCTCTAAGCTTACATGAGCTAACTCGGCGTAAGAAACAAGAGAAATCATACAAAAGAGTGCACCTCGCGTAGCTTGGAAAATAATAATCCATTTAACAAAGGTTTGAGGGTTTCTTCCAACTTTTTCATCCTAATATTGGTTTCCTATAGGCGCGCCTTAAACAGAAAGACCAGTTCTCTGATCTTAGAGGGCGTTCTCTAAGGGAAGGCATAACCAGAATAAAAGAGCAATTCTCTGATCTTCACATAATAAATAATCTTTGATGAAAGGAGGACGTGTTTTGTTGGTGAAAGTGATCCTTCCATGAACAACACAATACCATTCCATGTTTGATTTCTTTCTCCTTGTCAAATCATAACTTTAAATCGTTGATCTCGTCTTTTCCACAAATAGTGTGTATCATTTTAACTCAAAGTCAAAACCTTTACGATCTTCTATAATCATATACTTTTAGAGGGCACGCCTTTTATAGTGGCGGCGTCTTCCTCAAATAAAATGATATGTGAATTAGAGGGCGCGTCCTCTTTACGAGGAGCGTTTTGCTAAAAAAAAAGGTGTTCATCCTTGGAGGGCGCGTCCTTTATATAAGGCGCGTCTACCTTGATAAAAGTAATCATCCTTGGAGGGAGCTTCCTCTGTAAGAGGCGTATCTACCTCGATAAGGGTATTCATTTTTGGAGGGCGCGTCTTCTGGAAGAGACGCATCTACCTCGACAAGGGAAATCATCTTGTTGAGGGCGCGTCCTCTGTTAGAGGAGCATCTACCTCGACAAGGCTATTCATTCGTGAAGGGCCCGTCCTCTGTCAGAGATGCATCTACCTTGACAAGGGAAATCATCTTGTCAAGGGCGCGTCCTCTATCAGAGGAGCATCTACCTCGACAAGGCTATTCATTCGTGGAGGGCGCGTCCTCTGTCAGAGACGCATCTACCTTGACAAGGGAAATCATCTTGTCAAGGGCGCGTCCTCTATCAGAGGAGCATCTACCTCGACAAGGCTATTCATTCGTGGAGGGCGCGTCCTCTGTCAGAGACGCATCTACCTTGACAAGGGAAATCATCTTGTCAAGGGCGCGTCCTCTATCAGAGGAGTATCTACCTCGACAAGGCTATTCATTCGTGGAGGGCGCGTCCTCTGTCAGAGACGCATCTACCTTGACAAGGGAAATCATCTTGTCAAGGGCGCGTCCTCTATCAGAGGAGCATCTACCTCGACAAGGCTATTCATTCGTGGAGGGCGCGTCCACTGTCAGAGACGCATCTACCTTGACAAGGGAAATCATCTTGTCGAGGGCGCGTCCACTGTAACAGGAGCATCTACCTCGACAAGGAAAATTATCTTGTCGAGGGCGCGTCCACTGTAACAGGAGCATCTACCTCGACAAGGGAAATCATCTTGTTGAGGGCGCGTCCACTGTAACAAGAGCATCTACCTTGACAAGGGAAATCATCTTGTCGAGGGCGCGTCTACTGTAACAGGATCATCTACCTCGACAAGGGAAATCATCTTATCGATGGCGCGTCCACTGTAACAGGAGCATCTACCCCGACAAGGGAAATCATCTTCTCGAGGGCGCGTCCACTGTAACAGGAGCATCTACCTCGACAAGGGAAATCATCTTGTCGATGGCGCGTCCACTGTAACAGGAGCATCTACCCCGACAAGGGAAATCATCTTGTCGAGGTCGCGTCCACTGAAACAGGAGCATCTACCTCGACAAGGGTCTTCTACAGAATCTTCATGTAATCAAACCAAATCAAATATCAATATTCTTAGAAGGCTTCTATCTTCTACAAGGCTCAAGGGATGCCGAAACCATCTCATGTAGAAACATCTCTTGGGCAGCTCACGAAGTGTCATCCAATAAAGGACATCTCACTCTCAATATTTTTCTGAGGGCGCGCCTTAAAGAAAGGGCGCGTCTTGAAAGACAAGAAATTAGTTCTAGTCGAGCCATTCTTCAAGTACTGACTATGACTCATCTGATCATCAAGACATCTTCATTGAAAACTTCCATTTTTCTTCTGAGGGCGCGCCCTGGGAGGGCAATTCTCCACTGAATGTTTCACATGCAGAGGGCGCGCCTTAATAGATTGTGATACTGTGCTTCGCAAATTATGAGATTTTTCCCAGATAATATTTCCCACCTGCAAAAAATATAATTAATATGGAACTTTAAATGTTACCTGGAGGACGCGTCCTAGAGGGACGGACGTGTCCAATCAGCGAACTCTCCTGAAATATGTTGGAAGTCTCATGGGCCTCAGATGTCTTCATCAAGGCGGGTTCGAAGTGCTTGTGGGGGTCTCCGCCGTGCTAAATCTCTCGAGGAATCATCTTAACAGCGATGACTAGCTCATGGTAGTAATGCCTTCTTCTTGAAGTGTTCTCCTCCCGATCCTCCTCAGATTTGCTCCGGGTTAAGTCCTCTAAACTGAATAGTGTTCTCAAATATTCTAAATCAAATAGGATTCTTCAGTCTTCTTTTTGGAATAAAATTCTCCAATCTCCTTAATGGAATAAGATTCTTCAATCTTCTGATTAGAATAGGATTCCCCAATTTTATATATCGAATAGGATTCTTCAATCTTCAAATTAGAATATGATACTCCAATCTTCTAATTATAATAGGATACTCCAATCTTCAATACCAAATAGGTTTCTCCCAATCTTCTAAACCAAATAGGGTTCTCCCAATCTTCTAAACCAAATAGGGTTCTCCCAATCTTCTAAACCAAATAGGATTTTTTGGAAAAATTCGCAGCTACTGTTTTTCTCTGTTTTCGGACTGCTCAACTTTTATTCTCGTAATCATATTATCTCCGAATTAAAGAGAATTTAACAAGATTCACGTAGACTGTAAGATCGTTCAAATCTGACTTACGGAACTCGAGATACGGCCCAAACAGTGTAAGCAAATCGCTTAATCCATCAAATCCGAATTTTCCATCCAACTTCGCTCCTTCGTGGCTATAGCTGCAAACTTCAACCTCCACGGCTGGATATCATCATCCATGGATCTCCCTCATGGTCGCGGATACTACACCCAAATCTCCTTCGACCCCCCTGCCGAAAACAGTTATTCACGGATCTCGAGTTATTCATGGATCTCCTTTGTGGCCGTTGTATGCAACTCCTCCGTGGCTATCCTTCAATTCTTGCGTCAAAGAACCTTCATCGTGACGAGACATCTCTTCCTCCTGAGATTTTTATCTTGATTAGCCCCTCCTTCTAGCGCCAATTTGTTGACGGAGGAATTTGGTAACAACAAAATTTGAGGTTCGTAGCCGGAATCAAGATCTGTGATGACGGTTCTTTGTCGGAAACATGAACAGTACCCGATGGATCCGATGAACAGTGTTCGTCGGGAAGTATGAACAGTGTTTGGTGGTGGTGATTATTGGGGGCTGAGATTGCTTAGGGTTAGTGGTGGCTCCTTTGCGCTCTCGCTTCTGACCCCTTGCAATTTGCCTACGTATCCCTATTTATAGGGAATCAAGCCCACGTAGTTCTTGGGGAACAAGAAACCTAATGGGCTTAGATTTCTTATCCCGAGGCCCAATGGGAAACCCACTGGAAACCGTCTTCTACTAGCTTTAGGAATGTCCGCCGATGAGGCCCAACCACAAAGGCCCAAGGCTCGTCCGCGGCTTCGAGACTTCACGGATGAGGCATCTCCCTGGTCAAGGATAACCCTCCGCTACCAGCTGTTTCTCTAGTCCGTGGACGCAGGTATAGCCGTGGTTCACCCCAAATGTTGGACGCATCCTTGTCCCCCGATAAGGAGCCCCTACCAGATTGCAGGACAAGTGATCCCAAACTTTTGGGTGCAAAGTGCAGGATACTCCAAAGTCTCCCAACGAGGACACCCGTTGACTACAAAGACAGAGCTCCCAAAGCACACACCAGATTTCACCCCACATCCCCAATGAGGACACCCATTGACTACAGGAGGAGGCCTTCAGTCCAGGCATACCCCTGGAGGTCTCTGACCACGGACACCGCCTTTCCTGTAGATATGCTACAGGAAGGAGTTCTTCAATAGAGTACCTGCATCAAATAGGTTAGTAATAATAATCTCCCTCTTCCGAGAATCATCCAAAGAACCCGTCCAAGTAACCATGTTGAAGTCACATCCAAGCTATTTCTCACTTAGGGCGCGCCCTAATATCTTAGGGGATAGCTCTAAGAATCAGTTGAATTACTTTCTTCATATACCAATAGGGCGCGCCTTCTTCACCAATGAGGGCGCGCCTTGATTATGTAAGGCATCAGCATTACTCTTCTCGTATGCATAAGGGCGCGCCTCCCCATATCTGTAGAGCGCGCCTTCTTCCTTTATGATAAAATAGATGCCTTATCTTTCCTTAATTTTAGGCATCAAAATCCCAATTCTAACCAATTGACCCGGTTTTGACCCGAACAAAATTTATACCAAATTTTGGGCATAACAATGGTAATCAATTACTCAAAAGTATCCAAGAGCACTTTTTCATCAGATTCCCTATAAATTCTGCACCTTTATGAAGTGTCACGAGCAGATTAAGGGTTATCACTTTTAATCGGCAGTAAACTCATTTTCTGTTAGTCTTCTCCCTCTCAACCCTACCTTCTCCCTTCTAATTCCCTGTAAAGCCTTGTCATTTTAATTAATTGTTCCATGCTAATTCTTTGTTATAAATATCTTTTGGTTCTCTATTAAAGTATGAGAGGAATCGAGATATGTAAGGATTCAGGCATTGTCTTTAGACAATATATGAACTTAAAGTTCGGATTATGGAAAGGTTGCTGAAAAGCCTTTCCCAATCGGTAAATCTTTGAATTGATAGAAAACATGTGTTCAATTCTAAAAATATGCAATATGAGCACAATTCTAAATATGTTGCGAAGCGAAGAGTCAAAAATTGTTGCTACGGTTATCTGCCGCTGAGTGGTGAATGCATTTTTAGGTTAATCATTTAATTTATTCATTAGTTGTGGTGAACCAATGCTTTCTACGCTTCAGCATTCTGTGTTATTGCTGTTGAATTTACTGTTTGACAGCTGCCTACGACTTTTCTTGAACGAATTAAGGATAATTGTACCGAGAGGTCTGGTGGGGTTAAAGTTACAGCAGCTATTGCAAATAGTTTAAACAAAGAGTTAGGGTAATATGATCATGCATTCTAAGCCTCTGTGTGTGTGTTTTGATGTAATTCCTGTAATATGTTCCGTTACTTTTTGAATTAGGCCAAAGCTAAACGAGCAAATGCAGTATTGAGTGGATGGTCAGACGAGATCAGTTGTAAAGGTGAAGGCCCAAGTTTCAGAGGTCAAAGGAGTAATGATGGAAAATTTGGAGAAGGTAAGCTGTCTGAGATACCCTGGTCAGTTGGTCAAGTCTTTGACGAAAGCAGAGTGAATTTTAATACAGGTCATCTAGCTGGAATAACTTCTGCAAGCGCGACTTTTGCATTTATTAAGGTAAGATTTGAGCTTGTAGTTCTTGATAGTGGTCAGAAAATGTGAATTTTATTCACCGACTGCGCCAAATCAGTTTTGCAGATTCTTGTCATTCTTAGGATTGTTATGGTTGGAGAGCCACACAAATTAAGAATTCTTTAATACGAGATAGTTACCAGGTATGACATGCAGCTTGTTGCATATGCACTTGGATGTGTTAATATCAGTATCTCTTTGTGAGTGTAGTACGAGTCGTCTAATCTACAAATGTATAGAATTTTGTATTTGTAACGATTAAATTAATTAGTATTGTATCAGTAGGCAAGGTGCATTTAGAAGAATATAAAGATTAGTAATATTAGAAATTCATTCATATATATAAAAAAAAATATTCCCCTTTAGCTCTGAAAGAACATGTTTATGCTAAATCTATGTTGATAAGCAATCAAGGTTGACAAAAAAATAGCAAAACTTGAGGATGACTTATTGCACACTGTTGTGGTTGTAGATTTGATGCAAGAAATTTCGGTGGGTATCGAATCATGTCATGAGATATGATTATGGACACAAAAACTACAAATTCGAGCATATTGTTAATACTCCTTTTTGATATCTTTGCAAAGAATCGAGTCACTTGTCTACAAGGTAATTAATCTGATGTCGTCAGGTGCGAATAGAAACATTTGCTCTAGTTACAGAGACCTTAAAAAATGCGTTCATTCTTCATCATGTAAGCACCCACATGTATTACATTGCAGAATGTTGGGCAGGGGTAGTTATTTCACTGGAATTTTAAGGTGTACTATTTTCCGCCCCCCATATCTCTCTTCTTTTTCCGGCAAGTATATTGTGCTTTTTTTTTGGAATGATATAATAGGATCCGAAGTTCTAGACTCAAACATGTAACGAGATCATTGCAAAGTAGGCTAACTATTTGAAATAGATATGTGAGAAAAAAAATCTTCTGAAATAATTTAAGAAAGGAAGCGTGGAAGATGAAAGCATTAAGAAACTCTTGAATATTAGCTATCTTTAAATGTTATGGTATGTTAATTTTATACATATATGTGTGTATGTCAACTCAAAAAAACTGTTTATACTCAATCTTTATATATTTTCCCCCTATTGAAATAATGTATCTTTTTTGACTCATATAAACAATCAAACATTAGAGCTTATATGTGTAGTACAAATTGAAACATTCTACTCTTATGTAACTATCTGATTTGTGTGGCCAAACCCGATCGAAGTTCTCAGAAATTTGCTTCTACAAACTAAAGGTGAATCACTTTTACCTAAAGTAATACGGTACCTGATTTGTTTCTGGATGCTATTTAGTCTCTTTGTTGAGTCATTTTTTTGGAATGATTTTAATACGTGTGCATTTTGATCCCTCAGCTGGCCATGGCTAAGCATTTGCGATTGGTATGTTTTTTTCTCCACCAAGTCCCTTTATTTGTACTTTTTTTATTGTCCATAATACACTTCTTACTTTTAGATTTGCTAAAATTTAATATAATACCCTTTAGCAATTTGTCGTGCCACTCATTAAATGCATTACTAATTATTACTCATAATGTTATTAGATACACTAATAATGTTTCCTAAATCTGGTCTTATTATTTTCTACTTAGCAGTTGGATTTTTCCTAATTATTTTCCTCTTTATTTTAATATAAACAAGATTTTATGATACTTTGATACTAGCTCCAAATTCTAGGAGAAATTCGGCTCCAATTTGTATTTTAAGCTGCGATTTCACATTGATCTAAGCACCAACTTTGATGTATGTTGTACTTTGAGAAAATTATACTCCCTCCGTCCCCGCCAATTCTTTACACTTTTCTTTTTTGGGTGTCCTTCTCAATTGTTTACATTACCCAAAATAGTAAAAATTATATATTATAAAAAGTCTGCACCTTATTATTTTAATATTTATACATCGCCTCATTTTACTTACTTTACTAATACTAATGAATCTTACTCCACTAATACTGCTTTATTCTATCTCCTCTAAACACTCCCGTATTCAGTTATTCAGCAGACCTTTACTCTCTCTCATCTCAACTCTCTCATCTTCCTCTACCAAATCTCCCCCCTTTTGCATGCAAGCTTTAATGGAGTCACAAGTTATCAACGATTTAGCACCATCTTTTGATTCTGAAATAACTCTCTCTTTATCTCCTCCTTCGATTCCCACTACAGATCTTTCCTTCAAATTTGCGGTTGTTGAAGATACTCCTGATAGAATGAAAGCTCAAGTAATGAAATCGGAAGCGATGAGGTTGAAACCTCAAAAACTACGCTTCAATGAGGTGGTTGAAACCGCAGAAACAAAAAAAGTGGATGAGGTTGTTGAAATCGCAGAAATCAAAAAAGCCGGCGAGGTTTTTGAAGCCGCAGAAATCGAGAAGTACGATGATCCGACTGGACCATTAAAGATTTTTCTCTCTCGATTTTACCAGTAATGTATGTAAGATTTCTTCTTATTTTAGTAGCTCGTAAAGTTTGAATTTTTTTTAGCCTTTCTGTATTTTTTTTTGATTTTGAGAACTTGAATAGAGAGTGAAGAAGGGTGTCTTTTGGTGTGGATTTTTGAATTGATGTATATGCTTTTCGATGTGATTTTGATGTCTTCTGGTGTTCCGAATCATGATTAGATAAAACTCATGTTTTTGTTCTGATTATGTGTATGCTATTCTGTGTATGTTGATTAGGTAACACTTATGTTTTTTATTTATGTTTTTGCTTTGTGGATAGTAATATTGAGCTTATGTATTTGATTGTGCGGATGCGTATTTACACAATTAAGCCAATGAATCGATTAATTTATCAATATAATGAAGAAGGAAAAGAAAACACTGTAGGGAGAAGGAGAAGAAAATCAAGGAATAAAAGGATTATAGAGAAGAATAGGAGGAAAAGATGGAAAGGCTTAAAAAATTTACCTTTCTGTTTAAAAATAAAGTTACCAATTATGCAATTTAGCTAGTAGTTAGGACTTGGAACTATGTTAAATGGCTTAAATAAAGTACATAACTTCTATATGATGGAAAAACACAGTAGGGAGAAGGAGAAACAATAAGTTGTTAGATATATTTGTGATGTCATGTCTAATATGTTTCATGTTTATTTTTCAGATCTTAACAAACAGGAAATATCAGTATTTACTGGAATCAGTACTTACTGGAATCAGCACTTACTAGAAGTCAGAACTTAGGTTATCATAAGATGAATATCGGAAGATAGATATCAGAACTTAAGTACGGGAAGATTTACAGTTAAGGAAAGAAGCTGATTTACAGGAAAGAAGATCGAGACTAATACAAAAGAAGATATGTATGGAAAGAGTTAGAGGACTGAAAGAATTCCATAAGATATTTGATTGATCTATTTTAGGAGACAAAATTATATTCCATATCAATTAGAAGTTATCTTGTAACTGTGTACTATATAAACTGTTAGGTCACACCTTCCTTTCCATTCCTATTTTTCCTAGGTGACTTTACCTTGTTTACATTCTTAACATCTTTCAGCTTATGCTTAAGCTGCTTCTTTGTCATTAAGCCTACGTTAACTTCAGTTATCTTTTCCTGTTTTAGTTTGTCAGAAATTAATTCCTCTTTAACTTCTGATTTCTCAGTATCAGACTTTACAGCTACAAACTTAACAGGTTTTAACTTTGACTTTTGTTTAACAACTATAGGCTTAATTTCTACAGTTCCGTTATCATTCTTATCATCTCCATAACCTAAGCCTTCTTTCCAGTTTCCACTACTTAACAAATTCTGAGTTGTTCTACCAGAGTTAGTCCAAGTCCTGATAATCTCTCTTTCCTTTTCTAACTCAGTTTTTAGAGATTCATTCATTTTAAGTACTTCATCCCTAACATAGAAAGCATCATCTCTATCTTTCTGAGTTTGATGGAACATGACTAACTCTTTTTCTAAATAATCATTCCTCTTTTTACAAGCAAGATTTTCAGAAGTTAATCTTTCACATGTTAAAGTTTGATCTCTATAACTAATGAACATGGTTTTAAGATATCTTCTCAACTCATTAATGTCATCAGTATGAAATGCATAAGTAGTTTGAGGTACCTTTAACTCAGCAGCTTCAAAACTACTATCAACATTTGCCATCAAGGCATAGTTCACCTCACTTTCAGAATCTGAAGTGTCTGTCCAACTTTTCTTCTTTGTGACAAGAGCCTTGCCTTTTTCACTCTTCACTTTCTTGCAATCAGGAGATATGTGGCCTTTCTCACCACAGTTGTAGCATTTGACATTTGTATAATCTCCTCTGTCAGACTTCCCTCCTTTGCCTTCAGATTTTCTGAAATTCTTCTTATCAGAACTTGCACTTTTCCTGGAAAACTTCTTTCCCTTTCTAAACTTTCTGTATGCAATCCTTGTGATTCCTTTCACCATAAGAGCATACAACTTCATCATCTCTTCATCAGCATCCATCTCAGGCAAGCTTTCAGTTTCTGAGTCATCATCAATTTCAGAACTTGATGACTCAGTATCAGACTTTGTGACGAGCGCTTTTCCCTTGCCTTTCCTTGAGGTAGCTACCTTGGGGGATTCTTCCTTAGCCTTAAGAGCAACTGTCCTTGACTTTCCTCCTTTCCTCTTACTTCTTTGTTCCATCTCAAGTTCATGAGTCTTGAGCATCCCATAAATTTCATCAAGAGTTGTTTCTTCAAGATTATAGCTGTCTCTTATAATTGTGGCCTTCAAATCCCAACTTTCAGGAAGAGCTAACTGAAATTTAAGACTTGAATCTTCAAGATCATACTCCTTATCAACTAGTGACAAATCATTCAAGAGTTTGACAAATCTGTCATATAAATCAGTCAATGACTCATTAGGCTTTGAGTCAAAGTGTTCATACTCTTGAGTGAGTATAGTCTTCCTGTTCTTCTTAATCGAATCAGTTCCCTGGCATCTTGTCTCCAAGGCATCCCATATCTCCTTTGCAGTCTTGCAGTTAATTACCCTGTTTGACATTACATTATCAATGACACTATGCAGCAAGTGTCGTACCTTAGCATCCTTAGCAATTGATGCGATATCTTCAGCAGTGTAATCACTCTTCTCCTTTGGTACAGACTTTGCTGCTTCACCTGCAACTACAACATCGAGTTTTGTTGGCTTGTGAGGTCCTTCATTGATTCTATCAAGATATTCTGGATCTGTAGCTTCTAGAAACATAGTCATCCTCACTTTCCATATGGGATATTCAGATGGTTTCAGTATAGGAACTCTAATAGCCTCATATCGACTATGGATTTGAGTCTTTGGAGGTTCTTCAGTTTTGGTGGGCTTGGTTGGAGTTTCTACTTCAGACATGATTGTTTTTGGATCTTAAACTGTTTGTGTGTTAAAAGATAGGCTCTGATACCACTTGTTAGGTCACACACACTGTAGAAGGGGGTTGAATACAGTGTATAGCACAATCAAATCGAATTCAAAGAACACAAGTAATATAAAACAAACTTTATTAAACTCTGTTATAATGTATAACTGTCCTCTCTCAGTGATGAACAAATATCACGAGAGCTGCTAGGGTTATAATGAATAATATTCTCGATAATGATAACACATATAGTGTAAACCCTATGTCTGTGTTTATATACTACACAATTACAAGATAATCACTAATTGATATGGAATATAATTCTGCTTCCTAAAATATATCAATTAGTTATCTTTTCTTCCAAGTATTCCATTCTTCACAAAATTCCTTCTTCATGCATATCTCTTCTTACATTTGTCTTGATCTTCTTTCCTTTCAATCAGCCGCCTTTCTTATCTGAAAGTTTCCTTTAAGTCCTGATATTATCTCATGATAAATATCTCCTGAACCTTAAGTACTGATAACTTAAGCTCTGACTTCAGTATAAGTGCTGATTTCAGTTAAGTACTGATTTGTCCTGTTTAAGTAAGATCTGAAAACTAAACACAAATCATATTAGACATGACATTATCAAATATATCTAACATAAACACAGACATAGGTTTACATTATATGTGTTATCATTATCGAGAAGATCATACATTGTAACTGTTGACGGAGGAATTTGGGAACAACAAAATTTGAGGTTAGTAGCCGGAAACAAGATCTGTGATGGCAGTTCTTCGTCGGAAACGTGAACAGTAACCGGCGGATCCGATGAACAGTATTTGTCGGAAAAGATGAACAATGTTTGGTAGTGGTGATTATTGGGGGCTGAGATTGCTTAGGGTTAGTGGTGGCTCCTTTGCGCTCTCGCTTCTGACCCCTTACAATGTGCCTACGTACCCCTATTTATAGGGGATCAAGCCCACGTAGTTCTTGGGGAACAAGAAACCTAATGGGCTTAGATTTCTTATCCCGAGGCCCAATGGGAAACCCACTGGAAACCGTCTTCTACTAGCTTTAGGAATGTCCGCCGATGAGGCCCAACCACAAAGGCCCAAGGCTCGTCCGCGGCTTCGAGACTTCACGGATGAGGCATCTCCCTGGCCAAGGATAACCCTCCGCTACCAGCTGTTTCTCTAATTCGTGGACGCAGGTATAGCCGTGGTTCACCCCAAATGTTAGACACATCCTTGTCCCCCGATAAGGAGCCCCTACCAGATTTCAGGACAAGTGATCCCAAGCTTTTGGGTGCAAAGTGCTACATACTCCAAAGTCTCCCAACGAGGACACCCGTTGACTACAGAGACAGAGCTCCCAAAGCACACACCAGATTTCACCCCACATCCCCAATGAGGACACCCATTGACTACAGGAGGAGGCCTTCAGTCTAGTCATACCCCCGGAGGTCTCTGACCACGGACACCGCCTTTCCTGTAGATATGCTACAGGAAGGAGTTCTTCAATAGAGTACCTGCATCAAATAGGTTAGTAACAACATTCTCCATCTTCCTTGAGTCTTCCAGAGAATCCATCCAAGCAGCACATAAAAGTTGCATTTATATGTCAAGTAGAAGTTGAGGGCGCGCCCTTACATCTCTGCCTGTTGGCGCCGCCCTGTGTCACCAGCCTGTAGTCTCTTTTTATATCATTCTATATCACAGACGCGCCCTAAACTGTTCATCTTTAGGACTCGCTCCAATTCTGTCCAAGCCAACGAGCAAGTCTACCAAAGCAATCATGTCCAAACAACCCGTCCAAAGATCCTTTCTTGCTCAAGGCGCGCCCTAAGGCTCACTACACTACAGGTTTCAATTAAGAACATTCTCTCCTCCTTCTCGAAAACTGGGCGCGCCTCCTCCACCTGTTGGAAGGCGCGCCTTTAAGGCATGATAACCACAACCGTCAATCAGCTATTCAATCAATGGGGCGCGTTCTTAGGGCGCGCCTTCTTTTTTATGGAAAGTCAATCTTATCTTTTCCTAGATTTAGGCGTTTCTCCTTCGATTTTGCCTATTTTACCAATCTCAATCTGAATATTGTTTATACCAATTTTTGGGCATAACAACTACCCCCCAAATTCCATATGTCATTGAAAATGGGATTGGAATTTTTCTCATCCTTATTAAAATCCGTATAAATAAATCTTCCAACACTTTTTACAGGGCGCGCCCTGCATAGCAGAGGGCTTTTATATACTCAATATTCTTATTTTCCATGCATTCTAGATTGATGCCAGCCTTATAAGGCGCGCCTTCAAGAGGGCGCGTCTTAAAATTTGAAATAATTTGAAACGGTTTTCCTTATTCTTCGGGAATCGTGGCTGACATGGTAGTTTTAACAGTTGTCCTTTTCACCTATAAATACAAGTCACCGTCAGTCATTTTCATTTTTACTTTTACCTTCTCTCTTATTTCACCCCCTTTTCCTTTTCAAAGTTCCACCACTGGCGGCACTACTCTTCTGCTCGGAATCCTATCTCTCGGCCACCTTTTCTCCAGTTTTTTCCGATCATTCTCTTCTCCATTCGAAAAGGTACGTAAAGCTTCTTCCTTTTTTGAATTTCATTGCATAGATCACATTGCATGCTACATTGTCCTTTCAACTTCCTTCACTATTCTTGATGATATGCATAAAATGATGTATATATCTGTGTATGTATATTGTATATGCATGATTAGTTGTTCTAGATCCAAAATCATTGGATCTCCTTCTCAATTTTATGTTTCTGGGAATCCCAAACGTTTATTCTCAAAATTAGAAGTATACGCCCTATGATAAGGCGCGCCTCTTTCTTGACACGAGGCGCGTCCCCTTTATTTTTAGCTATGCCATTGTCATCTAATCTGCTAGTCTTTATATATATTTTTTACTTATTATTATTTAATAGAATAGGGCGCGCCTTCTTAGTATATGGCTCGCCTTGCCCTTCTTTTAAGTCTATCCCTACCTTTTCTGTTTCCTTCATTCTTTCGTATCTCATTCTTTCGTATTGAGCGCGCCCTCAACATTTCTTTTGGTTTTCTTGACAGCTGGAAGGCGAGGGCGCGTCCTCTCCTTTTCACCCTTTCAAGAATTTTCTCACCAATTTGGGGATTTATTCGCCCCCAAACACTTACTTCGATCCTCAACCTCCAAACGCCCACCACACTCCTGAATTTCTGAACCGGGTGGCGCGCCTTCTTCAGGATTCTAAAGAGGGTACCTTGATGGCAGATTCCTCAGATAACTCATCCACGGATAATACTCTATTATCTCGTAGGAAAGGCAAGCAGAAGCTGGTCCAAAAGGATAGATCTCCAATCCCAGATAGGACAGAGCTGGACGATGATGATTGGTTCGAGAGTTTGAACGCTGATAGATATAGGGGCATTGAGAGGGGCGTCAACGTAGGAGCAGGACCCTCTAAAGTATCCTATAGGACTGTATCCCCAAGTCCGTCTCCCAACACACAGAGGGCGCGCCTACGTCTCCCGTTCCTGAGGGCGCGCCTGAAGCAAGTGCGTCCCCTCTTCGTGATGAAGAAAATTTCTTTGATGAAGACTCCTTCCAATTTTCCACTTCTCCTGAACCTTCTCCAATCCCTTTTCACCACTGGGAAGTTTCTGATAGTGAATTGGATTTTGACTGGGATGAATTTGAACCATGCACTGAAGCTGTGAAGAAGCGTTTTAGGAAGGAGCATGGGAAGCTTTTCTGCGTTGGCCTGTCCTCAGCTTGTTCAGATGAGCAACTGGGATGGCTTATGGAATTTTATGACATGGAGGGCATATGGGCGCGCCCTTTAAGCATGATGCGGCCCCATATCTTTAATTATGGGAGAAACTTTAAAATTCCCAGAATGGTGACCAGCCCCAAGCTGGTATCTTTGGGTATAGGCGCGCCCTTACATCCCTACCTTAGGGAAGTGATAGAACTGTACGACGTGGCTCCACTCCAACTTTCTCCCAACAGCTACAAGTTTATCCTGGCTCTGTTCATCCTCTATATGGACCTGGGTTTCCCTCAACCGTCAATGGCAGAAGTTGCTTATTTTTTCAATCTAAGAAAATCTGACCATGGGTACTACTATTTGGTGGTGGACAAGCAGCACAACAAGAAGGGTTTTTCCTCTGGCAAGCTTAGCCATGAAAAAGGTTGGAAGGAAAACTTCTTCTACCTGTACGACGTTCCCAGAATAAGGATAATATTTAACAAGTCACCAAGTAAGGGCGCGCCCTTTCGTTTCTTTCCTTGCGTTATTTCTATGCTTTTTCTTTCCTTTTCTCATCCTTATACTTTTTCAGACAGACCAGCATCAAAACCCCTTAAAGGTGAGCCCAAAAAACGAGCTGAAGCCCTCCTTAGGGTGGCTACTGACAGGTGGAACTTAAAAACCTTAGTCACTCGAACCAACTTGACGCGAGTAGGAATCCTTTCTGACCAAGTAGGAGTGAAGTGCAAATATGTAAAGTTCAGGAAGGGTGCCCCTGTTTCTCGTGTTATTGACTCAGACAGTGAAGAAGGAGCTGAAGAAGAAGAAGAAGAAACAGAGGATGGCTCCTTACAAGGCCAAGATCCTTCAGGTTCATTCACTATGAAAATCAAAAGGCGCGCCCTTTCACTATTGGTGCGTCCTGCTTCTCTTTTGTTAACTCTTTTCTGTCGATAAAAACTTCTGTTTATTCAATCTTTCCACGTCTTCAGAGGGCGCACCCTTTTACTCTAGGCGTAACATTTTACACATGTTTACCAATGTTGTCTTTATCAACTGCTTTTATTTAGTGCTCCATTCCACATACTTAACTGTCATGCTTAACTAATATATCTTATGTTTTGTGCAGAAATGGCACCTCCAAGAATCCCCAAGTCTTTTGGGGCGCGCCCTGGTGACAAGCCTAGGCCCAAGGCAAAGAAGGACGCTCCTGCAGCACAGACGTCTGTTCCAACTTCTGCCTCCATTCCTCAAACGGCACCTGCTCAAAAGATGCCCATCATTGATCTTACAGAAAAGCAGGGCGCGCCTAAGAGGCATAGAGCAGAGGACGCGCCCTCTGGCTCTTCTGTCGCCTTGAATGCTCTCGGCCCCATGGGTTCTCTTTATGTTTCGGATGAGGAAGTGGAGCAGTGGCAGGCCATGGACTTAGGGGATGCTGCTTGTGCTTCTATAAAGGCATCTTGCCAACTATTCATCCATTCTACTCGAGTGGTGGACAAGCTACTGGAAGAGGGGGCGCGCCTAGAGAGGCTTCAAGGCGACAACAATATTTTGAGGAACACCCTCAAAGACAAGGACTTTCTTCATGCCAAAGACATTAAAGCTAAGGATTCTGAGATCTCTTTTCTCAAGGATGAGGTGGCCAATCTTACTTCTCAGCTAGAGATTGCCAACAAAAAGGCTTCCTCTCTCCATACTGAGCTGGGTGCAGCCAACTTGAGGATTGAGTATTTAGAGGAGCAACAGAAACTAGGCTGGCCTGATGAGAAGAGGGAAATATCTGATGAGGCATTTGCCAATAGTTTTCACTTCTACAGAGTGGGCTTTGTGGCCAATGATCCTGACTACTCCTTTGAGAAGTTTGGGGAGAAGACTATTTCTGAGATGGTGGAATTCAAAAAAGAGCATGCTGCTGAAATCAAGGCAAGGAGGATAGAACTTGGGCTGGAGGAGGAAGAAAATGAGGGCGCGCCACAAGAGGAGGCCTCCAAGGACGCACCTGAAGTTGATCCCACTGTTCCTCTTCAAACCATTCCTTCAACAGACCAGTCTCAAGGCGCGCCTTGATTATTTACAGCTTTAAATTTCAAATACTTATGAGGAGCCACCCCTCTTTTGATGCTGTGCAAAGTTGTATGACTTAGTTTTCTGCTACTCTCTTATTCTTGTATGTATGACTCGTCGTTAATTTCATTTTTACTCAAAAATTTGTTAAGGCACTTTGATTTTTTCCTTGGCGATCATATGTTTCCATGGAGTATGTTACTATATGGCGTGCCCTTTAACATATTTTTAGTGTAATTAATTTTTGTGTGATCTCAAAGTTTGTCATTGTGTTTCTTTCTTCGTAGTGTTCAGATATAAGGGCGCGCCATATTTCCGATAATATGTACTTTTTCCTTTCCATTAGTACCTTTGCAATATTTTAATTGTCTTATTAGTCCAAAGGCGCGCCTTAGTTTGGGGGGCTTTTGCCTTAGTCTTATTTTGCTGGCCATGTGCATTTATTTCCTTCATCTTCTTTTACTATGTCTGTCTTGATTATAAAGCAGGAACTATCAGATAGGGCGCGCCTCTACATAGAGCGCGCCATTGATGTTTTTCAGATGAGAATTTCCATGTCAAGCAAATATAGTAATTTTTGAAGTAACTTTTTTCCTTTATTGATAATGCGCTCTAGTGTGTAAATTACATCAGTCCCATGGCTACAATGCTCTATGGGGAAATTATTTGAAATTTTTTCTTCCTTCCGCTAGTTCCTAGGTTCGCAGTCACATGTACTACCCCCCTAAGCTAGGAGGAATTTATTTGCTACTAGCCTATTACATAAGAATCAAAACAAGAAAATAAGGGGGACACAACCACACCCTACTGATAATACTTCCGCAAATGTTCTGCATTCCATGCTCGATGAATAAGTTTACCATCCAGATCTTCCAAGCGATAAGTCCCTTTCCAGAGTATAGCTTTAACTTTGTACGGTCCTTCCCAATTAGCTCCAAGCACCCCGTGCTGAGCTATCTTAGTGTTAGGCATAACCTTTCGCAACACGAGATCTCCAACCTTGAACGGTACGAATTTTATTTTTTTATTAAAATACCTTGCGACCTACCTCTGTTGGTACGCATCGAGTTTCAATTGAGCGTTTGCCCGAGCTTCATCTAATAGATCCAAGTGGAGCCTCTGGTTAACTTCCGCATCTTCCTCGATGAACGCATCTCTCCGTAGAGATCCTGCTCCTACCTCCACGGGAACCATGGCCTCATACCCATAGGTCAGCAGAAAAGGGGTTTCACCTGTGATCGACCTAGGTGTCGTGTTGTAAGACCAAAGGACCATAGGCATCTCTTCCGGCCAATCCCCTTTTTTCTCTTCTAACTTTGCCTTCAAGGTATGTTTTATGATTTTGTTTATGGCTTATGTCTGACCATTACTTTGCGGATGATAAACCGCGGCGAAGTCTTTTTTTATCTTCAAGTCTTCACAAAGCTTCCTTAACTCTTTACTATCAAATTGCTTTCTATTGTCTGAGATGAGTTTGTAGGGAATACCAAACCTGCATACTATGGAATTAAACACAAAATCCCTTATCTTCTTTGCCATGATCGTGGCTAGTGGCATAGCCTCTGCCCATTTGGTGAAGTAGTCCACAGCCACCACGGCGTATTTCACACCCCCCTTTACTTTGGGTAACTCTCCAATGAGATCAATTCCCCACATGGCAAAAGGCCAGGGACTTGTTAATGAGGTAATGGTGGATGTCGGGGTGTTGGAATAGTTGGCGAACCGCTGGCAATGATCACAAGCACGGACAAAATTGAAAGCATCTTCCCTCATAGTCGGCCAGTAGTACCCTTGTCTGAGCACTTTTAATGCCAAAGAACCACCCCCCGAGTGATTGCCACAAATCCCTTCGTGTACCTCTCTGAGAATATAATTTCCTTCTTCCATATCCACACAACGTAACAATGGCTGGTTAAATCCTCTCTTGTATAGTACCCCGTCATATTCGACATACTTTGCAGTTTGGTACCGAAGGCGTCGAGCCTGCAGTTTATCCTCTGGTACAACCCCTGTTTGAATATAGTTATGGATGGGGGTCATCCAGCTTTCTTGTAGGAGTTCTTGCATTTGAAATACCTCCACCTCCGGGATGCTTGGAATTTCCTGGACTCCCAAAGGGATTTGTCCAAGTTGAACGCTGTCCATTTATGAACCCATCTTGGCCAAAGCATCCGCATTACTATTCTCTTCTCGCGGGACACTTTCTAGTTTGGCACTTGAAAATTTTTCTAGTAGGCGTTTTGCACATCTCATATATAGCTCTATCCGCGGTCCCCGGGCTTGGAATCCTCCGTTGACCTGGTTCACAACTAATTCGGAATCACTCCGAACTATCAAATTCACGGCCCCTACCTCTAGAGCTAATTTCAGACCGTTGATCAAGGCTTCATACTCAGCATCATTGTTGGTAGCATAAAACTTGAAATGGATAGCACTCATCAAGCAGTGCCCCTCCGGAGTGATCAAGACTATCCCGACACCTGACCCGTTGTTGTTTACGGCCCCGTCCACATGTAATGTCCACCAAGGGTGGGGGAGTTCCTGCTTCTTTTCATCCTGATGACTTTCTTGTGAGGTTGGTTCTGCCAGCACTATGGCCTTATCATCAACTTCTTCATCAAACTCAAGTACGAAATCAGCCAACGCTTGTCCTTTGATTGCCGCGCGAGGATAATATTCCAAATCGAATTGCCCTAGCTCCACGGCCCATTTTAACATTCTCCCTGATGATTCAGGTTTATGTAGAATATGCTGGAGCGGATAAGCGGTGCGGACTTCTATTCGGTGAGCCTGAAAATACGGTCTTAGCTTTCGTGCCGCAAGAATAAAAGCGTACACTAGTTTTTTCATGCTGGTATACCTGGTTTCCGCGTCCAACAACCTTTTGCTTACATAGTATACAGGCCACTGGTGGCTTGCCTCTTCCTTTACCAATACGGCACTGACAGAATATTCAGACACTGCCAAGTACAGAATCAATGTTTCTCCGTCTTCTGGCTTGGCCAACATCGGAGGATTTCCCAGTTGTTCTTTGATTTTCAGAAAAGCTTCTTCACAGTCCGGGGTCCACAGAAAGTCCTTCCCTCTCCCTTTGATTGCTTTGAAGAATTCTTTGCACCTATCCGACGACTTTGACACAAATCGATTTAGGGCCGCGATTCTTCCTGTCAGACTCTGTACCTGTTTAACGCTGGTGGGAGATTTCATGTCTAGCAGAGCTTTTATCTTCGCCGGGTTAGCTTCAATCCCCCGGTGGTTGACCATAAATCCCAAGAATTTCCCCGACTCTACGCCGAACACGCACTTCTGTGGGTTTAGTTTCATCCTATATTTTCTCAGAATATGGAACATTTCGGTTAAGTCGGTGACGTGATCTTCCGCCCTTTTCGACTTCACGAGCATGTCATCCACATACACTTCCATAGTTTTCCCAATCTGCTTCTTGAACATTTTGTTTACCAACCTTTGATAAGTGGCACCGGCGTTGATCAGACCAAATGGCATTCCGATATAGCAGTAGAGCCCTCTATCAGTAATGAAAGAGGTGTGCTCCTGGTCAGGCTCATACATAGGGATCTGGTTATACCCGGAGTATGCGTCCATGAAGCTGAGCAGAGCATGTCCTGTCGTGGCGTCGACCAACTGATCAATTCTCGGTAGGGGAAAACTATCTTTTGGGCATGCTTTATTCAGGTCGGTGAAGTCCACGCATGTTCTCCATTTGCCGTTGGGCTTTTTTACCAACACCGGGTTTGCCAGCCATTCTGGGTAGAAAGATTCTCGAATCAGTCCGACGTCTAGGAGCCTCTCTACTTCCTCTGCTAGGGCTATTGCTCTCTCTCCGCTTACGGCCCTTCGCTTTTATCGAACTCCCCTATGCTTGGGGTCGATATTCAATTGATGGCACATTACTTCTGGATCAATCCCCACCATATCAGAATGGCTCCATGCAAATACATCAAGGTTTGCCAACAGAAAAATTGAAAGACCTTCCTTTAACTTTGGTGCCAATTGGGACCCTATTCTCAGAACCTTACTCGGGTGTTTTTTGTCAACAGGGATTTCGATTGTATCTTCTGCTGGCCCCATCTTTTCCGTCTGCATTGGTATCCGGGGATCCAAGTCAGGGGAATCATAGATCTCCTAGTCTTGTAGAGGGGGTGCATCCCCTTTAGGGGGTGTGCCTTGCGTAGTGGAGTCATCAACAAGGGGAAAGGCATCACCCTGTTCGAGACTTTAGAAAACATCGAATCTCCCTTCTAAACGTTCCCCATGGAAATCTGCTTGGACTATGGTATCCATCGCCTCCTCTTCTTGCAACATCTCAATTCTGATTATGTCTTCCAAGTGTAACATTGTCTGGGGCAACTCAGAGGAATATTCTTCTTCTTGCTCAACAAAATAGTGGACTCAGATTTCCTCGGTTGGTTGCTCAATGCTTTTCTCCCTATCCCTATCTGGAGTATCATCGGCGTGGGAGTCTCTTCTGAAACCTTTCATTGCCTGCCTGTAGCACTCCCGTGAGTCATACTGGGAACCCTTTATACTTCCCACTCCCTTTGGCGTTGGAAATTTGATAGTTAGGTGATGAATTGAAGTGATGACTCTCATCTCCCGCAGAAAAGGTCGTCCCAATAACACGTTGTGGGACGATTCCTGATTCAGGACCTTAAATTCAAGCATATTTTTTACCGTTAGTGGGCTTTCTCCCAGTGTACATGGAAGCCGGATCGACCCCATGACTCTAACTCCTGCACCTGAAAAACCATAGACCCACGAGTCTTCCCCCGACATATCCTGTTCAGGCAGTCCCATCTTTTTGAAGGTGCTGTGATAGAGGATGTTTGCTGAGCTTCCATTATCCACGAAGGCTCTATGGACATTCTTTGTTCCGATTTGTATGGAAATAACCAGCGTATCATTGTGGGGATAATGTACCCATCGGGCATCTATTTCTCTAAAAGTGATATCCATGGATTCACCCTTAAACACCTTGGGTGGCCGAGTTTCCACCCTATGAATATCTGTGAGAGGCCTGAACCGGGCTTCCCTAGCGTATTTTTCCAAGGCTCGATTGCTGCATTCCATTCCAGGATCTCCCCCGTAGATTTTTCGGATACTGCCATCCCTGACAAATTTATTTTCTTCCAGGGTACCATTATTTGTCCCGCGTGGAGCTCGCCTTTCCTCTTCCCTTATCCTGTCATCCTTGTGCTTCCTTACTTCCTTGACTACCCATTCTCCGAGGTATCCTTCCTTGATAAGCGCTTCAATTTCATCTTTTAAATGTCGGCACTCATGCGTGTTATGTCCACATGATTTATAATATTCACAATATTTTTTCTTTTCTTTGCTTTGCCACGATGATAAAGCTTCAGGTTTTCTAAATAGCCCTTTATTTCTGTTTACCTCGTAGATATGATCGATAGATGCGACCAAAGGTGTGTACCGGCTTGTCCTGTAGTCATAGTTTGAGGGAGGGCTCCATCCCCTCCTTGTACTTGCTGTATTTACCCGGTCTGGGCTTCGACTATCCCTTCGGTATCTCGGGCTTGGGGACCTATCCCTCTTCCTTCCTTTGTTTCTCTGACTCGACTGTGAAGTCGGTTGTACATCTGCCAAAGACTGTTCTATGGCTTTAAAGGATTCCGCCAAAGGGAAGACATCTGCGAGAATGGCCGGATCTTTCCCTTGCAAGTGCTTCCAAAAATCTGAACCAACCCTTAATCCTGCGATCATGAAGCTTTTTAAGGCTTCGTCCGATGGTCCCCTCATGCTAGTAGATTCAGCGTTGAACCTTTTGAAGTATGATGTCAAGCTTTCATTTTCCCTTTGCCCAATATTGGCAAAAGTTGTGACAGAGGGCGCGTATCTCACCGCGGCTTGGAACTTGGTTTAGAACAAATTCTTCATCTGATCCCACGAGGTGATCACCCCTGGCCCGAGCTTTTGGAACCACTGCTGAGCACTTTCTCTAAAGGTTTCCGCCAAGAGACGACATCGAGCCAAGTCCGGAACTTGGTACACATCCATCTCTATATTAAAACGACCCAGGAATTCCACCGGATCTGAGTTTCCGTGGAAATGGAGATCGCTAGTAGTGTTGCGATACCCGGTCGGCAATTGTGCCTCTCTTACCGTTGCCGAGAATGGGGAAGGGATTTCGGCTCTAGCCGTCATCCTGCCTTCGAGGTGGTTAAGTAGCCTTTTTAGATCTCCTATATTGAAAGTTCCCACGCCAGGAATGGTCTGCGTTTGAGGTTGTGGACCTTGGGGTTGCAATGGAGGTGTTTCCACTTGATTCCCCCCGGGAGGAGCTTGCTGCTGGTTCGCATTCTGGGCGTCTTCGGGTATTATGGTTATTTCAGGATTTCGTTCTTGGTTTCTCCCTTGACTCCCTTCTCCACCTTGGCCGCGGCCCCGGACTGTACCGCGGTTATAGTTTTCTACATCATGTTCCACGTAATCATAGCCATCTGCTTGGTTATTCCAGCGGGAATCATTTTGACCGCGGTAGTTGCCACGATGGTATCCGTCTAAATATCTACCTCGGCCTCCACCTCTTCCTCTCCATTGAGGCCTTCTCCAGCGATCGTTTCCATACCCACGTCCATATCGATCCTGCGATCTGTGGGAGGAGCTCTCTCATGATCGCGGTGCCGCTCCCGATTTTCCTGGGGATTCGGGGGCATACGCGTTGGATCGCGGTGCCGCTCCCGATTTTCCTGGGAATTCAGGGGCACACGCGTTGGATCGCGGTGCCGCTCCCGATTTTCCTGGGAATTCAAGGGCACATGCGTTGTATCATGGGGCGTCACATCTCCGCGATCAGCTTCTTTCTGCCATTCAAGTAACACCATTCTCAAATCATCATCGCCCAAGCGAATCCTCAAGCGATCTTTCAGAGCTGCGAAACTTCGTTGCTGATTCTCCGACATCGACTCCTCCTGTCGGTGTTCCTCGAGACTACGTCCAGAGCGGTGCGGATGGGTGGCTCCCCGGGTATCTGTCCGTAGAATTTCCCGTCCATCAGCATCTTCTTCCACTAGCTCAATGATTCGGCACACGCCCTCTTTCAGTGTGGCCATGGCCGGCCGAGATATCCCTATCTGTCATGGGTGCTTTTCCAGGTGCCTGAGCCGCTCGGTTATGGCGAAGACCCCTCCTGCCCTTGCGCCGTTCCACGGTGCTCAACCTTGAATCGAAACCATTCAAAGCATCGCCCATGCGATATAATTGTTCCAACAAGTCGGCGTTGCTGATGAGCACAGGTGGCTGTCCTCCAACGTCCGGTGTGGGACGGTCAGTCATTGGCGGAACGTGGGGTTCATATTCATAGCCATAATCGGAATCTTCTTCAGAACTTCCATCGTAAAAACTTCCATCGTGATATTGAGACATCCTTCCTCTCAGATGTAGATCTTGTTCGGCCCCTCCTTTTAGCGCCAATTTGTTGATGGAGGAATTTGGAAACAACAAAACTTGAGGTTAGTAGCCGGAAACAAGATCTGTGATGGCAGTTCTTCGTCGGAAACGTGAACAGTAACTGGCGGATCCGATGAACAGTATTCTTCGGAAAAGATGAACAGTGTTTGGTAGTGGTGATTATTGGGGGCTGAGATTACTTAGGATTAGTGGTGGCTCCTTTGCGCTCTCGCTTTTGACCCCTTACAATGTGCCTACGTACCCCTATTTATAGGGGATCAAGCCCACATAGTTCTTGGGGAACAAGAAACCTAATGGGCTTAGATTTCTTATCCCGAGGCCCAATGGGAAACCCACTGGAAACCGTCTTCTACTAGCTTTAGGAATGTCCGCCGATGAGGCCCAACCACAAAGGCCCAAGGCTCGTCCGTGGCTTCGAGACTTCACGGATGAGGCATCTCCCTGGCCAAGGATAACCCTCCGCTACCAGCTGTTTCTCTAATCCGTGGACGCAGGTATAGCCGTGGTTCACCCCAAATGTTAGACGCATCCTTGTCCCCCGATAAGGAGCCCCTACCAGATTTCAGGACAAGTGATCCCAAGCTTTTGGGTGCAATGTGCAGGATACTCCAAAGTCTCCCAACGAGGACACCCGTTGACTACAGAGACAGAGCTCCCAAAGCACACACCAGATTTCACCCCACATCCCCAATGAGGACACCCATTGACTACAGGAGGAGGCCTTCAGTCCAGACATACCCCTGGAGGTCTCTGACCACGGACACCGCCTTTCCTGTAGATATGCTACAGGAAGGAGTTCTTCAATAGAGTACCTGCATCAAATAGGTTAGTAACAACATTCTCCATCTTCCTTGAGTCTTCCAGAGAATCCATCCAAGCAGCACATAAAAGTTGCATTTATATGTCAAGTAGAAGTTGAGGGCGCGCCCTTACATCTCTGCCTGTTGGCGCCGCCCTGTGTCACCAACCTGTAGTCTCTTCTTATATCATTCTATATCACAGAGCGCGCCCTAAACTGTTCATCTTTAGGACTCGCTCCAATTCTGTCCAAGCCAACGAGCAAGTCTACCAAAGCAATCATGTCCAAACAACCCGTCCAAAGAGCCTTTCTTGCTCAAGGCGCGCCCTAAGTCTCACTACACTACATGTTTCAATTAAGAACATTCTCTCCTCCTCGAAAACTGGGCGTGCCTCCTCCACCTGTTGGAAGGCGCGCCTTTAAGGCATGATAACCACAACCGTCAATCAGCTATTCAATCAATGAGGCACGTTCTTAGGGCGCGCCTTCTTTTTTATGGAAAGTCAATCTTATCTTTTCCTAGATTTAGGCGTTTCTCCTTCGATTCTGCCTATTTTACCAATCTCAATCTGAATATTGTTTATACCAATTTGTGGGCATAACAGTAACCTAACAGCTCTCGTGATATTTATTCGTCACTGAGAGAGAACAGTTCCATTGTAACAAAGCTTATTATATTGAATATATCTGTTTACTGTTACTTGTGTTCAAAATCGATTTGATTGTATTCTACACTGTATTCAACCCCCTTCTACAGTGTTGTGTGACCTAACAATTGGTATCAGATCTTAACTGTTAACACACATACAGTAAAGATCTAAACAATCATGTCTGAAGAAGCAGAAAATCCAACCAAGCCCACCAAAACTGAAGAAACTAAAAACACTCAAATCCACAGTCGATATGAGACTATTAGGGTTCCCATACTGAGACCTTATGAGTACCCCATATGGAAAGTGAAGATGGCTATGTTTCTGGAAGTTACAGATCCTGAATACCTTGACAGAATTAATGAAGGACCGTATAAGCTAACCAAGCTCTCTGTTGTAGTTGCAGATCAGCCAGCAAAGACTATACCAAAGGAGAAAAGTGAATATACAGCTGAAGATATCTCATCCATTGCCAAGGATGCAAAAGTAAAGCATTTACTGCATAATGCCATTGATAATGTCATGTCAAATAGGGTAATTAATTGCAAGACTGCAAAGGAGATATGGGATGCTTTGGAGACAAGATGCCAGGGAACTGATGCAATCAAGAAGAACATGAGGACTATACTCACTCAAGGGTATGAGCACTTTCACTCAAAAGGTGATGAGTCATTAACTGACTTATATGACAGGTTTGTCAAACTCTTGAATGATCTGTCACTGGTGGACAAGGAATATGATCTTGAAGATTCAAATCTAAAATTCCTTTTAGCTCTTCCTGAAAGTTGGGATTTGAAGTCTACTACTATAAGAGACAACTATGCTCTTGATGGTACTACTCTTGATGAAATTTATGGTATGCTCAAGACTTATGAACTTGAGATGGATCAAAGAAGCAAGAGATATGGGAGAAAGTCAAGGACAGTTGTTCTTAAGGCTGAGGAAGAATTCCTCAAAGTGGCTGTCTCAAAGTAAGGCAAAGGAAAGGCTCTCATCATAAAGTCTGATTCGGAATCATCAAGTTCTGATGATGATGATTCAGAAACTGAAAGTTTACCTGAAATAGATGCTGATGAAGAGGTGATGAAATTGTGTGCTCTTATGGTGAAGGGTATCACAAAGATAGCCTACAGGAAATTCAGAAGGGGAAATAAGTTTTCCAAGAAAGGTGGAAGTACTGATAAGAAATGTTTCAGAAAATCTGAAGGCAAAGGTGCAAAGTCTGATAAAGGAGATAACTCAAATGTCAAATGCTACAACTGTGGTGAAAGAGGCCACATATCTCCTGACTGCAGAAAGGAAAAAGTGACAAAGGCAAGGCACTTTTCACAAAGAAGAAAAGCTGGACAGACACTTCAGATTCTGAAGATGAGGTGAACTATGCCTTGATGGCAAATGCTGATGGCAGCCCTGAAACTGCTGAATTGAAGGTACCTCAAACAACTTATGCCTTTCATACTGATAATATTACTGAATTGAGATCATATCTTAAAATCATGTTTATTAGTTACAAAGATCAAACTTTAACATTTGAAAGATTAACTTCTGAAAATCTTGCTTATAAGAAAAGGAATGATTATTTAGAAAAGAGTTAGTTATGTTCCAACAAACTCAAAAAGAGAGAGATGATGCTTTTTATGTTAGAGATGAATTACTAAAATTGAATAAATATCTCAAAACTGAGTTAGAAAAAGAAAAAAGAGATTATCAGGACTTGGACTAACTCTGGCAGAACAACTCAAAATTTATTAAATAGTGGAACCTGGAAAGAGGGCTTAGGTTATGTAGAAGATAAAAGTGAAAAAGGAACTGAACAAATCGAGCCAATTATTGTTAAACAAACTGCTAAGCCAAAGGTAAATCCTGTTAAGTTTGTAGCTAAAACTGTAAAGTCTGATTCTGAAAAGATGAAAGAGTTTGTGACATAAGTTAAGGAGAAGTCAACTTCTGACAAATTAGAACAGGACAAACCAGCTGAAGTTAACATAGGCTCAATGACAAAGAAACAGCTTAAACATAAGCTGAAAGAAATAAGGAATGTCAACAAGGTAAAGACAGCTAGGAAAAATAGGAATGGAAAGGAAGTTGTGAATAAAAGCAATAATTATATGCCTATTCCTAATGATCCTAGAAAGAAATGTTATAACTGTGGAAACTCTAACCATTTTGCTTCTTTTTGCAGGAAGAATAAGAATATAAACTCTTTACCTCCTAAAGTCTGGAGTTAAGAGTCAGTCTGTTAGGTTTAATCCACAAAAACCTTGTTTTCATTGTGGTAGTTTATGGCATTCCATCTATACTTGTAAGGAATATCATAGTTTGTACTATGATTATTATCAAATAAAATCTTTTTTGAAGAAAGTTACTTTAATTCCTTCTAGTGCAAAGTCTGATGCAAAGTCTGATATAAGTTCTGATAAACAACATATTAGCATAAACTCTAATATTAAATCCGCTGTAAATGCTAACAAACTTAAAAAAACCAAAGGATCCAAGCAAGTCTGGGTCCTTAAAACTAACCATCAGTGGTCTTTATGATTGCAGGGCAATAGAAGAAACATCCTAGTACTGGATAGTGGATGTTCAGGACATATGACTGGAAATAAAGCCCTGCTCTCAGACTTTGTGGATAAAGCTGGCCTAGTAGTTTCTTATGGAGATGGCAACATGGGAAAAACTCTGGGATATGGAAATATTAATCTTGGGAATGTCATCATTAAAACAGTAGCTCTTGTCTCAGGACTTAAACACAATATGCTGAGTGTGAGTCAAATCTGTGACATAGGTTATCATGTTGATTTCTTTAAAGAACACTGTGAAGTTGTAAACAATTCTACAGGAAAAGTGGTTCTGAAAGGTTACAGACATGGTAACATTTAGGAAGCCAGACTTTCAACAAGTTATGATGGTTCTGTAATCTGTCTGATGAGTAGAGCATCAATTGAAGAAAGCTGAAATTGACGCAAAAGACTCTCTCATTTAAACTTCAACAACATAATTGAGCTTGTAAAGAAAGATCTTGTGAGAGGTCTGCCAAAATCAGTATTTGCTCCTGATGGCCTTTGTGATTCATGTCAAAAGGCAAAACAAAGAAAATCTTCTTTCAAGAGCAAAACCGAGTCATCAATTCTTGAGCCTTATCACCTACTGCATGTTGATCTATTTGGTCCAGTCAATATCATATCTATTGTAAAAAAGAAATATGCCATGGTTATAGTGGATGAGTTCACAAGGTACACTTGGGTGTACTTCTTGCACAAGAAGAATGAAACTACATCTACTCTAACTGATCATGTCAGACAGCTGAATAAGTTGGTCAAAGATTCTGTTAAAATTATAAGAAGTGATAATGGCACTGAGTTCAAGAATTCAATCATGGAAGAGTTCTGCAAAGAGCATGGAATAAAACATGAATTTTCTGCACCTGGAACTCCACAGCAAAATGGAGTTGTAGAAAGAAAGAACATGACTCTCATTGAAGCTGCACGAACTATGCTTGATAAAGCAAAGCTGCCAACCTATTTTTGGGCTGAAGCTGTGCAGACTGCTTGTTTTACACAGAAAGCAACACTCATATACAATCATGTAAAAACACCATATGAGATGGTGAATAAAAAGAAGCCAAATCTGAAATACTTTCATGTATTTGGATGTAAGTGTTTTGTTTTTAAGACTCATCCTGAACAGCTGTCAAAATTTGATCTAAAAGCTGATGAAGGAATTTTTGTTGGATATTCACTTTCCACAAAAGCCTTCAGAGTCTACAATTTAAGAATAAGGGTTGTCATGGAATCTATCAATTTATCTTTTGATGATAAGAAGATTACTGGACTTGAAGATTTCAATGATAACGATCAGCTGAGATTTAGAAATGAAGACTTAAATTCTGATTCTGTAAATTCTGATGACTTAAACTCTGATCCTGTAAGTACTGATGTCATTGAATATGTGGTAACAACTCCAAAGGAAAATGCACCTGTCCAGGGGGAGCAAGCTGAAGATCCTACCACATCTCAAGACTCTCAAGAAGCATCAGTACCTATCACTGGCTCTTCAAGTTTTGATTCATCTAGTTACGATGAGCCAAATTCTGATAATTCTGAAAACTCTAATACTTCAAATCCTGAAGGATCCAAGTCAAATTCTGAAGTCTCAGAGAGCATAACTACAGGGGGAGCATCAGAAAATGTTGATAGAGACATCATGGATCATGGGGGAGGATCCAGTTCTAGAAGTCAACTTGAATCTGCAAGGAAGTGGACCAAGTCACATACACCTGACTTAATTATTGGAGATCCTGAAGCAGGTGTCAGAACTAGAACTGCAACATCAAATGAATGTCTCTATCATTCTTTTCTATCTCAAACTGAACCAAAAAAAGTGGAAGAAACTCTTCAAGATGCTGATTGGGTGCAAGCAATGCATGAAGAGTTAAATGAATTTGAAAGAAATAAAATCTAGACCCTAGTGCCAAGACCAAAGAACAAATCAGTTGTTGGCACAAAATGGATGTTCAGAAACAAAACTGATAATGATGGCATAATTACAAGAAACAAAGCAAGGCTGGTTGCTAAGGGTTACTCTCAACAGGAGGGTATTGATTATGATGAAACATTTGCACCAGTTGCTAGATTAGAAGCCATAAGAATCTTTTTGGCTTATGCTGCTCACAAAAAGTTTAAAGTCTTTCAAATGGATGTGAAAAGTTCTTTTATTAATGGAGAATTGGAAGAAGAGGTCTATGTTGAACAACCTCCAGGCTTTGTAGATTCAAAATTTCCAAATCATGTCTACAGGCCTGACAAAGCACTTTATGGCCTTAAGCAAGCTCCTAGAGCATGGTATGAGACTTTAGCTCAATTCCTTCTGGAAAGTGGATTTCACAGAGGTACAATTGATAAAACAATGTTCTACCTCAATCATGGAAAGGACTTACTTTTGGTACAAATATATGTTGATGATATCATATTTGGTTCTACAAATGCCAAACTCTGTGAGAGGTTTGCAAAGCTAATACAATCAAGATATCAAATGAGTATGATGGGAGAACTCAGCTATTTTATGGGACTTCAAGTCAAGCAAAATGAAGAAGGTAATTTTATCTGTCAATCCAAGTACACCAGAAATTTACTGAAGAAGTTTGGAATGTAAGACAGTTCAACATCATCCACTCCCATGGCCACTGCAACCAAGTTAGATAAAGATACTGGTTCATCAGTAGATATTACTAACTACAGAGGTATGATTGGCTCTTTACTCTATTTAACTGCAAGTAAACCTGATATCATGTATGCTACCTGTCTTTGTGCAAGATTTCAGGCTGATCCAAGAGAACCTCACTTAATAGTTGTGAAAAGAATTTTCAAGTACCTTAAGGGTACAGCTGATCTGGGATTGTGGTATCCTAGAGAATCAGATTTCAAGCTAATAGGTTACTCAGATGCAGATTTTGCATGATGCAAAATAGACAGGAAAAGCACTAGTGGAAGCTGCCAATTTCTTGGAGGCAGATTGGTTTCTTGGTTTAGCAAGAAACAGAAGCCAATTTCCACATCAACTGCAGAAGCAGAATATATTGCTGCAGGAAGCTATTGTGCACAGATTCTTTGGATGAAGAATCAGTTACTGGATTATGGGTTAGAATTTTTTAAAATCCCTCTTTACTGTGATAATCAAAGTGCTATTGCTATGACAGGTAATCCAGTTCAACACTCAATGATAAAGCACATCAACATTAGGTACCATTTCATAAGGGAGCATGTGATGGAAGGTACAGTAGAATTGCATTTTGTTCCAACAGATCAACAACTAGCAGATATCTTCACAAAACCACTATGTGAAGCTACTTTTACAAGACTGGTAAATGAACTTGGAATGGTTTCAGGTTCTTTCTCTAAATCTGCTTAGTTTCTGTTCTCATGCATCAGACTTTATGATCAGTATTTACAGATTGTCTTATCTTCATGAAATCTGTTCTTAAATTGAAAATTTATTAAATGCTGATTATTATCTGATGTGGATCTATATACTCTGATAAGTGTTTTGAATGTTCTGTGACTATTCAATCCAATGAGGATAACAGTGCTAGATGCTGACCTAGTAGTCTTTAACTTACTAGAAATCCCATGTTTGAATTAGTTGTTTATGTGGAAACTTATTAACACAAGCAAATTCTGATTTTGAGCTTAGTCAAATTTACTTTGTGTATCTTATTACTAAGTCACAAACTAGATTCCTGCTTCTTATCTGTTAGATTCTGATGTCAGTAAATCTTAAGGATGAACTAAATGTTGATGAGCCTCACTTATCAAAAGAAAAGAAAAAACAGGTACTCCTTTGAGATCTAGAGTAAATATGTGAAAGGAAGACCCAAGTGTATTGCTGGTATTAAGTAATATGCATTAGAAAAGCAAATAAATTTTCTTGGTGACTTTTCACATTCTCTGATTACTGGAGAAATACTCTGACAACAACATAAATTCTGATAGGCAGTCGTGACTCACTTACACTGAGAAGTCACTGTAAAAAGGAATTTCAAAAGATGCATAAAATGAGCACAGACAGTTGAGGTGGACTCTTGCATAAATTTGTTCTATAGTAGACTTCATGATTGATGACAGATTTTAAACACTTTTCTTAGTTATGCCTTATTTCTAAGATGTACTGAAGTTTATCGGACTTTAATCTTTAACTGATATTCTGCTGAATGCACACACTTTCACTCCATATGAATGATAAAAATTACAGTGGTGATTAAGTTGTTTTTGACAAACAGTTAAGTGTCATTTGCATAAATTGTGAGGATAAGTTCTGATGATTAAACTCTAAAGAATCAAGTCAGTATTTGTATGAAGAATGACAGAAAATGATATTCACTTTTTGAGTTGATAAGCCATATTCTGATGACTATTAAAATCTGATATAAGTTAAGTTCTGATATTAAATCCTGATGAAAGCCTTGATGCTTACGTGGCATTATTCTTTACTTGACTTATTTGTGGTAAAAACTGAAATAGTCATACTTAATCAGAATATTTAGGTAAGATAAAAGCAGTCATATTTATTAAGGGTTGGTGGTAAACGTGTAAGTCCTGAAAAACTACATGTGCACGGTAATTATTGCTTATTTTACGTGCCCATTAACTCCTGCTTTAACTTTTTACTAACTGTTCACACATTGCCAGGTGTAAAGTGTATCCCATGCTTAAAAAATATAACTGTTGAGTGGAGAGAGTATATATATGGGAGTTAAAAGATTTTCTAATCTTTTACTTACTTTTCTATTCTTAATCTCTTTTATTCTCTCTCTCTCTCTAATATTCTCTGAAGCGTTTTCTTACATGACTTTTATCAAACACCTTGCAAACACTATCTTTCTCACTTAATTTCTTACAGAGATGGCACCAAAAGACTTGATTTTCAATGGAGCTAAGTTTGTTCCTAACAACTACTCGTCTATTCTTAGCAAGGCTGAAGCTCCATCGGAACTTCACTTTATTCATGATTTCCTTGCTAATTCTGATATTGGGTATGCTTTGACCCAACCTGAAGTAATCTCTGGAACCCAAGTGCTGGAGTTTTGGAGAAGTGGAATATATGATGATGGTGGTGCTCAAGGGTCCCCAAGTATTATCTTTACAACATGGGAGGATGAGCATGCTGTGACTTTGGCTACAGTTCGCCAAGCATTGCAGTTGCCTGAAAACTGTGCTTATACAACTGTTGAGGAGCCAGTTCTTCAAAATATGATGGCTAGTCCGGGGTATGAAAAGACATTGTCCAAGATGGGTCAATTGAAGAGATCCAACATAAGGAGGGAATGGAGTTTCTTCTTTGACTGCATTACAAAGACCTTCGCCAACAAATATTCTAATTTCGATGCAATCCCCATACTCAGTCAACAAATCAGGTATGCTCTCATTAATCAAACTGGTTTTGATTATGCAAGTGCTGTTTTAGGATTTATTGGGGATAGGATGACATAAGATAGGAATACTGTCTATTCTGCTAGATTCTGTCAGCTTATCTAAAGTGTTTGTTGTTCTGATAAGCCCCAATTAGCTAGTGAATCACTTTCACCATTTAGACTAGCTAAAAGAGCTTTTAATGACTTATTATCTACTGATAATAAGAAGGCTGTGTTAAGACCCCTCCAAATTCCTTTATCTGTCAAACAAGCCTTAATTACCTATGATCCAGTTACATACACTGCACTATATCCTGATGTCCAACCATCAGAAGCTCAACCATCATCACCTACTACCACTACCCAAACACCTCAAACTTCTCAACCACAACCAAAATCTACCATCAGGACATCTTTTAAGCCATCAACTCAATCATCTCAACCTGAATCATCAGCACATACCATCAGATCTTCATCTTCCAGGACAAAGAGGACTAAGTCTGTTCCTTAACCTCCGCAAAAGAGAAGGAAGATAATTCTCAGAGATGAATCTGATAGTGATGAAGAAGAAACAGTTGAAGCACATGTTCATGCATCAGAACCTGTGATAATTGAAGAACATGTTCATGCATCAGAACCGGTGATAATTGAAGCTGAGAATTTTATTTCTCAGACAGAAACAACAGCTCAAAGTTCTGATAATTTGAAAAGAAAGAAATCTGAAAGTTCTGTTGCTGCTGAAGCAACTCCTTCATTGGCAAGGAGATTGAAGAAAATGAAGGCTAAGAGGTATTTGGCTAAGGCTCCATCAGAAGATACTGAAGAAGCTGAGAAAGGGGATCAGGAATCTCTGATCTCACAAGAACCAATTATCATTGAAGCCCCTCCAGCTCAAGCCAAAGACACTGCTACTGATACAGTTGTAACCCCTCCTGTCTCTCCTATTAAAGCTACAGATGATGCTAAAGAACAAACTGAAAACTCTGAGATAGATATTCACAATTTGAATATACCAAATGTATTTTATCTGGAAGCTCCATCTACAGAAGCTCAGCAATATCCAACTCATTCTACAATTTTAAATGTTGAGATACTATCTACACCAACGACACCAGCTCTAGAGATAAATTCTGATGCTCAGAATTTAGATAATGCTGTTCCTGAATCTCCAGTTGCTTCACACACCGTTATGCTGTCAGAATATAATGAATCTTCCTCAAGTTCTGAAGACAGTGTTTCTGTTGAGACTCCAGTTCCCATACTTGGCAAGGAAGCATTGGTGAAGAAATTTGTTGAAAAGGAAGAACCTATTCCTTGGGAGGATACTCACAGAGGTGTGGAGTGGACCAAGAAGTGGAATGACACTGATTTCATTCCAAGCTCTAACATTCCGACATATCATATTGCTAAAGCTGATGAGTTGCTCACAAATGCTGATTTAAAGACACAACTCAAGATCACTGCTCTATCTACCAAACATTTTCAAGGTCTACATTCTTCTACTAATGAAAAGGTTGATACACTAAAGGAACATGCTGATAAGCTAGATCTACAGCTCAAGCTTGGCAAAAATAGATATATCAGACCTACTCTTGAGAAAATTGAAGCCATTGAGAAGATTCAAGAGAAGCAACAGGCCTAAATTGATGAGGTCTTGGATAACCAAGCTTCTCAGAAAGCTCAAATGGATGAAATCCAATCTTCAGTTGAACTTCTTCTCTCTTTCTCTCTTACTTCCTCATGATGCCAAAATGGGGGAGAAGGTAGTTAAGTCCAAATGCTCACCTACTCAAATACTGAAGAAGAAGGATGATAAAGGTGATGACTAGGGAAACTCTGATAAGAGCAGATGTCAAGGAAAAGTTCAAGGAAAATCTTCACAGAAAACAGTTTCTGATGTTAGCAAATCTTCTACATTGGAAATGTCAAGTTCTGATAAGCAAAGTCTGATGTCAAGTTCTGATATTCTGATTTAGCCAGGATCTAAAGATTCTCAGAAGTTTTTACAAACTCTGAAGCTAGAAGGGAAACAGACTACTGTTTATTACAAAAATCCTAAAATCCAGACACTTGATGAAGAGATAGCTAGAAGATTATTTCTGAAACAAAATATAGAAATGGATTTGGAAACTCTCAAGGAGGACGAAGCTAGATTTGTAGCTGAGAAGACAAATCTTAAGTCTAAAGCTTCTGATGCAAAGAAACCTCCAAGGCCTAAGGAAAAAGGCATTGTGATCAGGGAAAAGTCAAATTATGAGACTTCGAAGTCCAAGACTAGATCACAAACTGAGATTGATCCTAAGTCAAAGGGAAAAGAAAAGGTTGGTGAACCTTTAAAGATTGAGAAAAAGATAAGTTCTTTCGCTCCAGTCTATCAAACTACAATGCATGATGATGATTTGATAGAAGATGAAACTGTTCAAATTCCGAAGAGAAGAAAGATAATTGAAGAATCTAAAACAACCTCTGACACTGCTCAAGTTGTTCAGAATGAAGAACACCAAGTTACATAAGAAATAACAAATTTTGATCAAGTTGATTTGAAAAAGATGACAATTGCTGATAAGAAGAAGCTGTTATGGAAGAAATCTACTCCAATTGAACCAAAATCCAATCTTATGATTAATCAACTCACAATGTTTTGGTTAAGAGCCAAGAAACTTAGAGATAGAGCTGGATTAGGTTCTGATGAAGAGAAGATACAAACAGGAGTAGAAGTTACTCTAAGAGATCCTTTCATGTTGACAGATAAACCATATGAACAATCAACAAAAGCACCTTGACAAAGTGCTGTCTGCTCAAATTGTGATAGATGCTCATGATAAGGAAAATCTAAAAGAGAAATTGATTTTATTTCTCAATGATGGACTAACTTACAAACTAGCTGATACTGATATGCTAAAGAAGCCTGTCAGAGAGCTTCAACATATTCACTATCTTCTGAAAGTAAAATCTGATGTTACAAGAAGATGGTCAGAATACATTTTGAAGGCTATAAGAGATCTACTTAGAATCTCTGGTACAAAGACTTCTTAGTATATACCAATAATTATTGAAGGTGATGAAAGAGAAATTCCTATGCTGAAGAACTCTGCTAAGGTGGAAGTTATTCTGAAAGGAAGATGCTTATGTTATAATGAAAACTCTTCACATCCTAGAGTTATCAGACTTGGTGAAGGACTTGAAAGAACATCAATTCAAGCTCTCAGAACACACATTTATCAAATTGGTGATAGTAAAGATGAAGAACTGATCCAGGTCAAGGCACAATTAGTTGAAGTTCTGAGAAAAGCTGAAGATAAGCTGGTAAAAGATTTTGTTAAGAATCATTATGGATTTTGATTAATCCATTGATATTGGTAAAGCTACAAGGACTGTAAGTTGTAGTTAATAGTCTCATTAAACTCTTATTGCATTTGAACTTAAATGTTTTTAACATCATCAAATCTAGTAACTTGTATATTTTTGCATAATTTATAACTTGGGGGAGATTGTTAGATATATTTGTGATGTCATGTCTAATATGTTTCATGTTTAGTTTTCAGATCTTAACAAACAGGAAATATCAGTACTTACTGGAATTAGTACTTACTGGAAGTCAGAATTTAGGTTATCAGAAGATGAATATCAGAAGATAGATATCAGAACTTAAGTGCGGGAAGATTTACAGTTAAGGAAGGAATCTGATTTACAAGAAAGAAGATCGAGACTAATACAAAAGAAGATATGCATGGAAAGAGTTAGAGGACTGAAAGAATTGCATAAGATATCTGATTGATATATTTTAGGAGACAGAATTATATTCCATATCAATTAGAAGTTATCTTGTATCTGTGTACTATATAAATAAAGACATAGATTTACACTATATGTGTTATCATTATCGAGAAGATCATACATTGTAACCTAGCAGCTCTCGTGATATTTGTTCATCACTGAGAGAGAACAGTTTCATTGTAACAGAGCTTATTATATTGCATATATCTATTTACCGTTACTTGTGTTTAAATTGATTTGATTGTATTCTACACTGTATTCAACCCTCTTCTACAGTGTTGTGTGACCTAACATAAGTAAATAATAAGATTAGGTTGTTCTTTAATTCTAGAAATGGAGATTGCATATTGAAAGTCTGAAACAGAGATTAGGCCATGGTATCTCTCTGCTATTCCTTAGTGACATGCCTATTCCTTCATTTGGAACATTTCATGATTCTTTGATATCTCTGCTATCCAGAAGATTAAGATTATACAAAAGATTAAAATATTAACATAACAAAAGATATTAGGAAAATATTATATATATAAACAACTTTACCGTAGTTATACAAAATATTAGGCTAACAAAAGAGTAGTCACCACTTAAAACATTCTAGCCTGTTCTTCTATTGCTTCTTCACCTGTTCCACTTAAGATCCTAAGCACCAAATCTCTAGGGATGGTAATCTGACTAGGCAGTTGACCCAAATTTGTGAGCTTTTTCTTTCCTATATGAGGCAATCTGTAGTTATTATTTCCACCCTTCTTTAACCGTCATACAATTCATCAATGATAACCAAACATAATTTAGTGTCATATGCGTAACCTCTTCGTAAGCTTTAATCACTGCATCGACTAATTGACAAACCATTTTTGGTGCCTTTTCGTGTTGCAATCCTTGTATTATCCGGAAGAACCCAAGATCATTAATGTTTAAGTCTGGGCTATTAGCGGGCTGATTTGCCAGAGTAATATGAAATCCATCTAATTGAGCAACTTTGACAAAATCTTCATCATTATCCTTTATGTGAAGCCTTGCATTGTCTTGTTGAATGATAAAATGCTTGTTAAAATCAGTAGGCCATTTAGCTTTGATAGCCGGGATGATTTTTTCAATCAAACATTTCTTAATCACAATCTTGTTGATGCTTTCAATTGGTTTAATTTCCATAACACCTTTATGTCTATTTTTACTTGACCTAGTTGTGGCGCCCTCCAAACTCGGGTCAGAAGTTTGGGGTCCACACCACACACAATATACATACACCTGTATAAGAAATATTATTTATAATGACCCTGCTTCACAAAACCACAGATCGCAACAGGTTAAAGCATGAAAACAAGCCACAACCTTAATTTATTATATCGTACCAAATCCCAACTAATTTAACTTTACAGCTGATAATAAAATCATTCTTACAATCTGACTATCTCTCTACCGCATGAAGCTTCTGCGAGCTCGATCCAACTCAACTGGAACCTTAGCCCGTACTTTTGGACTGAGGACTTCACTATTATCCATATTCTTTTCAACTGTAAAATATATAAAAGAATCGCAAGGGTGAGCTAACTAGCTCAGCAAGTCTTAATAAGGATAACTGAGGTTAAGCAATAATCAAATGAAATGATTCAGCGGAATCAAGTTTCTTTTTAACTAATCATTAGAATTGGATATTCAGTTTAAGTTTTAAAACCAAGTTTAGGCTGCTGATCAGTCACGCACTAACCCCGAGTAAAGCACACAACACTGCTCTAATTACTGGATCCAAGGCACACATTGGCCTAACCTGACCATTGGTATGGTCTGACCACGAATCTGGTCCACATATATAAAAACTATCCAATCCTAAAGCAGTTCAATACAATAAACAATATAATTCGATAACACAAGATCATAATCAATGATGATTAAACATTTGAATAAAACGTAAGGAAACTCGTGGATATCACAAGGGTATATCAGGGTATGTAAAAGAAACGGCTTTCAATCTGTAAAAGAATCAGGTATTAGACAAATAATGATTTTTCGAGGTATAGTTCTTTGATGTTATAAAGAATGGCTGGAGTATAAAAGATTCTGTGTTTTCAAACAATTTTCTTCCAGTGTTTGGTGTTTGGTAGTTATACATTTGGGGAGTAGTATCATACTTGTGTGATTTGGTATCTTGAGGATCAACAAAGGGTGGTTTACAAAGAATAAGGCTTACGGCTCAAGATCAAGAAAAATCAGGGTTCAAGGGTAAATAGTCTAAAGCACTTGCAATTTAAAACAAGAGTTATCTTGCATAATAACGACATGTTATGAAACAGTTCAAAAATATTTGCGATGTATTTTGGAGAAAAGTTTAGAAATACTTGCCTTACAGGGTTTTACAACTATCACTGATCAATTCTGGGCCAACTCTGCCGCTTAGGCTTTAACGTCCAACCACTAGATCACTCGGGATTCGACCTTAACACTTAAGTCCTTTGATTGGGACCTTACTGAGCTTTTCGACTCACCACCAACTATCTTTCGTCCAATTTCAATTCTCGGGCATTCCGACTAGAACCTACAAGGTCGAAACATTCTAACTTAGACATTCGATTATGCTTGAAATATCCTCGCTAACAATCTACCCGAACGTTAACAAAATCCGACTCGTAACATACTTCATATAATAATACACGTATCACTTAGGGTTCACGTTCTGAAAAATCGGTTCGGTGTTCGTTTTTGGAAAATACCTATACTCTTTATTTTACGAAATCAGGGTTATCGATTTAGCAAAATATTTCATCATATCGTACAATCAAGTTTCGTATAAAACACACACACACATATATATATATATATATAGTCTCTCGACGTCCCGATATTCATCGAATACGTTTCCGTGTTTGCGTAATTCAATTTTCCAAAAATTGGACAACATTTCCTTTGTTTATCGGACTACCCGTCGAAACATCAATCGACGTCAAATCTCAAACACACAATCACAACAATTATCCAATCAAAATCCCTATATTTTCAAATTCCAACTCAATCACAATTATTAATTACTACTCGTATTTTGTTTTTATTTATTTATTTTCAAAATATTAGGACTCAGAATTATATCATCATCGTCCACCGTCCGCTCGTCGGAATTCATCGCGGACGGCGGTAAAAATTTGTCGGTGCCCGATTAATTTCGGGTTTCCATACAAATTTTCACCGATTAACTAATAATTTTTTATAAACCGAATAATCATACGAATTTATCCGAAATATTTACCAAACCAATCCGAGTAACTATATTAAATATTAACTCGGTATTCCAGGAAATAATCGAATAAACCAACATCAATAATCCGACATAATCACCGAGAATCAGAATTTACAAAGTATACATGTTATACTTGCAAACACATAATGCATAACAGGAACGCAGCTGAAACGCGCACAGGTAGTACGCACAGGCCGGCCACCTCGCCGGAAAAATCACAGTGGCGGCCGGAACTAAACAATCGGCAAGCCCAGAAACATAGACCCATATAGACCTAGCACATATATACATACAAGCATACGTATATACACGCACCAACAACAAAAGTAATTCGGAGCAACCACCGCAACCTGACCAGAAACGGCGGGCGGCGGAAATAATTCCACCGAACAGGAAGTAGCAGGAGAAACCGGGAACAAACAGATTGGAGAGGCGGAGATATAAAGGAGAAATTGAGAATTTGCTGAGAGATTAAGGGAGATAATAAGAGATTGAGAATATTAGAAATAAGGATTATGATGAATTGTGATTATCCTTGTGTTACTATTCTTCCTTAGGCTCAATCAACAGTCTACACGTGCCCCTGAATCAACAAGGTGCTGTAACGTGTCTCTTTTTATAATGAATGCCCGATTTGTATCGTCTTTAATTTTATTAACGGTACCACTTGCGAACGCATATTGATCGAAATGACCTCAAAATAGTCTTAAAATATTATGAATATCCCGAAATTAATTAAAACATAAGTTTCGAAAGTTTAAAATAATTTTTGAAACTCAAATTATACCAGCTTTTTAACAATTAAACGAAACAACGCGCGAGTGAAACTAATCCCGAAAATTTCCAAAATAATTTTAAAATTCTCGAAATATTCCAAACATAAATAAATATGAGTTTCATAATTTTTTGAAGAATTCTAGAATTAACTAGGGATTTTACAAATGGAAGTAACCAGAATATCATTTGAAGATAAATAATTAATAAAATATTGATTTATCAATTTTATAAAATCCTAAAAATAATTATTGTAATTATAAAATCATAAATACAATTTTAGAGACACTTCAAATATTTATACAAATAAATTTGCATTAAATCCACTTTAAAAGTGAAACAATTCAATACAATTCCTTAATTAATTACGCGGACAACCCAGTATACCATAAATCACATATGGATAATAATCAAACAACACATAACGGTCAAAACCAACACACATATTTTACTTATTTAATAATTTCCAGAATTACATAATTAAATAATTCGAAAATATACGAGTCGTTATATCTTTCCCCCCTTAACAAGATTCTGTCCTCAGAATCTGGTCTAACTAAACGAGTGAGGATATTTTTCAAGCAAATCTGACCTTAATTTCCAAGTAGACTCTTCTACTCGAGGATTTCAAATATACTTACTATAGATATACACTCATTTCCAATGATTCGCTTTTAACGATCAAGAGTTTGGATTGATCACTATATGCAAAACAAACTTGGACAAGAGTCCCATTGGCTCCTGATTAATCACTTAATTCAAATCAGATAATTATCATTTTTTTTAAATTTTAACAGGTCAAACACACTATATGCACACACTGTTAGGACGGTAACATCAACTCATGAACAACTTTGTCTATATTTATCAATACCTCGAATGGTTCACTAATTTTAGGACTTAGCTTGTCCCTTCTACTCATACTTATCCAATCTTTTTTTTTCAAGACGACACTTTTACTAACTCTACTGGTCCTATTTCTATACCCATACCTTCTCTCAATACAATTTCGCCTTCTTTCTTTGTCTACTCCGAGCTGCTTCAATCAATATTACTATGCTCTTGGTGTGCCGATTTAATTTAGAATTTGACAACTTTCTTTCTCCCACTTTATTTTAATAGAAATGGGGACCTACACTTGCGTTCACATGAAGCTTGGTAAAGTGGCATTCCAAAGCTAACATCGCTGACAAATGATCATTCCAGTGTTTCCTTAAAACTCAACCTCTCAACATATCTTACATTTCCTGAATCACTTCCGTACTTTGACTTTTCATTTAAGGATGATAGGCAGTGCTCGTTTTCAACTTGGTTTCCAAACATTTAAACATCTCTTACTTTTTTCATCAGTTAGGGTTAAAAAGTAATCTCATATATTCACGTATTATTACCTTTTAGTATTTGAACTTCAGATTCTAATCTTTCCAATTCGTTTATTAATTCTTCGGTGGTCTTAATTACATCCAATCTTATCTGTCGGCATAATGCATCTGTTACCATACAGCTTTACTTAGGTAGTTGTTATTGGATTAATTCAGAATCTTTTGTTAACCCTAGTCAAAATTTCATTCTTGAAGACTCAACGTATAGTTAATTTCCTTCTGACCTTTAGAGAAAAATCCTTGGGCATCCCACGCAGACTCTCTTATTCCTTGAGTAGTTGAGGATGTTATCAATAAATACAGTTTACTTATCCAAATACTCCTTATACACCATATTCCTTAATTCCTTATAGCCACCTGATACACTTATCATTTCATATAATATCATCAGAGCTTGCAATGCTTTGAACTCACTTTAATCGTAATCTTTGATATTTTCTCAGGTTGGATCTTAAGTTAATTCTCAATACATAACACACTTCTTAAATTAGGTCTCATAAGTAATCAATTCTTTATAGGGTCTCACTTCTTCTTATTCATTGTTTTGTTAAACTCCTGATAATCAGTACATACTCTTATAATTTCATTCCTTTTCTCCATGAACATTACTGGTACCTTTCACGATTCACTTCTTGTAAAATCATTCCCTGGGTCTGCCTTATCCATTAGGCCTCCAATAGTTCACCTTAATTCTTTGACGTGTCCAACACTTTCTAATCCATTTTGAAATATCCTTCTTATACCTGGTTATCACTGTTTTTCTTTTATTTCCATATATTTTGGCATCTCTTCAATAGAGTATATACTTTATACTGTGAATTCCCTGTGGCATCTCATTTCTTAATTCTTCTACTTGTAACTTCCAAGTGTTGGAAGAGAACCTGGGGATATCCTGGGCACATAAATTTCCTCTCACTACTGCTAACATCGTGATCCATTATCTTCTTTTGACATCTCCTTATCTTTCTCTTAACAACTTCGAATGAAAGGTCATACTATCCATCCTTGCTCCTGTTTGGATTATAAACTCCGACTCCCAGTTCCAACTTCTAAAATTCCATAGAAAATTCTTCCGGTACAGTTTCCATGTTCTTTATTACTTTCCTCTATCTTTGCTTTTCCTCGTGAATACATACTTCAACCTCTTATGGTCTGTATAGGTCTTACACCTTTCTCCATACATATCATGTTTCCCAATCTTTCAAAGCGAATATTATTACTGTTAATCCCAATTATGAGTAGGATACTTCTGCTTATAAGGTTTCGATTGTCTGGATGCATATAGAATAACTTTATTGTGCTGCATCAACACACATCCTATTCCCCAATGAGAAGCAGCACTATAAACTACCAAACCTCCTTGATACTCTTAAATTGATAAAACAGGTGCTGAAACCATTATTTCATTTAACTCCGCAAACTTTCTTCACCCTTCTCCATTTCATATAAACTTCTTGCTTTTCCTGGTTAGCTTCGCCAAAGGTATTGCAAATTTCAAGAAATCTTGCACCAATTTTCGATAATAACCAACCCATAGTAAAACTTCTTACTTTTGTTGGTGTTTTTGGTTTCTCTTCATTTATAGTAACTTTAATCCCTGTTAGATTCCCTTTTGCCTTCTCCTCACTGACTATTTATGCTTCCTACCATCAAAACTTTCACCTTGTAAACCCTTCATACAACATCTTTCTTCTTCGACTTCCTGGCTATGATTAAATGCCTTGCATGGTCCTCCGTTGACTTTAAGTAACACAACTATAGCTTATCCAGATATTCCTTAAAGATTCTGTCCATCGGGTTCAAATATTACTGGTATATATGTTAATCTAAATGATAATACGAGAACGGTACTTAGTTCTGAAAATTATCTTTGATACATCCATAGGTTTAATCTTCAGTTGGTGAAATACCAAGTCTTAAATCAGTCTTATAAAAGTACTTTGCTTCCTTCGTTTGATCAAACAAATCATTGGGTCAAGGTAACAGATACATGCTTTTGATAGTAAACTTATTGAGCTTTCGCTAGTCGACACATAATCTCATACTTCCATTTTCTTATTAACAATTAGTACTGGTGCACCTTATAGGATACACTAGGTCTAATCGCTTCTTCTTCTAGCATTTCTTGCATTTACTTTGCTAACTCCTTCACTTTAACCGGCGCCATTCTGTGCGGGGCCTTGGACACTGGCTTCATTTTAGGTGCTAAATCAATCACGAACTCAATTTCTATATCCGAAGGAAATGTTGATAACTCATCTAGAAACATATCTTGAAACTCCTTAATTGCTATAAAATCTTCAAACTTTGTTTGCTTCCGACTTTTCTGTATTCCATAATCATCATAATGCTCATATCTTGATCACCGTAATCATCATTAACAAATTCGTTACTTTCTTTCATTTTCTGAACCTCATCACCTTCTCATTTGGCGTCCTCAGAATTATCTTTTCATCACGACGGTCTGTCTGGACATCACGTTTTAATAGTTAATCCATTTGTTAAAATAATATCAAATCATCTTATCTTTCATGATATCAATTCTTCACAACTTATTGCCAGAAATCTCAATTCCACCATTGGTACCCACTTGTTTAACAACTACACGTTCTTGATTGCTAGTCCTTTAGTCACAATCTTATCAACAAAACCTTGGGAGCTAACAATCAAGTGGCTCTCACATCTTTTAATTCTTTAACGCATAAAGTATCCACGATAATTATTTATATCACCACGTCCGGATTCTGAATAACATATTTCACAGGAAAATCGCAATTTCTCGCTCTCGAAGACGTATTCCTAATTAGAGTGGATTCCCTTGACTCTTAGTGCATCCCTGACTGGGACTAGTGATTTGCAATTCTCGTCATATGCCCTTGTTTGCTTTCCATGCATGAAAGGTAGATGGAACTTTGCCCGCTTGGTCCATAATACGTTGATTTCTGTAAGAGAAGCTCTTTCAAAGAACAACAGTACAACAAAACAACCAGAAGGATTCACAATTCAACAAAAATTAGAGTTGAAAAGAAAGAAGAAACAAGGATTTGGATATGAATGAGACAACCACATTGGTACTTAAGATGGCCAGTCTTTCATACCATATGGCATACAGTACATGATTAGGTGGCGTCCCACCCGTCTCTTTGTCATTCCGACAAAGTGTCTCATCATAACACTGTTCGTCCCAATCAGAAAGCAAAACTTGAGGGGAACAATTAAATTTGAAAGGAATGCAATATCCTCCTTTTTGATATCATCATAAGGAGTTTATTAAGAAAAGAAGTTTATACTTGTTTAGGAATCAAAAAGGAATATACGGTGTAATATTGGAGACAAGAATGATACCATTGGTCACCATCCATGTTTTACTTGTATTCATCTTTCGAGCTTGCTCGATCATATTCCCATTGTTCCATATAACAACTTTAGAAAGTACGCTGAAATGCCTTCGCAAATTAGGCGTTATGGTAAATTCTTACTTGTCACGTCTTGCGTCTTTAACATCACACCTACACGTATAATACTTTAACAATTTGATCATAATGGCATTCTCATCAGATAACTTCGGGTTTCCTCTTTTTAATTTAAAATAACCACGAACCATTCAACATAACGATCCCTTTTATTAATAATATTCTTATTTTAGAGAGGTCTGGAAATCTTCCCAATCTTCTTCGATCACACCCAGGCTCCTTTTACATCAATGAATTCTTTAAACTTTAATGGTCTCTGCCACTGGATGAACAATTACTCCGTACGCGGATTCTGTTGTTAATCTTATCAAATAATATTTGTACCTTTCAGTTAGAGATAATCAACTATTTCCTAATCGCAGGTTACTTTGTTCTCTGGATCAATACCAAGTCTAAAATAAATATCCTTCCAGGTAATCCGGGTCTTTTAACAAACAGGAACTCAAGTAGTAACTTGACAACCAATGTTTAAAACTTATTTTATTCAAAAAGGCTTTTAGAAATTTTGTAAGGAAAAGTCTTTTTTGAAAACTTGTTTAAAAATTTTTAAAACCACAAATCTGGTTGTCCTTACTATATGAGTTGGTTGTTGTCCTTCCTACCTATAACAAGGTACCAGATTAAAGAAACAATCACCTAAAAGTCCGTTTACTTCAATCTACCTTTTCTTCTTTATCGTGTCCATTTGCCTTCCTTAATCGACGAAAACTTCAATTGTCGTTGCATGTTATCTTATTCGTAGCTTCACATCAAAGTTTTCATACTGATAATACTCCCGACATTATCGTTGCAGTAATCAAGTAGAACAGGCTATCCAATAGCCAACAAATCGGCTGATGTCACATTACCTTGTTACTATAAATATATCACATTGTCATAACACCACTATCTAATTTCAAGAAAACTCCAGATCCATAATCTCCTCTAACTCTCTCTTTTCAATGCTTATCTAATCCATTCCACAAGCTAGTCATGGGTGACCTAATTACTAATGGCTTCTGGTAATCCGATAACAATTATCCTTCGGAACACCTGAATCTTCTTTCTAGACTTCTTCTCACCTTTATTTATATCTCAAGTACTCACCATTTACTGCGACTCCCACATCCATCCTCATAGGTACAATTGCTTCATAGGACAAGTTTTAAACTGACGGTATAGAATAGGGTGTAGGGTAAACTGAAGAGATACACTCACAACCGAATGTCTCGTAAAATAAGAATAAACGAATGGAGGTTCTTAAATAGGTAGTCTCATATCAAGAGGTGGTGGAATAGCATAGAATAGCTTGAAGAGGTATAACTGCTACAACAAAAGGTAATACTATTAATATTGACGGAAGAATAAGGTGCAACTCAAATCTAGGAGAAGATGACAATCCTTGAACGGAGAGCTCCAAGCGATCACATGATACCGAGAAATCAGGATTTGCCATTGCCATTGTCTGGAAATCACATCGCAAGCTAAGAATCCCGAATCGCAACATGAATCGTGCCGGAGACCCACTATATAGTCGCACTCAGCCTCACAATGTCTTATCTTTCTATTTCCTATTCCTAATCCTAACCCTCTACCCAATCCCGACAATCTAGGCTTGTTTCAGTGACTTATAACCTGTAGCTCTGATACCAACCTGTGGCGCCCTCCAAACCCGGGTCAGAAGTTTGGGGTCCACACCACACACAATATACATACACCTGTATAAGAAATATTATTTATAATGACCCTGCTTCACAAAACCACGGATCGCAACAGGTTAAAGTATGAAAACAAGCCACAACCTTAATTTATTACATCGTACCAAATCCCAACTAATTTAACTTTACAGCTGATAATAAAATCATTCTTACAATCTGACTATCTCTCTACCGCATGAAGCTTCTGCGAGCTCGATCCAACTCGACTGGAACCTTAGCCCGTACTTTTGGACTGAGGACTTCACTATTATCCATATTCTTTTCAACTGTAAAATATATAAAAGAATCGCAAGGGTGAGCTAACTAGCTCAACAAGTCTTAATAAGGATAACTGAGGTTAAGCAATAATCAAATGAAATGATTCAGCGGAATCAAGTTTCTTTTTAACTAATCATTAGAATTGGATATTCATTTTAAGTTTTAAAACCAAGGTTAGGCTGCTGATCAGTCACGCACTAACCCCGAGCAAAGCACACATCACTGCTCTAATTACTGGATCCAAGGCACACATTGGCCTAACCTGACCATTGGTATGGTCTGACCACGAATCTGGTCCACATATATAAAAACTATCCAATCCTAAAGCAGTTCAATACAATAAACAATATAATTCGATAACACAAGATCATAATTAATGATGATTAAACATTTGAATAAAACGTAAGGAAACTCGTGGATATCACAAGGGTATATCAGGGTATGTAAAAGAAATGGCTTTCAATCTGTAAAAGAATCAGGTATTAGACAAATAGTGATTTTTCAAGGTATAGTTCTTTGATGTTATAAAGAATGGCTGGAGTATAAAAGATTCTGTATTTTCAAACAATTTTCTTCCAGTGTTTGGTGTTTGGTAGTTATACATTTGGGGAGTAGTATCATACTTGTGTGATTTGGTATCTTGAGGATCAACAAAGGGTGGTTTACAAAGAATAAGGCTTACGGCTCAAGATCAAGAAAAATCAGGGTTCAAGGGTAAATAGTCTAAAGCACTTGCAATTTAGAACATGAGTTATCTTGCATAATAACGATATGTTATGAAATAGTTCAAAAATATTTGCGATGTATTTTGGAGAAAAGTTCAGAAATACTTGCCTTACAGGGTTTTACAACTATTACTGATCAATTCTGGGCCAACTCTGCCACTTAGGCTTTAACGTCCAACCACTAGATCACTCGGGATTCGACCTTAACACTTAAGTCCTTTGATTGGGACCTTAATGAGCTTTTCGACTCACCACCAACTATCTTTCCTCCAATTCGAATTCTCGGGCATTCCGACTAGAACCTACAAGGTCGAAACATTCTAACTTAGACATTCGATTATGCTTGACATATCCTCGCTAACAATCTACCCGAACGTTAACAAAATCTGACTCGTAACATACTTCATATAATAATACATGTATCACTTAGGGTTCACGTTCTCGAAAATCGGTTCGGTGTTCGTTTTTGGAAAATACCTATACTCTTTATTTTACGAAATCAGGGTTATCGATTTAGCAAAATATTTCATCATATCGTACAATCAAGTTTTGTATAAAACACACACACACACACACACACACATATATATATAGTCTCTCGATATCCCGATATTCATCGGATACGTTTCCGTGTTTGCGTAATTCAATTTTCCGAAAATCGGACAGCGTTTCCTCTGTTTATCGGACTACCCGTCGAAACATCAATCGACGTCAAATCTCAAACACATAATCACAACAATTATCCAATCAAAATCCCTACATTTTCAAATTCCAACTCAATCACAATTATTAATTACTACTCGTATTTTGTTTTTATTTATTTATTTTCAAAATATTCGGACTCGGAATTATATCATCATCGTCCACCGTCCGCTCGTCGGAATTCATCGCAGACGGCGGTAAAAATATGTCGGTGCCCGATTAATTTCGGGTTTTCATACAAATTTTCACCGATTAACTAATAATTTTTTTTATAAACCGAATAATCATACGAATTTATCCGAAATATTTACCAAACCAATCCGAGTAACTATATTAAATATTAACTCGGTATTCCAGGAAATAATCGAATAAACCAACATCAATAATCCGACATAATCACCGAGAATCAGAATTTACAAAGTATACATGTTATACTTGCAAACACATAACGCATAAGAGGAACGCAGCTGAAACGCGCACAGGTAGTACGCACAGGCCGGCCACCTCGCCGGAAAAATCACAGCGGCGGCCGGAACTAAGGAGGAATCGGGCAACAATCGGCAAGCCCAGAAACATAGACCCACAGAGACCTAGCACATATATACATACAAGCATACGTATATACACGCACCAACAACAAAAGTAATTCGGAGCAGCCACCGCAACCTGACCAGAAACGACGGGCGGTGGAAATAATTCCACCGAATAGGAAGTAGCAGGAGAAACCGGGAACAAACAGATTGGAGAGGGGGAGATATAAAGGAGAAATTGAGAATTTGCTGAGAGATTAAGGGAGATAATAAGAGATTGAGAAGATTAGAAATAAGGATTATGATGAATTGTGATTATCCCTGTGTTACTATTCTTCCTTAGGCTCAATCAACAGTCTACACGTGCCCCTGAATCAACAAGGTGCTGCAACGTGTCTCTTTTTATAACGAAAGCCCGATTTGTATTGTCTTTAATTTTATTAACGGTACCACTTGCGAACGCATATTGATCGAAACGACCTCAAAATAGTCTTAAAATATTATGAATATCCCGAAATTAATTAAAACATAAGTTTCGAAAGTTTAAAATAATTTTTGAAACTCAAATTATACCCGCTTTTTAACAATTAAACGAAATAACGCACGAGTGAAACTAATCCCGAAAATTTCCAAAATAATTTTAAAATTCTCGAAATATTCCAAACATAAATAAATATGAGTTTCATAATTTTTTGAAGAATTCTAGAATTAACTAGGGATTTTACAAATGAAAGTAACCAGAAAATCATTTGAAGATAAATAATCAATAAAATATTAATTTCTCAATTTTATAAAATCCTAAAAATAATTATTGTAATTATAAAATCATAAAAACAATTTTAGAGACACTTCAAATATTTATACAAATAAATTTACATTAAATCCACTTTAAAAGTGAAACAATTCAATACAATTCCTTAATTAAATACGCGAACAACCCGGTACACCATAAATCACATATGGATAATAATCAAACAACACATAGCGGTCAAAATCAACACACATATTTTACTTATTTAATAATTTCCAGAATTACATAATTAAATAATTCGAAAATATACGAGTCGTTATACTAGTTGCTGGTTGTTCTACAGTAAAAGGAAATATGCCTATCTTTCTATCAAATACACATACCCCATCTCCATTATACTGAGGTCTAGCTACTGCACTCATAAGAATAACTTTAGTTATGAATCGTTTTGACTTGCATTTTCGATGTGGTTCTGATTCACCCGGTAGGAGGTAGTATTTCTGAGTTTGTCTTGTCATGTAAAACCATTTCTCGTCTATGTGGACAATAAGAAACATGGCCACATATGTGGGATTTGTGTGAAGTGTTGAATTTTCAATATGCTTTAATACAAATTTAACTCTAGCTTCCATATTAGAAGGAGTTAAAAATGGTTTTAAGGCATTTGAATGTGGTCTAATATTTCCTTTCTGAACAAGTCTATGCACAGTTGATTTACTTGCATTTAATTGTTGTGCTAATGTTCTAATATTGCATCTGAGATGAAGAGGAATATGTCTCACCTTTTCCAAGTCCAAAGCATATCTTTTATGTCCACCCTTGTACTTTCTGTCCACATTGGGAAGATTACCTTCTTTAATTGCTTTATGAACAACTTTCCAAATTTTAGATATTGTTGTTTTACTCACACCATGATCAAAGCTGAGTTTGTTGAGTGCTCCACGTTTGAGTTTGTTGTTGCAGTCGTATACTGATAATAAATGAGCAATTTGTTTCTTCTCTGAATTTTTCAATCTCCTTTGCTTTGCAGGGACATTTAAATCCGGAAGTACAAAATCAGATGCCATATCTACTTTCTGTGAAGCTGAAGAATATCACTGATATAGCTGGTCTAAAGTAAACTGTTGTAAAGTGTTGTCATTTTTGTACAAAGGATTATGTAGTTAGCTGGACATTGCTTTATATAAAGTGGAAGCAAATTTAAGTGGAGGCAATTTTATGTAATCAAACTTTTAGAATGGCGGGGTAGTAGCAGTGGATTTCCCTCCAATATGTTAATTATATTACTTTGTTCTTTACTTTCTGTTTACTTTATTCAATTTATCAATATCAACCATTTGTTTATTGTGTGTATTGGTCTCTGTGCCCATTCCATTTGATAACAAATGGGAGAGACAAAGGGAGTATCATATATAGTTTTAAAATTATGATTTTAATGTATCATATTCATATCAAATTATTAGTTTCAAAGATTGTTTCCTAACTCATTGACGTAAATTATTTTTCTAATAAAATCATGTCGCGCTCACCTTTTTCTCTGAATAAAGACTCCTTAGTGCAAGAAACGTTTATGCTATACTTGTAATTTGAATTCATTCCTAAATACAGCAGAAGGAGCGTCCCATAGACATGCTTGCCTGAGCGGCTTGGACAATCAAAATGATGCAAGTAAAATGAAAAATATACACGACAAGATTGGTGTTTGATATACCTACACATTATAAGGCGGAACAACTGGTTTTGGTTATTGGTCAAAAATGAAACATCCATCCTACTTAGTACAAAGTTAGTAACCGCGCAATATTGTAGTCTAGAGAAGCCGACAGTAATCAAAGGGGTTAGCCAGTTTTGTAAATCTGTATTTCTGTCAGGGAGTTTATAATATGGAGTATAGAAAGATGGCACTCGATTATTATTGACTTGATAATAATTTGAAGTAGAGGAAGATGATACTCACAACATAATTGTTATGATGTAACCAAGACTTTTGAGTTCCTCAAGTATTTGTAGATAGAAATGTATGGTAGCCACATGTGATATTAATGTACTCGAATATGTACGATTGAGAAAAAAATGCATGCATTGAAACACCAATGAATAGCCAAACTAATGTGCAAGGGTAAAATAAACATGATCTTGGCCTTTCAAGCAGTTCTTGCCTCGCAGAAAACTGCAATAGTAAAATATATTAGCTTCATCTTCGTGAATCCTTAACACCAAACCACTACTTAACCTTGTTCTTGGTATCATCCCTAGAAAATTATTGTTTAACTCCCGGATAAGACCCAAGTAACCAAAGCAAGCAAATTATATTTTATCCCGGTCAATATGCAAAAAAATACGTTTACTAGCATAAGATAAATAAATAGGGCTTATCAAATGGTGAACTTGGGTTATTCATTTGGGTTAACTGACCAACCTTTTTATCAAAATATCTTGACATGAAATTGGGTCTAAAAAAATTATGGATCTGGGCTCTAGAAATGGCCTAATGGACTATTAGCTATTCAGGCCACTATTCTACACTATTCTAGAAGGGAGAATCTGACAGGAAGAAAAGTCAACATTATATTAAATTGTAATAATAAGACAACTGTACATTACCTACAAAAAAGGTATATAAATTTACTACTCAATTGTACGCACGAGTGCAATTAGTATGTAATATTCCCCACTGAAAGCAACATATCGAGTGTCTATCTATCTGACTTGTTGAAAGCAACATGGACATTGTTAGTCAATTGCAGCGACAATACGTTGATTTCATGTCTTCTATTTATCGTGAGGTCAGTTTTTTTAATTATCCTTTTACCCCTTAAAAATAAAATCACTCATTTGCCTTAAATTTTTACGTGGATGTTGTGAATTTCGCTTGATTAGTATATCCTTTTGGTTTTTAGTAATGTGTTATTGTTTTCTTGATGTAAAAATAGGGGCTCTTGAATGATCAATTTTTGATGCTTCAGAAATTTCAAGATGAGCGTGACCCTCAGTTTGTGAACGAAGTTGTTAGTCATTTCTTTGAAAATTCGGAGAGGCATTTGCGGAATTTGACTGTTGCTCTGTCAGTGTATTTACATGTTATGTTGATTTTTAAAATAATTTTGATATATGATGTATGATTTGAATTTTGATTGTGAATTTTTGGATTGGACAGTGATCAGCAACCTGTGGATTATACGAAAGTTAATACTTATGTTCACCAATGTAAGAGTAGCAGCTCCAGGTATTACTTATCATCATTAAGAAATTTAAACTTTCGATTGTTAAAACTCGATATAGTTCAGAAGATAGAAGTACATAACTTGGTAGCTTTTATTTTGAGCTAAGATTAAATTGACAATTTTAAGTCTTTTTGATTGAAGCTTTTCTACTATGTTTTTTTTATGTAACCATGTGTGTGTTTTCCGTAGAAGGGGGGGGGGGGGGTTCATGGCTTGTGATCCAATTATAGGCGTTTCGATTCTTTCTAATGTGTTGTTTTGTATGTGATTATAGTGAATTTTGTTTCCCGTACTAGATATATTTGAACCCGGGATCACTTGGAATCCTAGTTTAACTACTGTGTGTGTTGTGGTTGAGGACTGCGGGGTATCAATTTGGGTAAAGAGGGGTGATGGAGATATGACATGTGAGCTATATCTAGGATTTTTTTTAATTAGTCTTTTTATTCCCATTTCAGGTAAAAAGTAAGAGTGAGAAACCGGTATTAGAGAAAGAAATCTTGGCTAATAAGTTAACACAGATAATTTATAATTATATTAAAAATGAAACAATGAAAGTTTGGTTAGTATTCGGTCTTGTCACCGTAATTATAGTAATATTTAAATAAAACACTCTCATAAATAGATTACTATTCATAATAAAATTATATAAATACAAATAGAATAAAATAGAATAAAACTAAAATTAAATTTAAACTAATGATAATTCTTATATTATTGATATGTGTTAGGATAAAATTAAAGTCTATCTAATTCGTTTTTAGGTATAATGTAGGCTTATGATTGTGGGATACATGATATCCGAACCAAATATTAAAAGTTTGATTGTAGATTTGTGTGTAAAATATTTGGGTCTATATAATTACAGGGTTTTTTTCAATTTCTGTAATATCCAAAACTATTTTAGTAAATTTAAAATAGAGATGATTCCTTAGTTAGTATAATTGTGTTGGACTAAAATAAATCAATACATGCTATTTATTCGGGTTAAAAAGTATACAATTGATTCGTGATAAATCAAAATTAGAATAAGAAAATAACTATACCAGTTAAAATAAAATAATAATATATACTTTAATTCGTGTTAACATAATTTTTTTTATTATTGATATATAAACTTTTTATCATTGATCCAGGTTTAAACAAATTAAACCAAAATAAATTTGAATATAATTAATTAGATTTGTTCGGTATATCAAAGTAAAGATAATTCGTTTACTATTGATGTGAGCTAAAATTTATCTTTTAATTAAAACGTATTATCTTTTGTAAACACACCTATGAATTTTAACAAAACTAAATCTTTCAATCAGTGATATTTTTTTAAAAACTAAAATTTCACTAAATTATACACATGCATATTTGAAATTATTATCAATTCATATTATCAAAAAATTCTAATAAAAAAATTTCAAAGCTTAAAATTTTAACTTCAAAGTTATTGTTGTTTTCTTAGATGGTCACTGTTCGATGCTATGGACAATATAATCCGCTTGAGGATGTAGGGGATGTATTGTCCACACAACTGCATTTTGACATTATAATCAAGTATACATTTTTTTCCAATTTTGTCTTGGCTACTAACTATCAAATTTGTTGGTCGCGAACATTGTGCTTGTTTGTTTTATTACAGTGTTTGTTTTATTGATAGACCATCTTTTAACAATTATATGATTAAAAAATTATGTATATATTGGAATCACATTGTCATAATTATGGGATGCTTTATCACTTTACAAAGTTCTCACTAGTCATTGTTTTTTCTAAATGACAGCGTAGGTGCTCAACGAATGAGTAACATATGTATTTCGCTAAAAACTTGTTATGAGGCGAGGAACTTGGAAGGGTTAGTCTCTCTTTTCACTATTGTTTCTCTTATGTCAGTATTATTAACTCGTTTGCACAAAAATTACTTAACTTATATCTATAGTTTATCCTACAACCTTGCACAATTTTTGTTGCTATGGAAGATCAGTTTTGCTTAACTGTTAGTCAGGAACAATACTACTTATCGTCCAAATAGGGCATGTGGTCCTGTACCGTTTCAAGGATATTAAACCCTTAATATTTTCACCATCTTTTTTAAAAAAATTTATAAACCTTTTGTTTTTCATTATATGTTATATAATTATGTATATACATGTGAGTACAGACCACACTAGCACACGTTGAATATATATATATATATATATATATATATATATATATATATATTTATTTACACATCTATTTCTCTGTCTGAACATGCCATGCTTTATATTAAGTAGGCTATTCATTTTTCCGCGGAAATTTTCTGACATACTAGAACCCTTAAGTGAAAACATTAGAGAACATAATCATTGGCCCAAGAATTAATTTAGATCAACAAACATTTAGGGTTCAATTAGTAGACATGCTGATGGAGGACCCAAATTTTGGAATGAGAAATTGTGAAATACAAAAAAGTAAAAAGGTAGCATGTGTCGATGAAATTACAAAAATTTATTATTTTGGTTTCTCACAAGAGAGTTCTTTGTATACAATGCAGGCCATATCTAGAGAGATTGCCGATATTTACTAATTCAATTTTTAGAGCTATTGAATATATGGAGGACCACTACTTATAGGGGAACTCTAACCTTATGAACAAACTGATATGAACTAACACCCACAGTTATTTTAAATTATATTTAAATAATCTATATACGCGTATTTGGTAAATATTTGGATAGCTAGATCCACTAATATATTAAACAAATAAATACATTAATGTTCTCTTTAGTTGATATACTTGATCTAGTTGATGACTAATATAAATCCTTCTTATCATCTTCAATTGTATTACCCATCCCGTTCCTCTTCTGAAGAAACTCAACCATGAGTTTTTAGAAGGCGATATTGATGAATACATGAGCTACCATCGATGAATTTTTGATGAATGACACATTGACACCATACAATGAAGTGCGAAATATTCTAAAAACTAATAAAAAGGTGGAAGAGGTTGGAGTAGATATGTATATAAAATATTGATTATCACACTATTTCTTTTTAAGATCTGATCTCTCTTTACTCCTTGAACACTTATATCCTCTTATTTGGATATATATATTTTTAAATTCGGGGTTGCCCTGGAGCATATATTAGTTTTTCTATTATCTTTAGTGCTCGTAACCCATTTATTATTTGATGCATTAGATGGCTAAAAAAATGTCTGATGCAGGTGTATAAGGTCCCTACAACAACTTAAAGATGAATACAATCTTGTGAAGAACAAGCTTCAGACGTTGTTCAGGGTGAGTATGCATAATGTTGAAAAGTGTTTAACTTTCCCTTATCTTCAGGTTCATTATTTTACTTTTGTAATTCTTAGATAATACCTCAATTCATCCTTTCCAAAGCTTTGGATTAGTATTGTACTTGTTTACATCATTTTAATGTTTCAAGAGTATAACAGATCAGTTGATAAGCATGATTAAACTTTTGATTAGTATCGCTTTATATAGCAGGTACCAAACTTCAACGGATTACGTAAATTGTATACATGGATAGTATTTGAAGCAGACTTTTCAATGTTTATTGATCTTACAAATTATGAAGTAGGGAGCATTACAACTTCACAATTTTCATCAGAACCAATATTCTTTAACTAAATATCAAGACTTTCAAGAATGCAATATTTCTCGCATTCTTAATGTTTAAAGTTTTTTCTTTGTTATGGTTGTCCTTTTCTGCTACCGATTTTAAACAAATGAGTATATTTTCTATGCAGCTGGAGCAACAGATTGTAGCCGTTGGTGGAGTGATTCCGATTCTGGGATAGATGGTGGTGCCTTTGTCATCACAAAAGAAAGCTAATTTGAAATTCTAGTTGTCAAGTTGTATGTGAGCTCTAGCGCTCGAACATCTTACTTTCTTTGCGTGTTGGAGATTGTGTTAGATGTTGGCTCAAAACTTAAGTTTGAAATGACATAAATTCGTTGGATGAATGGATTTTTGCTCTTTTATGTTACCTCCCGTCCTCTCTATCGCCTTTTATCTTGATCATTGGTTTACAATTTCTGATTTGAAAATAATTATTTGATTAGCTAACATGACCTTGTTGCCCGCGTAAGCTAATGGTTACCCAAACAGGCGCTTACTATGATTATATGATTTTCTCAGTTCTTCTTTGCATAGTTCTATGAGTTTGAAATTAACACAATATAGAGTATGTGGGTAGCAATTTGGTAAAAAAACATGTGTCAGATTGTTTAAAATATATGCACAATTTTTCTTGAGGGTCAAGCAAATGAAATTTTATATGTCATATTCTTTTCATATGAAATCTTGTGTTGAAGTTTAGAAATAATATATTTTTCAAGGTGCACAAAATTCATGTGGTCAGTTATGTAATTATAGAAAAGAGATTTTGCTTCTTATAAAGTTTTTCAATGTTGAGATAAATTTTACTTTATAATCTGTGTGATAAGCTTATTGTTTGTGGCAAGGTTTCTTAAGTATGTTGGGGTAGTAAACACATATCTGTGTGTTTACTGTGTGTTTTGGTCTGTAAGTCTTTCAGTCTTCTTTCTCATGCAATATGATTCTGATAAATTTGAGCAGGTCTCATACATTTTCAGTCAACTTACATGTTTTTTAACACGATAGGCATAATTTGTTCTGCTTTAAAGTTATGATACTGTCTTGCTGAATTGTAGATGTCATCATCGTATCCCATGTAACACACAATCTTACTTGGTGTTTAATCTTCAATGCATATATTTTTATTTTGATATAAAGTTTTATTGCTGCATGGTAGATGTCATAGACTCATAGTCATTTCTTATTTAAAAAATTTAACATCATCTTAGATTTGAGTCTGGCATACTTTTGATCTGCTTTAAAGTCATCTCTCATCAATTAAATTATCTTGAATTGTAGTATATCATTTTGCATTAGATATTGATCATTTATATACTGTATTTGTGATGTGTCAAACGATTTCAATACTGTCATATCGATTGGAAATGGACTAACTTTTCTTGAACAAAAAGACTATCTCTCCTGATTTTTGATATGCATTCTTTTCCAATTTTTGGTTCTTAGTTTGTATAAGATAATTTTAGGGAAAACTAAACTATAGATCCCTGAACTATTGGTATTTTATTATTTTGGTCCCTGAACTAAAAATTTCATATTATCACTTCACTTTTCCATTTTTCGATTTAAGTCCTTTTGTCAAAAAGATTCTAACGGTGTTTGTTGGGAATATGTTGTGTATTTGATGATTACTTTAACAAAACACCTTAGTAGATTTAACTTAGTGAAAAGTGTAGCACTCGACGGATGATCAATTTTAGTCCCGACGGATGATTCGACGGATGACTATTTGATATCCATCGGGTGAGTAGCTTATGTAACAATAAGTCATGTAGCACATTTCTGCATTGTATAGATTCTGTAGTAGCATATAAGTCATATTGACTTTAATTAGATATGCAGAATAGGTTGATTAATTGTAAATATAAGATGTCTTGTAATTTTGCATAAGTGAAATGAAGTCAAGTGTCAAATAGCTACCCGACGGATGATCAACAAAGCAACCCGATGGATGACAAGCATGTACCCAACAGATGATCAACCAGGCAACCCGACGGATGACAAGCATGTACCCGATGGATGATCAATTCAAACATCTGTTGACAATGACAACACAATCACATGCGTTGGGTGTTTGTAAAAGGAATGTGGCAGCCTGTTTAACAGGAAATGAAGAACAAAGGAGCATTACCATTTCCATGCAAGATTAAGAAGATTTTCAAAGATGTTGGAATAGAGTAGTGAAGCAGCATGGAGATTGACTTGATAGTTTTATTTTATTATCCTGTCTTATTACCATGTAAACTTGGTGGTATATAAACCAAGTGTAGCTAGTAGAACAAATAACTAAGAAAACACTTTTAGAAGAGAAATAGAAAAGCCTGTAACTATTAAGAATTTATCTGTAGTTTGTTTGTTTACTTGTAAAGCAGCTGTGAGATAATTTGTTCTTCATAGAGTTCTTAAATCGATATATATATCTCTGGTGGATACTTTCAAATCCACCAGAAAGTTTTAAAAGCTTGTGTTTTTATTACTTTGTGTTTTTGATTTACTTAACTTGTTATTCCGCACCTTGCAAATTAAAACACTTATATATATATAGTTTGAGTTAGAACATTTTATAGTTCAATAAAAAGTTTACTAGAATTACATTCAACCCCCCTTCTGTAATTCTTGCTGCATTGTTAGGGACTGACATTTGGTTCAGAGCAAGCTCTTGAAGCACAAAGAGTTTAAAGATCATAACAAACAGCAAGATGAACAAGAAGGATGTTGGAGTCAAGATTCCTTTTCTGGACAAAGATAATTACCATCACTGGAAGGTAAAGATGCATTATCATTTACTTTCTCAAGATGAGGCCTATGTGGATTGCATAGAGAGAGACCCTCATGTTCCAATGAGAGCTGCAATAGGAAATGAGCCATCAGTTCCCAAGCCAAGGCATGAATGGTCAGATCCTGATATTGAACAAGTCAGGAAAGACAAGAAGGCCATGAATATTTTATTCAATGGAGTTGATGGTGACATGTTTGACAACATCATCAATTGCAAAACATCCAAGGAGGTTTGGGACACCATTGAAATAATTTGTGATGGCACTGAACAAGTTAGAGAAAACAAGATGTAGTTACTAATTCAGCAATATGAGCATTTCACTGTGAAGAAGGTGAAACTCTCACTGATATCTTTAGTAAATTTTAAAAGCTACTAAATGCTCTGAAGCTGCATGGAAGAGTCTATCAAACCAAAGATTCTAACCTCAAATTCCTGAGATCCCTTCCAAAAGAATGGAAACCAATGACAGTCTCCTTGAGAAATTTACAAGAATACAAGGAGTTTACACTAGAGAGACTGTATGGCATTCTAAAAACTTATGAGCTTGAAATAGAGCAAGATAAAAGAATGGAGAAAGGGAGAAAGAAAGGAGGGTCCATTGCACTGGTTGGTGAGTTAGAGAAAGAGAAGGAGATGAAGATAGAAGCTGTTGAGTCTACTTTAAAGGTCTGTGAAAACAAGGGCAATGGACTGGTAGCAGAAAATGAAGATTTTTTGAGCCAAGATGATATGGATGATATTGATGAACATCTTGTATTTCTTTCCAGAAGATTTTCCAAGCTCAAGTTCAAGAAGAACTTTGGAGCAGCTAAGCCAAATAGAAACATGGTGGATAAATCAAAATTCAAGTGTTTCAAATGTGGCTTGGCAAGGCACTTTGCCAATGAGTGTAGAAAGTCAGATTCCAGCAAGAAGAAGTTTGAGCCTGTGGATTATAAACAGAAGTATTTTGAGTTGCTTAAACAAAAGGAAAGAGCTTTTATTACACAAGAAAATGACTGGGAAGCAGATGGTCTGGATGAGGATGAAGATGTCAGCTATGTCAATCTAGCCCTAATGGCCAAGTCTGATGAAACAGAGACAAGTTATTCAAGTAATCAGGTAATCACCACTAACCTTGCAAATTTATCTAAAGCTGAGTGTAATGATGTAATAAATGACATGTCTACATAATTATATCATTTACGTGTTACACTTAAGTCCCTCACTAAGGAAAATGCTAAAATCAAAGAAAATAATTTGTTTTTAAGTGAGAGGAATCATGTGCTAGAGTCTCAGTTTATTGAATTTGAAAAATTGAGAATAAAATGTAAGATTGCTAAGGAGGAATTAACTGAGTCCTTGAAGAAAGAAGAAATTTTGAAGAAGCAGCTTGATCGTTAATAGGAGGTGATTAAGGCATGGAAATCATCTAGAGATTTTCATGCTCAAATCACCAAAGTTCAATGTATTGAGTCCTTCTGTGATGTAGCCTAGAAAAAGAGTATAGAGAAGCTGGAATCTAATTTGGTTGAAGGATTGCTAACATATGTAGACTCGACGGATGATGAGGTTCATCCGTCAGATAATCAAAAAGGTTATCCGTCGAGTGACATAAATCCTCATCCGTCGGCTGTGAGAAAACCTGTGAGTAAAGCCAAGCCTGCCAAGTTAAATGAAAAATATGGATCAGTTTCCAGAAACTTTATTTCAGGAGAATCTAGTCAAGTGAAGAAGGAGAAGAAATTGAATGTTGGTCATCTGTCCATCAAGCAATTGAATGACAAACTAGAAAAAATTGAGGTTAAAATAGAGGCTAAAAAGAAAAACAATAGAAACGGGAAAGTAGGGATTAAAAAACACAACAACTACACACCTGATAAATATGCTCCTAGAAAAATCTGTGTTAAGTGTGGTAGTGTTAATCATCTGTCTGTTAATTACAAAATTGCCATGCCTACTTCCATGACTATACCACCTTCTTTTCCCAACATGAGTGCTATGCCTTCTATGCCTATGAATGCTATGTCTGCACATAATATGAATGCATAATTTGCTAATATGCCATTTGCACCTAATCCTTATTATGCTGCATTTAGTATGCCTCAAATGCCACTTAGCATGCCCTACTGGAATAACATATTTGCAAATAGCATGCCATTTCCAGTTAATCAAAATGTGCATGATAATTCTGTTTTAATGAATGGTTTCAAAGGTCCAACTCAAATGACTAATGATGAATCTGATATCCCCAAGTCAAATAAGATCAAACCTAAGAAACAAAAGAAGAAACCTAACAAGGCTGGACCCAAGGAAACTTGGGTACCAAAATCAACTTGATTTGATTTTAATGTGTGCAGGGAAATAGAAAGAATCTGTGGTACATTAATAGTGGATGTTCAAGACATATGACTGGAGGTTCTACCCTGCTCACAGTGTTCAAGGAAAGAGCTAGCCCAAATATTACATTTGCAGATGACGGCAAGGGTTATACTGTGAGATATGGCTTGATTTTAAAAGACAATGTCATCATTGAGGAGGTTGTCTTAATGGATGGTCGCAAACATAATTTGTTGAGTATCAGCCAACTTTGTGATAAAGGCAATTCAGTAACCTTCAATTCAGAAGCCTGTGTTATGATAAACAAAAGGAGCAACAAAGTGGTTCTCACTGGAGTGAGAAAAGGAAATGTGTACCTAGCTGACTTCAACTCATCAAATACAGAATCTGTTACTTGTCTTCTCAGTAAAGCAAGTCAAGATGAAAGTTGGCTATGGTACAAAAAGCTATCCCATCTAAACTTCAAGACCATGAATGAGCTTGTAAAGAAAGAACTGGTCAGAGGTATTCCTCAAGTGGAGTTTTCTAAGGATGGACTGTGTGATGCTTGCCAAAAGGGAAAGCAAATATAACGCCCTCCAGACCCGGGGTATAAGTCTGGGGGTTACTAGCTAATCACCAAACCTGTACAATCTGATTAACAAATAGTAAAGAAATGAATGTAAACCCCTTAAACACTAACCAGGATCTTTTTAGGTTGAAGTATGAAAATAAGAACCACTAACTACTTTTATTACAAACCAAATTCAAAATCTCACAAACTCTCTTTATTACAAACCACTTTCTAATCAGTTTTAAACTAAGTTCATCTTTTATTTAAAAACAAACACATTAACTATCTACACTCCACCTGTTCGGGCAACTCAAAGCTTTCTTCCTGGATTGGGATCAACACCCTGGGTATGAGAGGATCCCGAGGCTTGAACTGCTTCTTTACCACTCGAGTCCTGATGGGTTTTATATTCCTTCTTAACTGAAAACAATAAGGTGAATAACAACAAAAAGGGTGAGCCAAGAATTGCTCAACAAGTCCGCAAAATATAAACAATGTTAAAGTAATTTAAATGAAACCGTAACCCGGGTATATCTGCAAAGATATAACCCCGCGAGAATAGAAAGAAGGCCATTATTGGCGAATACAGATGAACTAAACTGGACTCAAGTTCACATCTATACCCTGCTGATCAACCAGGATACAGTGCATATCTATATCTCACTATATAGATCCCGTCGGGCACCCAAGCACTACGATCCATCTCAAGGATCCGGTTATATCCCGGTATATAGATCCCGTCGGGCACCCAAGCACTACGACCCATCTCAAGGATCCGGTTATGTCCCGGTCCTTAGGATTAAGTAAACTTAATCCCTAAAGTATTATTATCCAGTCCCTGGAATAGCAACCAGAACAATCGGTATGCTTTGACATACTCTAATCACCAGAATATATCAATAATTGTGAGTAACAATTGGAATATGAACAATAAAGTCAAATAAAAAGGATAAGCAAGAATCGAAATGAAATATGACCAAGAGAATCAAAAGAGTGCAAGCGTGATAAGAATCTTAAGAAATATCACTATTCTGAAAATAGAATAGGGGAGAAACTTGCCTTCTGCGCGACTTACTGTAAATAAATCACCTTCGTCTATCACCTACTCAATCTACCTTGCTGGATTAGCTCCTGTTAGCAAAAATAGACTGGTTAAGTCATTTCGTACTTCAATTGTATCTTGAATCGACTTCACATCGTTCCTATTGTCTACCCATGCGCTTATGACTGACTCGTATATTATATATCAGCAACTAAGACTCGATTAACCACATAATACACATAAGCACATAAGCACATAATCATTTTTATAGCTAAAATAATTTTTAGAATCAAAATCGACTCGCTGATCACTCCACTGATCACCATCTAACTCGTTTCCCATTTTTCCGGAATTTTTCGGACTCTTCTCGACACACACTTCGACCGATAATCAAACAAATAACAAAGTCAACTAATTTCTAGAAGAAATTAGGTCTTAATATTATTTTTAATAAAAAGAATTCATTTTTCTGAGTCAAAGGGCTTTCGTTTCGCTCAAATCGGACTAACGGTCTAATTAATATCAATTAAACACTGATAATTCAATTTATTATTCAATATAAATAATTATTACTAATTTTTAAACCCTAAAATAATTTTTAAATAATTATTTAAGAAAAATCAAAGTCAAAAATAATTTTTCTATAATTTTTGGAATTA